>NC_083767.1:35946356-36266356 GCF_963514075.1 Conger conger
CATCCAAAATGCAAATATTTAATTATTCTTTTTTTTGTACATTCCAGTTGACGCTAGGTCCGAACAGTTGTAAAATGTAACATATATGATTCAGTGGACTTGTGTTGTATTTTTTAATAGAATAATGTGGTGAAAAATGTCACAAACCATTTGAAAGAAATGGCGAACAAGTGGTGTAGATTGGAATGTGCACAGGTTCTGAAATATATAATATGATGTATACAGTCCAAAGACATGCAGGGTAGGTTAATTTTCCTTAAATTGCTCCTTTGGCTGCTCCTGCTATTGCCCTTCACCAAGGGAGTGGCCTTGGAACAGGAGCCCGGCCGCCGGACTGTTTCTGCACACTGCTCCTTAGTAAATAAGATGGGCGAAATGGACACATTCTTTTGCCTTCAAAGGTAATGACAAATAAATAAGTAAAATAAAAATATATAATTACCTCGCCCGGGAATGCAAGCAGTGGTTGCCCATCTGGACTGAGCTCATTTGACAGAGCACACAAGCTAACTCACGGTGGTATAACATCTCAACCCGGATTTTTAAACCAGGCTCATTTTTGCATTACAAAATGTGTCCAGCAGGTGCCCATGCTCAGGGGTGATTATTTTAAAATGGCTTCCACATTACTCAGGGAAAGTGATAGTCGTTTCCTGAAATGGCCAAAGTTGCTCAGGGGACTTTAGGCTAATCCACATTCTCGCAATACTGAGGCCCAGTCATCTAATGGCTTATGCAGTCTACTTCCAAAGATATGCAGCATGTTTGAACCATCCAAGCCTCACAGGAATCTCTGTGGTACAGCAGCAAAAGCTGCCTGTGGCGCAGTACACACATAGACTGGGTGCAGCTGCTGTTATTCTATGAGTTTCCTGTACCTAAGCAAATTTTGCATTGACATTGAATTGCATTCAGTAGCTGCCATACAGAAGCTGCCATACAGTCACCTTCCCACAACAATGAAGAAGGCAAGGTTTTGCTTTGTAGATAGGACCTCATCCCTGAAAAATCCTACATGAGGACTTGATCACTTGAAGCTTGTTACATGAAGTACTTGGCCAGTTGCCCGGAGCAGAGTGAAGTGCTCCATCACCGCCACGTGTTCTGCAACTTTCATTGGTTTTTCATTACCATGACAATGCGTCTGTCAGCCATGCGGTTTGACCAGGGATCATTACTTTTTGTTATTCCAGGTTCCTGTCGGGTATCTGGCAGCTCAGACTCACTTCTTTATTCTTTGACTGATACAAACTGTCCATCACACTAGGGGAGGTAGCCCACCCCTACCCTCGAACCAACACGCATTGGTGCTAATAATTTTCTCCCAGTACAACAGGACAGGTACAGAATGGAGACAGAAGCTTACTGGGAACTGGGAGTAGAAAAATATCACAACCTACCTATAAGTGAGACATGCACCCTGACATCATTATTATTGTCATTAGCTAAGGTACAGTATGTCATCTTAAAGCAGGTCTCTGTCATTTACGTGCCAGGTCAAACTCTGAAAATCCATGCCATTATCATCTGCAGTTATTCCAGAGGTCTATGCCATTATGCTCTAGAGCCTGAAGTCTTCATAATTGCAAGGTATCTCCCAACGTCCATGAGCTACCTAAGAGTTGCTCTGCAAGTGTGTCTGATCGCATTAATTTCCCCTTAATTTCTTTCCAAACCAATGCACCATTTTTGTCTAGTAAACTAGAACCGCTTTCCTGTGCATTCGCACAGATGGTATTTACTTTGTGATTTACTGAAACGGTTGGGCTTAAGTATCTTGCTCAAGGGCACAACAGCTGCGCTCACCTGGGAATCATGTGCATCTACAAACTGCAGAACTTCATCAATCACACTTAATAAATACAGGGATGCTGATGACCCCAAGCTTCTTTGTGAAGCTGCAAAAACGCAACATGGCATGTAGTGTGAAGTTATAATGAATGCCCGTAAATTCTGAGAAAGTTTTAAAGTTTTCTTAATATTTTTAAACAGTCTAGCTCTGGAATGTCACATATATGTACCTAGAATCCTATTCAAGACCAAAAAAAGGCCATTCAATTAGTTGGTCTCCAAAGAAAACTTATTTAGAAGATAACTGAATTTCAAGAAAGTTCAGGAGAGTTCATTGTGTTAATTTAGCTACTGAAACCATTACAGCCACCCCTAGAGAGGAGATTGACAGATTACTTTTTTCCTTTCTCTCTCTCTCTTTTTACACAAAGTTTGTTCTTCTGGGAGCAGGAAAAGTCAGCTCTCAATTTAAACCCAGCTTTCTCTCTCTCCGAACGAGGCCGGATTCTGTTCAATCCCGGAGGGAGTACAGGACTGAAGGCTTACTCCTTTTTGTTTTGGATGCTCTGGCCAGACTCCCATGGGGGCGAGAAAGAGATGCTTTCATTAACGTACAATTAGTTAAGGTCACAAACCAATAGAAATACCCCCACCCACCTCAACACACTCCATCAAGGTTGACAAAGGTCTCTTCAGTCAACAAGCAATACACTGTGTTCTGAGCTTTCAGAAAACAAATTGAAATAATCTTTTTTGTGCCAATTTTCTCTGTCTGGCACAACATGTCTCTTCAAACAACGGACTTATATCAGTGTTTTCAATGTAGCACTAAATATATAAGACTTTCAAGACTTTCTTTTAGAAATAAATAAAGAAAATAAAGCAGAGGAGTGTTTGCAGTTCAGTGCACAGAAGCCATTTCTTTTTATCTGCTGTAATGTTCCGTAAATGTACAAGCCCCATTTCTAATGGCCATGTGCAGTGCATGGGTTTGTTCCTAAAATCCGCGCTCCTGCTGCCAATGCCTGACAACTCACTGTTCCTCCTCACCCTTCCTTGGTCAAATTAAATATCTGTGTCAGACAGACAGACAGACTGATGTGGAGACAGATAGGCAGACAAACACTGCGAGGGAAAGGTGGACAGACAGATTTACTGGCAGACGGTCATAGGGACAAATGGACAAAAAGACAGACAGTTTGGGTGTGACAGGGGAAGACAGACAGACACATAGAGGGACTAACACGTGGAGAGGGGACAACAGAAAGACAGAGAGACATAACAGGTTTGAGCTGTGGAAAGACAGGTAAATGGACAGGGGGATACACAGTGAGGCATACCAACAGCTTGTGGAGAGGGAAGGGTACAGGCGGACAGAAAGACAGACGGACATACAGCCATATACAAAAACAGACGGAGATGCAGGAGAGGAGGTGAGTCATCCATCACCTTTAGAGGTTGCGGTAACCTTCCTTAGCCTAGCTCTGTCCCTGTAATCGTACATCCTACAGCTTACAGAAGCATCACAACAGACACACAGGTCACCTACTGCTGTGTGTTCTGAATGAGAACTCCTAGCAAAACTATTACACATTCCAAAAGCATGTGAAAAGTACTGGTCAACTGAACTTGAGATTGGCTTAAAGCAGTTTGATATCCAGTCATCCCTGCTGAATTCATACTGCCTAATAAAAGAAAATTCAAAGTTTCCAAAAGTTCCTCAGGGCACAGAGGTACTGGTTTAACTATAATTACATCATCATATCCTCACAAATGCAGTCTGATATTTTTTAATGGCTGATATATACTAAATAATATCTGAAACATCATATCCTTAAGGGTCATTGTCCTTTCTGTACCTACACTCTCAAAGCACTTGTTAGTTTGAACCATGGAAGTACCTGGCCTAACTTTTTTAAACTTAGACATGGAAAGCAGTATAAGCTGGCAATATAACAATTGTTCATTTCTACATGACATAATTAATTCCCTCTTCAGACAGGCTTTCCCTAGGAAAAGAGGTTAATTACATTTGACTTTGAACAAGCGGCACATCTAAAAAGATTTCCTACGAGTGGCCTCAGAAGAACCCTACTAAAGCTCTGGAAAAAACAGCCCCTTGTCAGGATTCAAAGGTGGCCAAGGTATTTCCTACAAGTACAGTATTTATCTGCCAATAAGCCACTACAACAGTCTTTTCTCATAATGAATTGACCTACGGGCTGCTTTGCTTGTTTGTATGAATGTAGAGCTGAATACTTCCAACCAGACAAGAGCCTTTGCATCACACACATTTCATCCACAATTATGCTCAAGGGTTACTAAAACACGGTCATAAAGCACCCTACTGCCCCTAATAATGATTTGTCCTGCTGTTAGTGAGTTAATCTGTCCACCAGAGGAGAGATACTGAGATGGCACATCCCAGAATGCATTGGGATTCAAATATATGCAAAAGTATGCACTCCCCTGCATCCTGACCTTGGACATATGCACAACGGGAGCAAGGAGCTACATTGAAAAAATGGAACCAATCACCTGCCTGCATTCACAAGCACCTGTGTGGGTGTCTGTTTTAATATGTCTGACGTGTGAATTCCCATTGACTTTGGTTCAGTTGAAGCCAGCAAACAGTCTGTTAACACCTCCTGTTAAAGGGATATTTCAATTTGGCATAACACAAGTCATTTTGTGGAGCTTACCCCATTGTATCTGCTTGAATACTAGCATCAGATGTCCCTGCTGACCACAAACTGCATCGCCTTATCTATTAGGCTCCTAATACACTGCAATTCATACCACTAACGCTCTCTGTTTTTTTATTTGATAAGCTGTTTTCAGGTCAAAGTTTGCTACAAATGGAAGAACTGTTTTTGGCTACTGTGTAGGTGCATGAGTTTTCAGTTTGATCATTAGTAGTTTCAGCATCATTCCACTGTGAATGTTATTGCGTGCAAGAATACTTCACAGTTAAAATATGTAAATGGAACTTTTCCCAGATCTTCAGGCAATTAAACAACAGAAATACATCAGATATTACAATAAGCAGTATTTGAGTATTTGATGTCAGTGCTCTTTTATTAATCTATTGTCCTCCGTACTTAGTGTGTGCCCAAAAATGACTGCGAGTGAATGGGAGCTGGACAAAACGGGAGATACGGTGATACTTTTAATGGCTGGCAGGGAAAGCTGATATTGCTAGTGTTCACTCTACACAAATAAAATAACGGAAGCTCTGTAAAGTTGAAATAAGTCAAAAGCTCAACCCAGGTAAGACGGAGGTAATCTTCATCCCAGTTCTAACCTCTCCCTTCTCCGATTTTTCCATCTCACTCAGGAATACCACAGTGACCTCATCCCCTAGCGCAAGAAACCTTGGAGTGGTGATGGACAACAGGCTGTCCATCTACGAGAACATCGCTACAGTGACCCGGGCATGCAGGTTCTTCCTGTACAACAATGCAATGCAATGGTCCTGTCCCGCCTGGATTTCAATTCTCTGCTGGGTGGCCTTCAGACATCTGCAATCAGACCCCTACAACTGATCCAGTATGCCACAGCCTGTCAGGTACTCAATGTTCCCAGACATTCACATGTCACCCCACTGCTCAGCAATCTCCACTGACTGCCTGTTATGATTCGCATCAAATGTAAAGCTTTGGTGCTCATGTGCCAGGCAGTTAAGGGATCAGCCCCTGTATATATTCAATCGCTTATTAAAACATATACACCAGCAAGACCCCTCCGTTCCGCCACTTCGGGCCGCCTGGCACCTCCCCCTCGCCACACCTGCACTTCTTGCTCATGACTGCTGTCTGTTCTGGCCCCACGGTGATGGAATGACCTCCCTATGGATGTCAGAACGGCAGAGTGTCTGACCACTTTCAAACGCAGACTGAAGACTCATCTCTTTAGGCTGCACCTTTCCCTCCCTACCTCACCACCATGATTACCCTTATATATGCCATAGACTATAATGGCACTTATATAGTTATATATATAGATATTGTTGCATTGTATTGTTGTACTCTGGGTATTCTAGCTGCCAACCGTGGTATGCTAGTTCGTAAGTTGATGTATTCACCAAGGGTTCCGATTGTATCTGTATGGTCACGCTAGGACTCAGAACTGTACTGTCCTCTAGGGTCCTCTTCACACTTGTGTTCAATCTGCACTTCATTGTACGTCGCTCTGGATAAGAGCATCTGCTAAATGCCTTGTAATGTAATGTAATGTAAAAATGAAATATCCATTTACATTACATTACATTATTGGCATTTGGCAGTACAACGTACAACAAAGTGCGTACCCATAACCAGGGCTAAGTGCGCTAATTTAAGGTGTGAGATCAAAAATATGTGATGAGAATGTTATTAACTGAACACTCTAATGCTGATGTCATGATCACTGCAAGTAATCGAAAGCAATGGAGTTTTAAAACACTGACTTTAGAAAACATCTAAAAAGGGTTAAAGGATTCAACAAGAAGCAGAGATGTAATTCATCTCCAGGTCACACTGAGGACACATTTAGCTTCAGAGAGTGCAGACATGCTGCATTACCACAGCAAATGTAGTCAGACAAGGGACCTTAGGGTTAGGCCAAAGTTTGACTGAGTTTTTAAGTCATATGTTTATAATCAGTACTGTTGTGGCACTGGGGGAGGGGTGTTGGTGGGAGGTAGCGGGTTGCCTTTCACACACAAATATTTTTTGACAGGTGTTTTTCGTGGCTGTCATCTCCATGCGGAATGTGAACAAGGGCGACGTCCTTTTTTCCCCTGAACAGTAAACGCGTCAAAACAAAGAGACACATGGTCTGGAATATGGTAACCCCCTGCCACCCCACTTCTAATCTCAGTTGTCTGTACCTTATGTCAAAAAACATAAGGTACACTTATATTTTCATTAAATGTAATACTTTAACTAGTGTTAATGCTTTCAAAGACATCCAAACATCCTAGCGAGTACCTGCACAGATGATGGTTAGCAGATATTAGTGGTCATTCTTTGTATAAGGTAAAGGGCCAACACAATCCAGCAACACCTTCCAAAAGGGTTCTTCGAATGCTGGTATGGGATGTAAAGGAGCAACCAGCACTTTCTGGTTGGGCTTACCAGATAAGTTGTTTCACAATATATGCATCAGCACCAGATCTGCATCCCTTTAAGAAAAGTAGGGAGAGAGAGAAGGATCCTTTGCCTGATCCGATGCTCTCCGGACATTATAATGTCCTACAGGAAGTCTCCCGATTTCTCATTTGAGCCACATTATTAAGCTAATGCCTGTTTTAACCCAAGAGGCTCCAGTATAGCAACACGGTCACATATGAATGTTTCTGACAGATCAAGGGGAAATAGTCCCTCCAATGTCAGTGACTGGCTGCAACCAGTGTCACACAGTATCGACACTTCCTGGTTAACTTTATTATTGCCCTAACTTTATTAAAGCCACAAGACACAAAACGCTTATCGAATGTCCTCTCTCCTTGCAGTAATAGCAAGCCAAAGGGTTTGTGGAGGTAGGTCTCAGGCCATTGTTACTATTTGACCTTGTGTAGAAAAGGAGAGTTTCAGTCAGTGGTTAGCTCTTTGACTTCTCTGATTGACCCTTACTAAAGGAGTGCATATTGAATGTTTTGTGACCGAAAGCAGCCAGTGTACATATTCAAGGACAGTGGCTTGCTCCAATGTGAGATCATTATTTATGTATATGTGATAACCCTCTCAGGCAGACGGTTCTTAAAGGATGCCGGTTCTCAATTCATCCATATCACTCACATATTGAGATGCATACCACCAAAGAGACGGGCTTGTTCCCTTGCAAATTCTACAGAATTTAGCATATTTGCTTATCACAGATGAAGGAACTGTTGTCAATAGATCTCGGGTACCAACTCATGAGCTCGAACAATAGCTTTTTTAACAGTGACCCACAAATGTGCTTTGTAGAAGTAAAGGCCATACTTCCTGTAGCCACTTCATGCATGTGACCACCCGCTCAAATCGGGTAAAATAGACATCAATGTCTTTCTCAGTGAAGTGCGGAATGACCTGCATGTTTCGTGCCAAATTGAAACTAGACAAGAAACAAGAACATTTTAACCGTTTCAATTTCATGCACACATGCTTGCTCCTTTTCTTTCTCTGCCCAGGCTGGTTTTTGCTCCTCCAAGCTCATCATTAGCTCTTTTTCTTTCGCATCCAATTTCAGTTCTTCAATCTGCAAGTCATAATCGCATTCTCTGTGCCTTTCTTCAAAGACCAACTTATCCCTTGCCAACTGGAGTTCCAACTCTGAGAGCCTTCTGGACCTGGATGAGCCTGCAGACCCTTGACTACTCCCAGGTGAGTTTTTTCCTAACTCTTCCTCTTCTGGTGGTGAAATATTCCTTTCCACAAATTCCTCCACAATTTCCCTAATCATGTTTGGCTTTCTTGTAGAACTCACATTATTCCATACTGCATAGTAATAGCCTGCATAGCCTGTGTCCTATATTTATTCATTAGCTACCAGCTGGGGGAAGCAATAAACTCATCTAAACTTAACTTTTCTGCAATATTTACTTTGTGATTCACTTTTATTGTATTTACTTTGTGAGCAAGTTCAGGAGAGCATTGATAGACAATCCTTTGAGAAGAGTACTAACACTTAAGGCACAGTCACCACACTTTCCACTTACTCATTAAATGATAATTTTATGCATCTAGCTTTCTTGCAGAAATAGGGAAGGGGCATTCAGAATATGAATAATAGCTATATGTATGTGATTACAGGAGAAATAATGTTTTGTGTTCAATAAGTTTCTGTATTAGTGATTAGGTGCTACTTTTCTCCTACCAAAAAAAGAAACAGGTCTTCTGGTTCTGGTTTCGTGGAACACTGGGCAATGGAAAATGCAAATACAATCATATCCAAACTAGATGGGTTACTTTTTCCTTTTGACACAATCGGCTACCAATTAAGAAAGTTAATGAACAAGGAAGACATTTAACATCTCTCTCTCTCTCTCTCTCTCTCTCTCTCTCTCTCTCTCTCTCTCTCTCTCTCTCATAAGGATGATGTTGGCAAGCATCGGTAAGTTCTAATGGTTTCATTGCTTGTAAATGGCTACATAAAACAAGGACTAAAATGATAATGACGGCTAATGTTCAGACCTTTTTTAAATACAGCAGTGGACTAAGAAGATATGCTCAGCCAAACTCTGTCTACTGCCGAAAAGATTTTCGAAATATATATACTTTTAACAAACAACACGGAACCAATACATTATGTCAAACCAAGAAGTACGTTTTAAAAAATAAGAATTTACTGTGCCAGAAAATAATTGACAGGAAATAGTAGCATCATCAGTGTATAAGAGTGTACTGGCAGGATGAACTGAAATCCGAGAAAACAGGCAGCCATTTCTGTAGCAAAGCAGGCATGTAGAGATTAGTCTGTGGCTGGAGGGAAATGTAAGAGCCTTTGGGCAGCCTGTACCTACCTGGGCCAGAGCAGAAAGAGGCGATGACAGCCAGGATGCACGCAAAACTGAGGTATGGCATCCAGGAGACCCGGTTCTGAGGAGGGAGAGAGAGGTGAACAGATACAGCGTTAACAGGGTCTGATATGGTCTGTATACACCTCAAAGAACAATGTACCTGTTCCTATCTAATAGGGAAATAAGGATTATATGGATTGCCATTTCAATGGCAATTTCCAAAGACCACTTAAGAGCAAATACATTTTATGTGTTCTACCCATTGTTATACAGTACCCTCCATAATGTTTGGAACAAAGACCCATCATTTATTTATTTTCCTCTGCACTCCACAAATCACATGTGGTTAAAGTACATGCCAGACTGAATAAAGGGCATTTTTATACATTTTGGTTTCACCATGTACATTTTAGAGCAGTGTTTATACATAGTCCCCCATTTGAGGGCGCCATAATGTTTGGGACACAGCAATGTTATGTATGTAATCATTAAAGTAATGAAAGTAATCATGTTTAGTATTTTGTTGCATATCCTTTGCATGCCACGACTTCCTGATGTCTGTGACCTATTACCATCATTAGTCTGGATATCTTATTTTCAGGTTGTCCTACAAGCAATACTAAAACTCTTTGCATTGAATGTATATCTATGGAAATTGGGCAGTGGGCTACACTATGGAAAATATTCGTTGGCTGAATGGCTTTAAGTCATCAAGGGTCCAAGGTATCAAATCAGCCTCAAACCACTGAGTTCCTGCCAGATATGCTGTAGAAACTAAGCCCTTTATTAAAATCTGACAATGTGCACCATAAACACGTGGTTTATAAAGGCAAATAAATACATGTCCCAAACATTATGGAGGGCACTCAGTATGTAAATTCAAATATACTATCATCAAATGTAGCTTAATGTGGCATAGGGACGATATAGTCAAAGTTTGAAAATATACTGTTGACTAAATTATCACCTGCATGCACACTGCAACCATTTCAGGTCATGTAGCAAATGCACTTTCATTTGACCGGTGTGAATTTATTGGAAAGGAAGATATTTTTGTATTTTGTCTTATTTTTCTATATTGAGACCCACCCCAATTTACAGTGAATCACCAGTCGATCCCAACATTCCTGTTGCATATATAACATTCCCAAGTTTGGGCATCACTGATATAATTTACTCAGAGAACATGATGTGAACATTGTGACAGACAACCAGATGAATGTAATTTTCCCACTTTACACCAGATACCCAGTTAATCACTTTCCCGATTTACATGTTTTCCATAATAAGTCTCTGCCTAGTGTGATATATGAATTTTGTGCTACTCATGGCCTCTTCCCAGAAAAAAAAGACTTTCAATTTCAATGAGACTCATCTACACTAATAAAGGGTAAATTAAAAAAAAAAACTGCCAGCGAAATGCCACAAAAACAAATCTGCAATTTAATTTTCATAAGACTTCATAATTTCACTCTGTGGAAAAATAAATAAATAAATGAAAACTGGTCGCAAGCTGTCACCGATGAAAATTAAGAACGGAAAGGCTGGGACCTTAAAATTCTATTTCGGTTGGCAAGCTTTTAAAAGGCTGCCTGCCCTTTCAGAAAATGCTTAATGAAGTGCAGCTCTGTGAAATACGCTTATTGAGTTTATTAAAGCAGCTATAGTATAAGGTTGGCTAAAAGTGAGGAAGGGCTAGCTCTATGTTCCATGTGGTTGGTGGGGTGATTTATCAACTTTCAACTTTATCGGCCCTTTCAAATTTCGGCTCCCCTCTCAGAATCCCAATCCATATTTCTTGTGCTTCTGTGCTAGGGTGCAGCCTTGCATGTGGGGGGGGGGGGGGGGGGGCTGGAGTGCAGGTGTCACCGCATGTGGGGGTGCAGGTGCCACCGCACATCTGATATTGATGTGTCCATCAAGGCTGTCATTTCACAGCGCTTCTGGGAAAAGCGAGGGCATCCTGACTCTGCTCACAGGTGGCCAAAGTAGTTGACTGGGTTAGGCATTTTTTGTCATATACAGAGTTATAAGACAGAAAGCCATTTTAGACATCATTTTTACATTATGGATGCACTTGTACTGGAAAATTGTACCGTATAGTACTTTTGGGAAGACATCAATGCAAACACATGCAGCTAAGTGACAGGTTGGACCATTAATTCAGTAATCAACACATGGACAATATGGATGATGGACAATAAATAAATAAATGAATGAAGCAGGCCAGCAGGGAAGTTTTACCAGTAATGCCCAGCCACAACGTACCTGGAAAGTGAGGAAAATGGTGAGCAGGCCGAATGAAACGGCCATGGCGGTAAAGCCGAAGATTAGCAGCGGCCTCCTCCCCACACGCTCGATGACCAGGCCCTGCAAGGAAAAGGAGGAGGAAGAAGAGGTAGCAATTCCGCTCAGTTATAAAAGAAAGTTGCAGGTACTTATTAGGTAATTATTTTGATTTCAGAGGTAAGTACTTGTGAAACAAGATGCAAGATTTCTTTTTTATTTACATAGTACTTATATACAGTATGGTACTTGCTAACTTTGTTTCATAGTACTTACCACTGAAATGAAAGTACTAATTCTGCTACATTCTGAAATAATGCTCCACAACATGGAACTCTGGACACTTTTGCCGTAAGTGACCAGGCAGGGGACGGTTCTAGGAAGGATGTTCTCTCTTTAGTTTTTTCCCTCAGGAGGACCCATCTGTTTGAAATGTAACCAGGGGCAAAGGCCGTTATCAAAAGGAAAAGGTTTTCTGTTTATTTTTGACTGCTGGACAAAACTTCAGATTGTAATCCTTGTAGATCTGTGCAGAGAACGCACCTTATGCAGAAGTCACAGTCGTTGTACCAACAAAGGCCCTTTGCTATGTACCTTCTCCCAGACCCAAAATGAAAACAAGAACACTTGAGGTGAAAAACAAACATGTCAAGAGTTGAACCCAGCTAACAATATTTGTGCTTCCAACAACATTATTTGGAATAAGTTTTGGAAAATACCCTGGCACCTGCATTTAGTTTGTCAAAGATTTCCCAAACTTGAGTTTCAGTTACAAGCCCGGGTTCGCTAAATGATATACTACACTGTTGCCAATCAAATAGCGAAAAAATCTTGTCCATAGCCTTACTATGGGGTGGAATGAGGGATGATCACAGCGGGAAGGAGAGTCATGGCCAGGAAAAGTTATTTAACTTGAGTTTTTCAGTAATTAAAACAGCTCCGAGCTGCCAGTGCAGAAAGATGGAAAAAGCATCACGACATGCACAAAACACAGATCGCTGTGAGAAAATAAATCTGGAAGTCTGGAACTAACGTAGCACACAGGCCGACCATCTGCTGAGGACCTGCCCCCATTGATCCGGAAAACAAAACCTAGAAAGTTGAGCACCAGCCAACAGCATCTGTTGTATCAGGGCAGCCCCATTAGCAACACATCTTCAGGATCTTTGAATCTGTGAATATTTTAACCGCACAAGCCTCCACTGGGGTAATGTGTTTTTGGGTATTAAATAATGTAATCAGTTGTTTATGCATGATCATGGTGGCTAAACAAATTGGGTGTATTTAAAAAAAATGTTATTATTTAATTTAAGTTTTTAACTGATCATTGATTTTAACTAGAAACTCTTGAAAAATGGCCTCATTACTAAGCATGAGAAGTGGTGGAAAAATCCATACCCATTGGCAGGGAATACGGATCTCTTAATTGTGTCTCACGTGGTTTAAGATTTAAATTAAGTTAAATAATTAAATTATTGCAGAGTCTATGTGTTTAATAGGTGAAGCTTTAGCTGCAAATTGCATCAGAGCCGGGCATCACAAGAAGTGGCTATGGAATAGAAACAGAAGTGTAGACATGCACATTTTTATGAGTATTTAAAAATAATGAATCTCAGCAGAGTTGTAGATTTATAAAAAAAATTCATTGTTATGCACCGGTTTCTGGAATGGAAAATAACCAATTAAAGTGAAATAGGAACTAATCTACTGTGGAAATAAACCACATGTTCTGATGATCTGTAGACTTTGACAATTTCAAAAGCATTGTTTGCAAAAAAATATCTTGCGGCCCCAAGATAAAAATGAGAAAAATATTTTCTGATTGGAATGGATTTTTCCAGTAATTAATTGCTTGATTGATTTCTGCCTCACACATGCACTCGCATACACACACACACACACACACTCACATACAGTGATTTGCACAAATGTGGGCACCCCTGGTAAAAAATCTATTTACAAGTAATATCTAAGTGAACAAAAGCAAACCTGACCTCTATATGTTACAGAGTTAAACCAAACACATTTATTAAAATTTGAAAGGAAGAATATTTTTTTACAGTTTCAAATTAATAAAAAAGGAAAAAGACAATGTACAAACATTTGGGAACCCTGTCAACTCCGCCTCGGGCAAGAAAATATTAAAGTCTGGGGACTGTAGTGACCATTCCAAAACAAAACCTTCATCCGTCTTTCCTGAAGGTACTTCACGGTTGATTTCGAGGTATGCTTTGGATCATTGTCTCACTGGAATAACCAAACTCTTTTCAACTTCAATGTCAGGACTAACCTTTGAAAAGAATTTCTTGATATTTGGTGGAATCCATTCTTCCTTCCACTCGTACAATATTTCCTGTGCTGCCAGCTGCCACACAGAGCATAATGGATCCGCCTCCATGCTTCACAGTTGCCAAGGTGTTCTTCTGTACAAAGTCTTCACCCTTTTTTCTCCAAACATACCTTCTTTGGTGGTAGCCAAAAAGTTGGTTTTGGTTTCGTCAGTCCAAAGTACATTGTTTAAAAAGACTTTAGGCTTCTCAATGTTTTCTTTAACGTACGCTTAATTTTGTGTTGAGGTCGTTCTTTCTGGTAACTCTGCCATACGGGTCTTTGATGTTTAAAGTACGTTCTATTGTTGTCCTGGAACAGCTAGACCTGTGCCTGCTACTCTTTTTTGCAGGTCTTTTGCAGTGATCGTCTGAGCATTTATCACCAGGTCTCAGGCCATTCTATTTGAAATCTTTCTTGATCTTCAAGACCTTGCCTTGATTTCAACTGTTCCATTTATCTTCTATTTTCTAATAAAGTTGTGGAAATAGGTAACTTGAAACATTGATAGAGTTTTTGTAGCCTTCTCTTTCTTGGTGAAAATGAACCATCTTCATTCTGAAATCCAAGAATAATCCAAAATAATCCCAAATATTTGCACAGGCCGCTTTTCTTTTTTTTAAATCATTTATAAACTGTAAAAATGTTTTAATAAAAAGCAATATTCCTTTAAAATCTGCAAAAAGGTCTCATGTTTAAATATTTTTTGCAGAAAGGTCTCATGTTTTTGCACCCCACTGTGTTAACAATCACAGAGAATCCACAGACAATACAAGGTATTTGTAGTTACGTCACACAACTTGCAACCTGTGACCTATAACCCTTAGGCCAACTAATTCCTGCTCATGAGCAATAACCACATTAACCAATAGGTTCAATAATCACCTGGCTATTCAAATCCAAACCTGAACTCCTCTATCGAGCTACCCGGCATCAAGCTTTTCGCTGAACACATCGACGATGCAATACATTAACGCCATTGCACCTCCCAGTGGGGAGCCTCACTCCGGGATCATCAGTGGAGGGACTCCCACCGGGAGGCGAACCCCAACTCCACAGAGCCCCGCCCCGAAGTGCCGGGCAGTGCCGGACTCCGTCAAAGGAAAGCGAGAGCACATGAAGAGAGTGGAAAAAAGGCGAAAATGCAAAAAAGGTTCTGTGATTACACGCCGTAAGCGATGGAACGTCCCCCGTGGAGACTCCCCCGCACTCTCCTGCAGCACCTGACCGCCTCCCCTGGGGCGGGGCTGAAAAGGGGGAATCTGAGCGGTAATGAGATGTGGGACTTCTGGGGGAGAATTGAACAGAGCAGTCAGACTGCAGCCAAGCTTGGCTCTTTTCACATTCCCTCTCAGGTCTGTTGTCCTCTCTCCTGGAGATAATCTGCGCGAGGGGACTCTTCCTACAAGAGGAAATGTGTCAGACCTGCTCTGTGCTACATGGTGCCTGGAGATACCGTGGGGCAGTGAGGCTGTGTGTGTGTGTGTACGTTTGTGTGTTGAGTGTGTAAATGTCTAGTAAATGTGTACATCTCTTCTGAAAACATACTCCACATGCCAGTTCTCAGTCCATTTGGCTCCATAATGTAAGCACTTCACATCATGGGCATGTGTAGGCTGTCCTGCACTCAGGAGGTATAGATGGACAAAGGTGACACAGGTGTAGATGGACACTGCTCACACTCGTGTACAGGGACATAGCTTACGCTGGTATAGAGGTACATCGAACCTTTAGTCTGGGCCATCTCATGCTAGTATTGGAGGGACGTAGCTCACACCAGTACAGATAGACACGGTTCGCATTAGTGTAGGACACACTGTATCTCATGCTGGTATAGCACTCATTTACAGGGACACAGCTCACACTGGGACAGAGGGACAGCATAGATGGAGTATTACCCAATGGTATTGTTTTCATTAATTTCAATAAATGGCAAGCCTGTGTGGATGTATGGTTAAAAAAGGACGTGTTAAAATCGAAAGAAAGAAAATTTCCCTCCCACAGAAAATTTTAAATCAGGCAAGCAACCACAGTGGCAGTTTTAAAAATAACTTTGATTAATTCCAACTGGTCGTACCTAGCAAACGGGGTCAGTTATTATTAACTCGACAGCCACATCCCTACAATGTTTTTTTTCCATTCTTAGTGCGCGGCTGAGCGAAGTTTACCCTGATGCGATGTGCCACAGCACTTTCACATAACATCATCGGAGTGACACGGCACCCATAAGGTGTTTCCCCGGCAACAGCAGAATGCGGCAAACAAATAATAACAACAATAATAAGGGCAAAGCAGCGATTTGGAGACCGGCTCGACGGCTGAACTCGGGCGATGCTGTAGCAATGCAATCAGAGCAATCCAAGGAATCCGGGGTGCAGAAAGACAGACCTGTCAGTCACGGTTATTGTCGCCATGGTGATACGGCCCAGCCCAGTGCTCTTGCGCCGTCTCGAAGTGTGTGACACGGTTACGCAACTATGACTGTGGTTCACAACAACGCTGTGCCCATTTAAGCTGATTTAACTGCTAGACCGTTGAAGAGAAGACATTATTTCCAGACTCAGTTCATTGAAATTATTTCAGTTAACCAAAGGAGGCTTATACAGTATATAATGTGGATGGTTTTTCATGCAGTCCACTTTATTAGGTACACCTTTCTACTACTGGGTAGGAGCTCGTTTTGCCCTCAGAACAGCACAAATTATTAATGTCATGGATTCAACAAGATATTGGAAATATTACTGAGAGATTCATGTCGTCATGATAGCCTCTGCAGCAGCTGCTGCAGATTTGTCGAGTTTTAATCATCAAGTGGAGAACAATCATCAGTTTAAGTGGATGTTTTCTGCCTCCTGTTTTCTGATGTATAACCACCCACATTAACTTCAGTTTTGAGTTTTTGCTTTCATAAATCGTTCCTTCTGGTGAGACATGTGGTACAGTCCATAGGGCAACCAACTGCAGGGCAACCAAGTCTCAGACCATCTGTGAGTCCCTGTGTGGGTTTATGGCACTTCATCATCTGTGGCCCCTTTAACCTCGTACCATCACTGCTTTCTACCTTATCCAGATAAAGCAGAAAAATAAATACACAAGGAAGGTGAATTGTCCTGCTCTACTGTATTCATTCATAACATGCTTTAAACAAATTAAGAAATAATCTAAAAGTTTTCACGAACATGGAATATGCAGAACTTTTCAATGGAACAGCAATAGTTTGAAGCCCAGCAGCCATTGGGGCTCCACCCAAACTATATCACCTAAGGCAAAGTGACCCATCCGCAGCAATGCGTTCTGCAAGCACCTCAGTGTCGTCCATCAGCCAATGATCCCATTTGAGACTGTGGGACTGTGGTCCCTCTCAGACATTATGTTTTAGAGGCTCTCCTTCAAGCTAAGGGACAAACTAAGCTAAGGAGGAGAGAGTCATTCTGTGTGTAGTGGTGCCCTCTGCAGCCATCATAAAGCTGCTTGCTGGCCATTCTCAGCCGCAGAACTGCAGTCTCAGGCTGCCACTATGTACTTAAATGCACTTCCCTCGAATAACAAAAACCGATGCGGAGAGTCTCCGATCCGCAGCAGTGCTGAGAAAGGCCGACGGCTACTGGCTGGCTCTGCGACGTTCCAAAGATAAAAACATTTTCTCCACTGTGTCCAAGGGACCGTGGTACCCTGCCTAGCAGTACGCATTTTAATTCACCGCCTCAGATAATAAAAAACATTTTCAGAGAGTGCCCGATATTGAGCTTTACTCACTGCAAGTCCCCGTGGGACATGTTGTCTCATCCAGCCATTGCATGCCTCAATTTACCCCCTTAAAAAAAGCAAGTAAACAAACAAGGCGGGGGTGCGTCGAAAGCTGGGCTCCTGCTAAAAACTCCTGCAGCTGCCCCCCGATCACGGTGCCCATGTCTGACAGTTTTCGCCGGTACCGTGGGACCCCGAGACCACCGTCTACTCCTCTCTGTTCAGCGACGAGAGCTGGTGGTAAGGGCCTGGGAGCTAGGATATAAATAAACCACTCGCTGAAGAAGCTAAAAACGCGGTCTGCACGTCCAATTAAAGAGCACCGATGCCAGCAGGAATGCCATCAGACCCAGCATGTCAGAGCAGTGGTGCGTGAAGGGGCGCCCAGCGCGCAAAGACGAATATTAGCACTTTAAACGAGAACACAAGACGGACACGGCACTGGAGTCATCTTTCAGCGGCAGACAGATGAATTATAAATTATTTCAATTATTCACTACTGCTACCACCTTTCCACAAGCAAATGAATAGGAAGATGAAAAAAAGAAGAAGAAAATGTATGTTTCTGAGGGAAATACATTGTATATCAGTAAAGACTGAACACTTGGTGAAAAAAGAAACACAATTAAAACGAATTAAAGCAGGC
This sequence comes from Conger conger, assembly GCF_963514075.1. Lineage (NCBI taxonomy): Eukaryota > Metazoa > Chordata > Actinopteri > Anguilliformes > Congridae > Conger > Conger conger. The sequence goes on from NC_083767.1 coordinate 35,964,638, forward strand.
TTGCTGACATGCGACAAGGCATGACAAGCAGACATATTCAGATGAATGACATTAGCATGTTTTTGTTTTCTTATTGCATGAGCAGTGCATGACCTGTCACAAATTTCCTCACGTGCAACAGCTAACACACACACACACACACACACACACACACACACAATCCTATAAAAATACAGAACTATGCAGAATAATAAATTGGGGTAGTAGCTTACTATAAAACAGTGTGGGTTAGTAGTTTACAATAAAACTATGAAGGGCAGTCGTTTACTATAAAACTGATATAATGACTTACGATCAAACAGTGTGGGGTAGTTTACTATAAACTGTGTGGGACGGTAGTTAAGTATAAAACTGTGGGGTAGTTTACGATAAACTGTGTGGGATGGTAGTTTACAATACAACTGTGAGATAATACTTTACTATAAAACAGTGTGGGGTAGTTTATTATAAACAGTGTGGGGCAGTAGTTTATCATAAACAGTGTGGGGCAGTAGTTTACTATAAAACAGTGTGGGCTAGTTTACTATAAAACTGTGTGAGATACTGTAATATTTTGCTATAAAACTGTGTGGGTAGTAGCTTACTATAAAGAACTGTGGTGCCTAGTTATGTAGAAGGGTTGAGAGGTGGTTAATTATGTAGAATATTTTTGTAGTGGCAGGGGATCTGGACCTGTTTACTTCGGGCCAGCTGTTTCACCCATGGGGGGAGTGCTTAAACCAATTTACATTGGGGAAGGCAATTAGGGGTTGTAATACATGGGAATTATGTGAAGTGTAAACTTGGGGAAATTGCCCCAGACAAGGCCCCCCACTAGCTAAATTAATTAATACATCATAATAACCTTGAAATCACTGTATTACCTCTGGGAACTGTCACAACTGCACAGGATAGGAAAACACACATACACACACACACGCACAAGACAAAAGTCAAATACACTCAGTGAGCACTTTATTAGGTAAAACTGTACACCAGCTTGTTCGTGCAAATATTTAATCAGCCAATCATGTGGCAGCAACTAAATGCATAAAAGCATGCAGCGGCTCAGCTGTGTTTCAGACCAGATGTCAGAAATGTGATCTATGTGACTTTGACCGTGGAATGATTGCTGGTGCCAGTATTTCAGAAACTGCTGATTTCCTGGGATTTCCATGCACAACAGTCTCTAGAGTTTGCAGAGAATGGTGTGAAAAGCAATAAAACATCCAGTGAGCAGCAGTTCCATGGGCAAAAAACATGTCATTACTGAAAGAGGTCAGAGAAGAATGATCAGGCCGAGGCTGGCCGAGGCTGACAGGAAGGTGACAGTAACGCAAATAACTATTCATTCCAACAGTGGTATGCAGAAGAGCGTCTCTGAACATGCAACGTGTCAAACCTCTAAGTAGATAGGCTACAGCAGCAGAAGACCAATATGTCTAATAAATACCTAATAAAGTGCTCACTGAGTGTATATCAGTAACGGACACTTCAGTATAATCCTCTAGAAGCTTACAGTGTCTCACATTTAAAGGTTCAGTATATACTGTATATGCAGATACCCTTTGACAAAATTAAGCTAATTTGTTTACATTTTTATGTATGGCTGAGCAAATGTATGGCCACTCTTACTTTCGCATATACTTTATGTTTTTGTCAGTAAAAAATAAACCTTTCACTTTCCATTTACCAGCCAGAATTATGGATTCATCATTTTGCACCAACTAAATTAGTTTCAAAAATATGGAAATCTGGGAATACACATAACAAAAAACATAACAACAAAAACTGAGATTTGAGGTTCACATAAGCACACGGCATTGACAATATGCCCTGTATATGCGCATACACGCACATATACCCCAGACATGCTCGAAGAAAATTGCTGTTATAATGTTTCATTACATCCGGTTTTGCCCTTTGAAAAGAGTGACATTCCAGGCTGATGGGTGGCCCCTCTTTCAAACCTCTGGGTCCCCTGTGAGCCGTCTCCAACTCGAGTGCCTTGCCCAGGGATGCACACATTCCCCTAAACTAATTATCAATCAACAGATGCCCAGCAAACAACTTGGTAATCTCGCTCCCGGAATTGTGATGGCAACCATAAAGCATTCAGCTCACGCCAACTGTCTACTCCACTGATGGAATTTTCCTTTAGGAAAATCTGCACACAAGATTCATTTTGATTTCAATGAGCACTGCTGCGGCCTGTGATATGATATATTCTCTCTGAGCTGCGGGTCTCTGAAAATTATCATTATTGCACTTTCAGAAACGATGTGGCAATATCAAAGACGGGAGTTCATCAAATTTCAAAAATCTAAGAGCAGGCAGCATATGTACACCTACCTATCTCACCTATGCCCCAGACTTATGCCTGAGAGTGTACCATAAATCTATACTGTAGTTAAATATATGCATGCTTAGTATACATACTGTAGTATACTTAGCAGTAACATACTAAATACCTGTCTTATAAATAAGTACCATATTTGGTATATTTCCTACCTTATGCTGGAAAAGGTAATCTTACTCACCTGGAAAAATGTCTTATAACGCACATCTTGTGGTTCATACAGTAAAGTATGGGCATAATGGAAGGTTTTGGGTAGGGTAGGGTTAATATAGCACAATGGGAGCTCATCTAGTCTTCATTCTGCCAAAATTAAGACTAGATTTTGGCAGACATGCCAGGGCACTTCTGAACACCCTTCACTGGCTTGTGGCTGCCCACATTCGATTGCAATCTCTGAGGCTGGCATAATGTTTACCAGTACCCATGGGCAAGTTTTACAGGCACACAATGTCCCACTCCCACATAATTTGAAAGAGAAAAGTTTAAAGAGATCACCCACAGGTTATAAATGTTGTACAATACTTCCACCCACAATTTATCGCGTCTGCATATCAATGAAGCTGATCTTAAAACATCACCATGAGATGCAGACAGCAACACACCTTGATGTTTTGCCATTTTCATCAGCAAAACATTCAGACTTTCCAGTGAGACCTTCAAAAGGCCAAGCCCTCAATAAGTTTTAGATGACAACATTTTGAAGTCTTTGCTCAGCTACCATTCCTGGACTTTGATGAATTAACCTAAGTGACAGTGCATAATTATATTTTTTACACATAGATTTCAGACATACAGCAGAGGGTCCTATAACTTACATCTTACACATACTTACAGTACTTATTGTTTTACATAGCTACAATGCATTCATATAGCTGGACACTTACTGAAGCTGTTCAGGTTGAGTACTATGTTGAAGGGCACAAGTGCAGCACTCCACCTGGGAATTAAACTGCAATGCAGTTCTGAAACCATTATTCTATACTGCTGCCCCATAGATGATGTCAATTCACTTATCTGACCTTACATATTGAAAATCTCATAAAAGGGGTTAATTGGGATGAATTTTAGTGTCTACCATGTTAACATCCCACAGCGAGTTGAATTCTCAAAGATGACTCTCTATTAGCAGAACCATACCTGGACAACTCAAAAAACACCCCCCCCCCCCCCCCCCCCCCAAAAAAAAAAAAGAAAAGAAAAAGAAAGAAGGGAGAGCTCCAAATTAACACAACCCTGGAGGGAGCTTCTGTCTCCCTTCTGCAAAAAAAGAGGTAATCATGGTAGGGCAGGAAGAGGTGTTTAACAGTGAATGTCAGAGAATTTAAGCGCTCCTTTTATCTGTTGACAGCAAAGCTGCACCACAAGGTAAGTGTGCAGTGGAAAGGCATGCAGGAAGTGTTGGCGGGAGGGGCAGGTATCGCCTGACCAAGCTTGCTAATAACCTTCAAACGAGTCTGTGACTAGAATGTTCTTAACTGGACATTTTATTGCGGATGGTTATTTGAAACAATTGAGTTCTAGAATGCTGACTTAGACTAAAAACATTTAAAAACCAGAAAAATGCAACATTCAAAGGGTTAAGAGCAACAGGAAGTGCCATTCTTCTCAATGTTAAATTCAATTATTTAAATCCAGTACCTATGCACACTCCGTGAGCACTTTATTAGCTTCCTGTCAGCTTTGACCAGTCTGGCCATTCTCCTCTCTCTGTTCTCATTAACAACATGTTTCTGCCTTCAGAACTGCTGTTCACTGGATATTCTGGAAATCCCAGGAGATCAGCGGTTTCTGAGATACACAAACCAACCTGTTTGCCACCAACAATCATGCCAAGGTCGAAATCACTGAGACATTTTTTTTTTCCTCATTCTGATGGTTGATGTGAACACTAATGCATTGCACTGCTCCCACACAATTGGCTGATTAGATTATCACATGAATAGGTAGGTGAACCTAATAAAGTGCTCAGTGAGTGTATTGTTCCCATAGACAAAATGGAGAGTGGTCCTGCAGCAGTATAATAAATAATTTAAAAAATCTATCAAAAAAATCAATGTACATGCAACATGAAAGGTGAGCATGCCAGATATACAATATTAAATGACAGGAAAAGTGGAGACTCCGTAAATATGAATGCATAATGAAAAGGAGTTATACCAAACCCATTGAGTTGAATAGAGATGCCAGGTACTTTTGAATTCTGGCTTTCTGTACCATCTACCAGATGGGAGACAGAACAGCTGGTGTCCCCTTACAATTTTAACTTTGACTTTTGCTGTTCACGTTGCATTATGTTTCTATTTCGTTGACTTTTTTTCAAGTGTCTGCATATTTTATTAACTTCTCATTTTCAATTTTAATGCTGTACTGTAAAACACTTTGAACAGCAATCCATTTTATGAAAGACAAAATAATTCACAGATAAATAAGGACGGTTATTATTATGAGCACAATACTAATGGGCGTAGCACAGCTATACTGAACACAGTCTTACCAGGGGCTCTGTTTCCACCGGTGGCCAGACTTGAACAGAACAGGCAGTTTCAGCATAGAGCCGTTACAGGGGACTCAGTTGATGATGGAGATGTAGGGCAGGGATCGCAATCTCTGGCCCTCAAACGCAAAAAACAGACCTGGCTTGCTCCCAGATAATTAGTGCTACTGATTGGCCAGACTGTTGTCACACCTGACTCCCAGGTAAAGGGAGGGTGGACAACCAGCAGTTCTTGGCCCTCAAGGACTGCAATTCCCTGGTGTAGGGGGTAGGGGCTTTCACAGGGTCAAGTTGATGATGGAGGTGTAGGGAAGGGCCAGGTTTATGCCAGGTTTATGACAGCAGTGTGGGTACAGTACAGGACTGTAACAGGGCCAGGTTTATGACAACAGTGTGGGTACAGGACAGGACTGTAACAGGGCCAGGTTTATGACAGCAGTGTGGGTACAGTACAGGACTGTAACAGGGCCAGGTTTATGACAGCAGTGTGGGTACAGTACAGGACTGTAACAGGGCCAGGTTTATGACAGCAGTGTGGGTACAGTACAGGACTGTAACAGGGCCAGGTTTATGACAGCAGTGTGGGTACAGGACACAACTGTTACTGGGCCAGGTTGATGATGGAGGGGTAGAGGACGGCACTGTTACTGGGCCAGGTTGATGATGGAGGGGTAGAGGACGGCACTGTTAGTGGACCAGGTTGATGATGGAGGTGTAGAGGACGGCACTGTTAGTGGACCAGGTTGATAATGGAGGGGTAGAGGACGTCACTGTTAGTGGACCAGGTTGATGACAGTGGTGCAGGTAAAGGATAGAGCTCTGCCTGGGGAGGTGTGTATGTAGGACAGCTCTGGTGGTCAGGGCACATCCCTGGGAGACATTGCTCCTGTGAAGTGTGAAAACTCTGGGCAGCCTGCCATCTCTCTGCTCTCACGCCATAAAGATCAAACATAAGCACCGCACTGCGCCGCTTAGTGTGTGTGTGTGTGTGTCTGTGTGTCTGTGTGTGTAAGTATGTTTGTGTGTGTGTGTAAGTATGTGAGTGTGTGTGAGCATGTATGCGTATGCATGAATTTGTGTGTGTGTGCGTGTGTGTGTGTGAGTGTGGTTTTGTGTGCACCTGGGCAAGCATGTGCGTGTCTGTGTGTGAACATGTGTGAGCATGTGCGTGTGTGTGTGTGTGTGTGTGTGTGTGTGCGTGCATTTGTGTGTAGAGGAGAGACATTGTAAATTAACTGCAGATTAAAAAATAAAAAAGCGAATGCAGATGCCATTATGCAAAGGTGAACTAGAGGAGACAACTAACTGATTAACTGTGAGATGTCCCAGGAGTTTTTCACGGGGTCAATTACAATCTTCCACACGTGTCTCCCTGCCACTCAAAAATCCCAACAATTTTGAGTTTCACATTTTGTGCTCATATGAACGTGTTACTTACAGTTTTTTGAAAGTATGATATTATTAACATGCAGAGAATTCAATGTGGGGTGGTACATGTACTGTCGGTAATAATACGACATGGGCTATTAATACTTTTGTCACATAGACTAATGAAGCTTCATTAGCATTACTGACGAAGGCTAAATGAGAGGGTGAGAGGGCAAAAGAAAAACTGTGAAGTGGAGGGCATTACAATTACACTTAATAAATGAAAAACATATATTGCATAAGCACCTTGTTGCCTGTCATGGTGGGAGGTAATTCTCACTGGTGCCACTAGATGGCCGAGGATATTGTTTTCACCTGTTCCTCGTTTTCTCCAGGGGAATTACCTCCCGGGAGAGTATTTAAGACCAGCATCGACTAGTTTTCAGTGCTTTTGTGTTCAACCGTTCGCCCTTGGCACAAAGCCGGTAAAGCGCCCGGTAGACTCTAAACCTATACGAGTCAGGTACGGTGCTGGTGGATAATTCTCTCATTGCTAAAAAGGAGAAATATCTAAAAGGTAAGGAAGGCGTACAGCTGGAAGTGTTGTGTGTGCTGGCGCCTTCCTCAAGGGTTTTGCTTTTCTTTTGGACTCGTGTGAGTCGATGGTAGAGGGACGTTGTCCCCGGTGTTGTATTTTGGTTTACATTTTTGTCCCGAGCTGCGCCTCGAGGTTTTTATTTTCGTGCCTAGCTTTTCTCGCTAGGTTGTATTTTCTTTTGGTTTTCACTCAGTGCCCAGCTATTTGGCACGGTACCAAAGTTATTGGTTCGCCCTAGTTATTTAAGGGTTGCTTTACGTTCTCTAGCCGTTTTTTGAGCTACTTCTCTGTTTGCGATTTCTAAGTTTGGTTTGTTTAATTTCCTTTCCTCCCATTGTTCCGGGAGAAGTCCTGTTCCTAGCTGGGTATCCCTATTCCGGTTCTCCCTGGGATTTAGTGACTGACACGTTCGCGTGTTGGTTAAAAAAGGTTCTACCTTTGGTCGCCCCTGGCTCTCCGCTTAGCTTCCCACGCTACAGAACACAAAAGCCACCATGGAGAGACCAGCGACCAGTACTGGAAGGGAGATGGGAGACTCCCCACTAGAAGCGGTGGTAGCCGCTCAGCAGGCTATGCTAGCTAGGCAGGGGCAGGCGTTGCAGGAATTGCACACCCAGCAGACAGCTACCACCGAGCAGCAGACCATTGTTTTTCAGAGGCAGGACGAGATCCTGTCTAGGCTGGGCAGGCAGCAAGATGTGTTGATGGAGCTTGCCGATAGTTTTCGATTACTGGCAAGCGAGTTCCATTCCCCCCAAGCACAGGCACCACATCCCTACAACCCCCAGCCACTCACTTCCTCCCCATCTACGGGATCCGCATCCCAGCCCATTTCACCACTAATAAGGGAACCTAAGTTACAGTTGCCGTTGCGGTACGGGGGAGAGGCGGGTAGATGTAGGGGGTTTCTTTCCCAGTGCTTAATTTTTTTTAAAGCCCAACCCTCACGATTCTCAACTGAGGATTCCCAAGTAGCGTTTATTTTATCCCTGTTGACCGGGACCGCTTTGGCCTGGGCAGATCCGCTGATTCGGGCACAATCCGCCCTAATGAGCAGCACCCAGCTCCTAATGCAGGAGATGACAAGAGTATTCGACCACAATGTCACGGGTAAAGAGGCGGCGGCCCGATTAACGTGGATGAGGCAGGGAACTCAGAGTGTGGCAGAGTTCTCAGTGGCGTTCCAGGCTCTGGCAGGGGAGACAGGGTGGGCGGACGAACCGCTAATGACACTCTTTACGTGCGCACTGTCAGACCCGGTCAGGGACGCGCTGGCCACAGTGGAGCCACCGGGGAATTTAGGCTCGCTAATATCGACAGCGATTCGCATTGACAACCGGGTTCGGGAACGGGAGCGAGAGAGAGCCGGCAGAATGGGCAGTTTCAATTGGCCGGTTCCGCCCTCCCTGAGCCAGTTTACAGAGGCGGAGCGGAGACAGGGGGTACACAAATTGGAGGAACCCATGCAGCTTGACAGCACCACGCTGGCGTGTCCTAGGAGGCGGCCTGGGAGAGAATGGTTGTGCTTCTTCTGTAAACGGCCAGGGCACTTAATAAAAAACTGTCCTGACCGGAAAGCAAAAGAGCAGTCCCACTAGTGGAGCGAGAGTCACTAGTGGGACCAGGTGCAGGTATTAGCTTTCGCACAGTGCTTCCCGTCGAACTGACGTGGAAGGGGGCCGTAGTGAGGACAGAAGCCTTTATCGACTCTGGGGCAGTGGACAACTTTATTGACCGTCAGTGGGCTAGGCAAAATAATCTGCCGGTTCGGTCTATACCGCAGCCCCAATCCATTACGGCGCTGGACGGCCGCCCATTGGGTTCCGGGGTGGTTTGTCACAAAACGGAGCGAGTGGTTATGCGTATCCCGTTTGGGGGGCACCGGGAACGTATATATTTTTATTTGGTGGAATCTCCGGTTTATCCGGTAATTTTAGGACATGTCTGGTTGGTAAAGCATCAGCCACAAATAAACTGGGCTAACGGGAGCAACCCGGTGTCCCGGTGGGGTCCGCAGTGTGATGAGCACTCCAATCATGTGTATAACTCCTCGACCCCTCCTATTGAGACTGACATAGGGTCCGAATTGGACGAGGAGGAGGCTAGGGAGCCCCATAATCCTAGTGTCGGGGTGCCTGAGGGGGAGGAGGAGCAGGAGGGGAGCCTGGAGTGGGACTCCATGTGTGATTGGAATCGTCTTACTGACGACGGGGAGGGCAGTGAGGGCTCTGATTGGGACGCTGAGAGCTTTTTTCAGACCACAGGTAGTGGGGGTGAGGAACGTATGGTTGGGGCTATCGAATTTCCGCTACCAACCAACGTTCCGAGGGTATATGGCGAGCTGGCAGAAGTATTCAGCAAGCAGCGCGCGACCACACTACCTCCGCATCGGTCATACGACTGTGTGATCGAGTTACACCCAGGGACAGTCCCACCCCGGGGCGCACTCTATTCTTTGTCAGTGCCTGAGAGCAAGGCAATGAAAGAATACATTCGCGAAGCCTTAGCAAATGGTTTTATCAGACCATCTTCGTCACCAGCGGGAGCGGGTTTTTTTTTTGTTAAAAAAAAGGATGGCAGTCTTAGGCCATGTATTGATTACCGGGGACTAAACGCGATCACAGTTAAAAATAGATATCCCTTACCGCTGATGAACTCTGCGTTTGAGCGCCTGCAGGCGGCATCGGTGTTCACAAAATTAGATCTCCGTAATGCGTACAATTTGGTACGCATACGAGAGGGCGACGAATGGAAGACCGCGTTTAACACACACTCTGGCCATTATGAGTATCGCGTCATGCCATTCGGTCTTACCAACGCCCCTGCTGTGTTTCAGGCATTAGTAAATGATGTGCTCAGAGAAATGCTGGAGAGGTGTGTATTCGTCTATCTGGATGATATCCTGATCTTCTCCGCCACTATCTCTGAGCATATTCGCCACGTGAGGCTTGTGTTGTCGCGTCTTTTGGAGGCTCGCCTGTTTGTGAAGGCTGAAAAGTGCGTGTTTCACGCTAATTCGGTATCTTTCCTGGGGTTCATTGTATCTGCGGGTAAAATGGAGATGGACCAGAATAAAATCTCTGCTGTAAAAAATTGGCCTACCCCGGAATCGGTTAAGCAAGTGCAGAGGTTCCTAGGCTTCGCCAATTTTTATCGTCGTTTTATCCGTAATTTTAGCACCGTAGTCGCACCCATTACCGCGCTCACAAAGAAGGCCCCAACGCGTTTTGTATGGACAGCTCGGGCGGAAGCTGCATTCATTGAGTTGAAGAATAGGTTCTGTTCGGAACCTATTTTAATAACTCCGAACCCCTCCCTACCATTCATTGTAGAGGTTGACGCCTCTGAGCTGGGGGTAGGGGCTATTTTGTCTCAACGGTCCCCCCAAGACCAAAAGGTGCACCCTTGTGCGTTTTTCTCGCGGTCGCTGTCCCAACCCGAGAGAAACTACGATGTGGGAGACAGGGAGCTGCTAGCGGTCAAACTAGCTTTGGAGGAGTGGCGGCATTGGCTGGAGGGGGCGGAGCATCCGTTCACAGTGTGGACGGATCATAAGAACTTGGAATATATTCAATCGGCTAAGACTCGCAACTCGCGCCAGGCCCGCTGGGCGCTGTTTTTTGCGCGATTTTCATTTACTATGACGTACCGCCCCGGATCCAAGAACACCAAGCCAGATGCCCTCTCACGGGTTTTTGACAAGGCAGATAGGGAGCACGAGCCTGAACCCATTCTGTCGGGGGTTCAAATTGTGGCGCCTGTGGTTTGGAAGGTGGAGTCGGCAGTGCGGAGAGCACTGCGCCAAGATCCGGGTCCAGGGGGGGGTCCACCTAGTAGCCTTTTTGTGCCTGCGGGGGTCCGTTCCCAAGTACTACAATGGGGACATTCCTCACGGCTGGCGGGGCATCCCGGGGTCCACCGCACCAAAGATTTGGTGTCTCGACGGTTCTGGTGGCCCGGGATGGAAAAGGATGTCCGTGAATTTGTAGCCGCGTGTCCAGTTTGCGCACGCAGCAAGGGCTCCCACCGACCACCATCAGGGTGGCTACGTCCGTTACCCATCCCGAAGCGCCCATGGAGTCACATCGCGCTAGACTTTATCACAGGGTTGCCACCATCGGATGGTAAAACGGTCATTCTAGTGGTGGTGGACCGTTTTTCCAAGGCGGCTCATTTTGTGGCACTGCCAAGACTACCATCGGCAGGGGAGACCGCTAGGTTGGTGGTAGATCATGTGTTTAGACTTCACGGTCTCCCACAGGACGTGGTTTCTGATCGCGGACCCCAGTTCGCTTCCCGGTTCTGGCGTGCGTTCTGTTCTCTGTTGGGGGCCTCAGTGAGCCTTTCGTCTGGCTTCCACCCAGAGACCAACGGGCAGACAGAACGCACTAACCAAACTCTCGAGAACACGCTCCGGTGTCTGGCTATGGACAACCCCACTTCATGGAGCCGCCAGCTCACATGGGCGGAGTACGCCCACAATACGTTACTAAATGTGTCCACAGGTCTCTCACCGTTTGAGGTACAATTTGGCTATCCCCCGCCTCTGTTCCCGGAGCTAGAGAGAGGGGGTGAAGTGCCCTCTGCTGAAGCCTTTGTTCGGCGGTGCCGGGCCACATGGAGGAAAGTGCGAGTGGCCCTTTTAAGAGCTACGGCCAACCAGAAAAGGCTGGCCGACAGGCGTCGTCGAGCAGCGCCCTGCTATAGGGTGGGGCAGCGGGTATGGCTGTCCACACGCGATCTGCCATTGAGGGTCGAGTCGCGTAAGCTTGCCCCTCGATACGTGGGACCTTTTAGGAGGATCAACCCCGTCACGGTGCGCCTCCAGTTGCCTCGCTCTATGAGGATCCACCCTACCTTCCATGTTTCCCGTCTCAAGCCCGTGTCGACGAGCGTACTGGCACCTGCGGAAGTTCCTCCACCACCTCCTCGATTAATTGACGGGGGCCCGGTCTACACCGTCCGTCGCGTCCTGGCGGAACGTCGCGTAGGCAGAGGGAGACAATACCTTATAGACTGGGAAGGTTTCGGGCCGGAGGAACGCTGTTGGGTTCCCTCTAGGGATATTTTAGACCCCGAACTGATTCGTGAGTTTCACAGGCGGGGGGCTAAAGGAGTGTCTGGGGTCGCTCCTTAGTAGGGGGGTCCTGTCATGGTGGGAGGTAATTCTCACTGGTGCCACTAGATGGCCGAGGATATTGTTTTCACCTGTTCCTCGTTTTCTCCAGGGGAATTACCTCCCGGGAGAGTATTTAAGACCAGCATCGACTAGTTTTCAGTGCTTTTGTGTTCAACCGTTCGCCCTTGGCACAAAGCCGGTAAAGCGCCCGGTAGACTCTAAACCTATACGAGTCAGGTACGGTGCTGGTGGATAATTCTCTCATTGCTAAAAAGGAGAAATATCTAAAAGGTAAGGAAGGCGTACAGCTGGAAGTGTTGTGTGTGCTGGCGCCTTCCTCAAGGGTTTTGCTTTTCTTTTGGACTCGTGTGAGTCGATGGTAGAGGGACGTTGTCCCCGGTGTTGTATTTTGGTTTGCATTTTTGTCCCGAGCTGCGCCTCGAGGTTTTTATTTTCGTGCCTAGCTTTTCTCGCTAGGTTGTATTTTCTTTTGGTTTTCACTCAGTGCCCAGCTATTTGGCACGGTACCAAAGTTATTGGTTCGCCCTAGTTATTTAAGGGTTGCTTTACGTTCTCTAGCCGTTTTTTGAGCTACTTCTCTGTTTGCGATTTCTAAGTTTGGTTTGTTTAATTTCCTTTCCTCCCATTGTTCCGGGAGAAGTCCTGTTCCTAGCTGGGTATCCCTATTCCGGTTCTCCCTGGGATTTAGTGACTGACACGTTCGCGTGTTGGTTAAAAAAGGTTCTACCTTTGGTCGCCCCTGGCTCTCCGCTTAGCTTCCCACGCTACAGTTGCCCTTATAGTGGATATTTCCTTTAATTATGCAAGTTGTTTAAATATAATTGGCATCAGAGAAGGAAGAGAGAACTATCCATGTGTGCATCTGCGTCAATCATATGCTTTTTTACTTGTATTGAATGGCCAGGGGAAGATATTCGGAAACGCAGTAATAGCAGTGATTTACTGCTGCTTGATTACATGTGGGCAGTCACTGGATGAGAGGTGCTTGAAAACTTGTGGCTCTCCGTTTGGCCGGACAAAGGAAGAGGGAATAATTAATGGTGGCAGTGCAACGTGACAGGTCCTGATGGAAAAGTCCGGAGAGTTCAATACCGCCTGTCAAACTGCCAGCCGCTACCTCAGAAGGTACGGCCGAATTATCGTACGACTTGTCGATGGCTGCCTTACAGCGAGAGTCTCCGGTTTTTCACCATTTTAACAGCAAAGGCTATATTCCAATGGCAGGGAACTACGTCTGCTTGTGCTCAGCTTTGTCAATGTTAACAGGTCAGACATGTGTGCTTGTGTAAGCTAGCAATGACAAACACAACACACTCGTGTTTAGAAGGGCCTGCCACTGCCCCTGCGGAGAGTTTTTAGACTGCCTATAATGAACAAGGCCACTTGGGAAACATTCCACTGATAAGCCTCTGCTTCAATCTGCTTTGCCCTGGCACCACTGATCCCCAAGTGAATTTTGTCATAAAGAACATTTGGCGGCACATGAAACACAAGATGGATGGCTTTCGGAATGCACTCTCTTAGATTCTGATGATGTCACAATGGTCTGCTGACAGGACTGCAGAGTACTCACACAGATTCTCTATGGTAACAAGATGGTTAACAACAGTTAAGAACAGATACGCATTTGCTTAGCCTAAAATGTCTGTGGTGATATTTAATTATTTGATATTTAATTAATTAATGATTTGGGTGAATGAGAAGCATCAATTGTACAGTGCTTTGGATAAAGGCGCTATGTAAATGGCAACCATTTAATGAGCCATTTAGTTTTGCCGTTTGGGGGCGGAACTCACCGAGCAGATAGCAGCCAGGGTCTCCACCCCTCCTGTGCTCAGCGTGATGTAAGGGACCACACTCTTTGGAAACCCCGCATCTGCAAGAATCCCATTGGTGTAGTACCATATCTGTCAAGACAACCAAGGACAATAATCAACCAACCACATCCAATTAAACATTTTAAAATATCCCTTGGGTCCCATGTCCCATCCCTCCACCCAAAGTATACTTCAAAGGACATTTTCAGAAAACCTCATCTGTATTTTTGACAAAATTACCTGCGAGCTAATGTGCAAATTTAATAGCATCCAATGAAGCTCTTAAAAATGATGTATCATTCTTAATGTGCATACGGTATATTTGAAAGCAAGAGTTCTAGAAGCTCTCGCTTACAATTTTCAAAAAGCTTTCCACAAAAAAACTATTCTTCAAAGGGTTGAATTAAAGGTGGCAGTGCTAAGATTGTAAAAAAGGTTTGCTGCCTTTACTGCTGGTTTACCCACTGTTTTAATATTCTAATTATTTTAAGAAATGGTTACAATATTGACCAACAGCATACTAACAGCAAGCTGAGTACATGTGGATTAAATATTAAAATGAAAAGGACAAGGGTAACTGCCTCGAAGCAGTTCTGTACAGGTCTCCATGTGCCGGCAATGTTATTGAAGATGGCACGGATATCACCACACCGATGTCACCGCAAGTCATCCTTCATTGTATTCACAAAGTTCACTGTTAAATCTCTGTCTCTGTCTATCCTTTCGTTCTAAATCCCATGGCGAGGAGCAGGACTGACTCAATCCTGACATTCAACCTCTCAGTTTGAAGTACTCCCATGGAGTGGATAAATATTTATGTCAACCCTTAAATTCTGTTGTTGTTAACAGTGCCAATTGCCTTCTTCGTAATGTGTTTGGACACATTTTTCTATTTTTTGGAGAGGATCCACTAATATAACAGGCGAAGAATACCAGCCTCGGACTGAAACGAGAACATCAGAGGACAATGCTAAGCGCTAATGTGTCTGTATTCTCTATGAGCATCGGGGGAGTAACTGCAATGCATTGACTCAAATTAGTTCATTAATTTTTTTCTTCAGTCAATTCAGGAAAGTATTCGAAACGCAATTAAATGATCGGAAACAAAATCTTCAATCATACTATGAGCATTTACTACTAATTTAATTTGAGCTAAAAATAGAGCAGGACTGATTCAATCTTGACACTCAACCTCCCAGTTCGAAGTACTCACATGGAGTGGATAAATATTTATGCCCACCCTTAAATTCTGTTGTTGTTACCAGCGCCCATTGCCTTTTTTTTGGAGAGCATCCAGGAATAGAACAGGCAAACAATACCAGCCTTGAAGTGGAGGGAGAACATCAGAGGACAATGCTAAGTGCTAATGTGTCTGTACCCAATATGAACAGCGGGGAGTAACTACAATACATTGACAATTGAAATTAGTTCATTACATTTTTTCTTCAGTCAATTCAGGAAAGTATTTGAAGCGCAATTAAATGGCTGAAAACAAAACCTTCAATCATACAATGAGCATTTACAACAAATTGAATTGCATCGCTGAGTGATCAGGAAAAAGGCCTCTCCCCACCTGCCCTTCAACTGCCTTGGTTTGTTTTTCTTCCCAATGCACTGCATTTCCAATTTCAATATACACCAACATCAGCCACAACATTAAAACCACATGCTCAAACCAGTTTTTCATGATTAAAAATGCTTTAAACAGTATAAACTGTCTATAAACACTTAATATTTCATTATTCTATATGTTTACTTGTATAAGCAGATACTCATAAGTAAATTGCTTCAAAAGTAAACATTTTCAATGAAAATAGAAATCTTGTAAGTTCATTGGGAGGGGGTGATGCATTGTTTTATTTAAATATCTTGGTACATACTGGTGTTCATGAATACGTGTATCTCCAGGACCTGTAGAATTTTTCACAAGGTACAATAGGTCAATTTGGACTCCTAACAGTCAAGAGAGGAATTGCAGCAACAAACACCCTCAAACAACAACACTGTTTATCCCTCTCCCTTCTCTGTGAGCGCACTGATGTTGACTCGCTCCAGGTTGTCATGCACTGTTTAGAAAGCTGACTGTGACAAACAGCGACAGAGCCTGCCGTCTTTTCGTAGTGTTCTAGTACAAAAATGTTTGCCGAACAGGTGACTTGATGCTGACTTTATGAAATGTTGACTTTTTTGTGCTACACAACACTATTTATATTTTTGTCTTTTTGAAGTTTTAACTTTAGCTAACCAACTACACTCACCGAGCACTTCATTAGGAACATTTTTACTTTATTACACCTACTTATTCATGCGATTATCTAATCAGCCAATTGTGTGGCAGCAGTGCAATGGGTCAGGAGCTTCAGTTAATGTTAAAATGTTCACATCAACCTTCAGAATAGGAACAAAATGTGATCTAAGTGGACTTTGACTGTGGAATGATTGTTGGAGGCAGACAGGGTGGTTTGAGTATCTCAAACTGCTGATTTCCTGGGATTTTCACGCACAGCAGTCTCTAGAGTTTGCAAAGAATGGTGACATAAAAAAAAAAAGTGAGCAGCACTTCTGTCTGCAAACAGAAATGCCTTGTTAATGAGAGATGTCAGAGGAGAATGGCCAGACTGGTCAAAGCTGACAGGAAGGTGACAGTAACACAAATAACCACACATTACAACAGCGGTATGCAGAAGAGCACCTTTGAACACACAACGCATCATGAGTCTAAGTGGATAGGCTACAGCAGAAGTAAAAAAGAAGTATAATAACTACCTAATAAAGTGCATATAGAGTAGAGTGTGAAAAGACAACTATTTTTAGGCCCCAAAAAAATTCCACCTCTTTTTCAATTGGCCATATGACCTTGACCTTGACCTCTGATGTACATAGTTTGAGAAATAAATACCAAGTCAAGGTTGAAGCTGATTGAAGCTTGCTTTTCCCGATCGGACATATAGTTTGTGAGTTATCAGCAAAAACATGGTTTAAAAGATTGCTGCCCTACCAAACGAAAAGTAGGTCAAGGTTAGAAAACCAATAGATGTTGCACAACATAAGTAAATATACATCTCTGATGTACAATCATTAGTTCCATGGCTTTGCGGTTAATGAGATTCCGCCTGTGCCAAATTTTGTTGCACCTCCTTTTAAGTTGGCCAAAAAAATTACATCTTTTCTTGAGAGTGGTTTTGGACAAATAGGTGGATATGGAGTCTGATCACGCATATAATTCCTGCGGGAAATCAATGTAGAAAGAAACCCAACTGGATTTGCCCTATGGGGAAGACTTAATTAATTTCCGTAATCAACCGAATGGAAACTGAATTGACCCAAACCCCTGGTCCTGGGGAGCCGGAAGGTTCCGCTGGTTTTTCTTGATTACACATTCCAGCTCATTCCATGAAGTTTCTTGGGTCTGAATTGGTTCCTGATTTTAAGGAGAACACCGTAAACCGTCAGGACTGGCTGCTCTCCAGGACCACTGCTTAATGACATTTCAGAAGGCACAGCGGGCCACACGGAGTCAGAAACCGGGATAGAGTTGTTCGTAAACGTCATCGCATCCATACGAGCTTTAATCATTAGTTCTACTTAGCGCCCTCAGGGGAGGGGAGGTTTCAATGGGGCGCGTAATGGCGGTCGTGCACCGCTGAATGCGTCGTTTCGTAAGCTCCAGGAGCGATCGTAAGGACCTCGCCGTGTTCTTTACTGCCAGAGCGCGGTAAAAAGCTGCCGGTGGCCACTAATAGGCTAGCAGACATCCTCTGTGCTTAATGGGCTGGAAAGAGCATTGACTTGGGCCGGATAGCATTGGGAGGCTGATCTGTAGCTCGCTGGAAATGTGGGAGGAGAGGGAGACGGCCTAGTTCGGCCAGGTCACCCCAAATTTTAACTGGCTTAAAATACATAATACATAGTATAATATAGATATTATATATCATATCTATGTATGATTGCAGTTTCTATCTACACTGGAAAAGTGATTCATACCAAATGCTTGAGAAGCTTCATTTGCAAAATTATTATTTCCTTGTCAGCCGGTTGGTAAATAAATAGATTTTTGAAAGTTGGGAGCCTTGAATTTACTATCATTATTTTTAATGGAAGTATTCTTCCCTGGCTGTTTTATGAAGGTGGAATATCCAGATCACATAACAAGATGGGGCACTGTCAAAAGCCCTGGGCCTGTCTGCCACATAAAAAAAACATATTTTCATGAATATCTGAGCTACTTAAAATACCAGAATTGCTTCCTGCCACTGTCACAGAACAGGGATTAAAGCCTGTGATGAAGACATTTTTTCTTTTCTCATGGTTGGCAGGCTACCCCTGTCACTAATTTGAATAAATCACCATTTGAAACACTTCTGGTAACAGCCATTTTATTCCTTTTCAAAACATTTGATATTTACATTTACATGTAAAGCTGTATTCCGCCCCTCACCGAAAACATAACAATCCTTTCACCCGAGAGGATCCTCATTTTGAAATTCTCCCTCCCTGTATATACTTGTGTTAACAATACATGGGAATTTCATAGCCTGAAAAATCTCTTAGAAAGCTCTCTCTCTCTCTCTCTCTCTCTCTCTCTCTCTCTCTCTCTCTCTCTCTCTCTCTCTCTCTCTCTCCCTTCCTTTCATTTATTTTCCCCTCCGACTCACTCCAGTCTCCTCCCTTTCTTGTTTGTTCTCCCTCTTCCCCCAGTATTTCTCCCTTCCTCTAGCTCTCTGCATCCCTCCCTGGCATGCCCTCATGATATCTCTCTATATCCCATCTCTTTCATTCTCTCTGTTTCTCACTCTCCATCCCTCTATCCATCTTTCTCCTCCTATTCTCGTCTCTCTGCGTCCCTCCCTCACTATCTCTCTCTCAGAACTCACGGGCTAGTCAGCTTTGAAAAAATGATCTTCGTTTCAGTCTTTAGCAAGCTTCACCATGGCCGTTCCTACCTTTGCTGCGGCTAGACTTGAGCAGCTTTCAGAATGCAATGGAGATAATTAGGGTATCCGCTTTTTTAGACCACAGCATTGGCGATGAATGAAAACACAAGCAAAACACGTCTACCTGAGCATCACAACGCAGAGAATGAAAATGTGCTGGGTTCTGATTTCTGAAAGTATTCAGACTGTGAGCCTCAAATGCAAAAAAGAGAGGGTGAACACCGATTGATTTCAGGAGGTGGGCAGACTATGAAAGGGAAAGATCACTGCACACCCCGATGACGGTACGGTGCGCCGAAACATTTAGAGTCTGACAAATCAATAAATCTTCACACTGAGAAATGAAATGAAGATGCATAATGCAACTCCAGCCATTTCAACCAGTCGCCAACATTCAGTAAATTCATTAGTTAAGGGACAAAAAAATGGCCATTCGGCAAGCATTCTTTTGAACTTCAAACAAGACTTGATTAAAGCTGTTCATGTCTGCCATGTGAAAAGAGGACTTTTCATGTCTAGAAATCGGTAGCAGAAATAGAATGACAAAAGATGTAAAAAATAGATAATGGCCATATTAGAGTGAAAACTATTGACATCTTCAGGTGGCTTCCAGGTTGGCTCTTGCTAAATCTTAAGGGCTGCAGAACAATTGCCCAGTTCAGCTGGCAGTTCACACATTGATCAGGCACAAAATGGCCGCAATGCATCACATGTTTACCTCCTAAGGAGAGTCAACTTCTCTCCATTTAAAAGTGTGTTGCAATCCCTGCAACGAATGAAGGATATGAATTAAATTTAAATTCCTTAGTTTTCTGCATTTTAGATAAACCAGGAGGAGAAGACGGATGCATGTGGGCCTTTGAGACAGTTTTTTGTAGTGCAGTTTGTTCAACAGGTAAAACTGGGGAGACATTGGCTCAGGAGGTCAGAACAGTCGTCAGGCAGTCAGAGGGTTGCCAGTTCACCCGCCCTGGGTGTGTCAAAGTTCAATGTTGCTACTGACGAGCTGGTTGGTTCCTTGCATGGCAGTCAATTGCTGTTGGTGTGTGTGTGTGTGTGTGTGTGAATGGGTGAATGAGAAGCATAAATTGTACAGCGCTTTGGATAAAGGCATTATATAAAGGCAGACCATTTTCCAATTATGATTGTCAGCAGGCCCCTTCTACTCTTACAGAAGATTAGCTCATTAGCTAACTCCACTGATGTGGAAACTGAAAATGTTGATTAACGCGCACTCTCCCTGGTAAATAAATAAACAGCTGTGTGGATCTCATTGCGGCTACACCGGGGCTTGAACCACCAAACCTTCCTGATCCCAGCCGTGTACCTTAGCCACAACGCTACAGGCTATTTTTCTGACTTACGATGCTTTCTGACTTTGCCCAGGGCTACTGACAAGAACGGCTCCCTGCTCCTGTCTTATTTCTGGGTGACCAGGCGCGGGTGCTCACCGCGTTGAGGCCGCAGAGCTGGTAGCAGGCCATGGTGACGATGACGGTGATGACCTGCCAGCGGACGGCCCGGTTGCGGAGCAGCTCGGTGACGGAGACCGCGCGCAGGTTGCTCTGAGCCCGGCTCTCCGCGTGGACCTCCTCCAGCTCCTCGGTCACGTCTTTTTTCCCCAGGAAGGCCTGGAAAGCTGAGGACACACATCGGGTCACACAGATGCGTCTCGCTCAAAGTATAAAATATTCATTTATTATGGTTTACAAAAATTATACAAGTTTTCGCCCACTGTAATTTTTTTGCAGCGGCACACATTATGTCACACACAACTTAAAACAAATGAAATACAAATTCCTATAGAACGTAATGGAAAATTCTAAAACAACATCAAATAAGACAGAAATAGAAAGGGTTCAAGGCAGTTTTACCCTTAATTAAGTTCCCCGCCGCCAACTCCCTGCTGTTTTTGTCTGGGAAGCTACAAGTGACACCCACAGCATTAACTCAAACCAACATATCGCTAAACGTAATTACAGCAACATTTGCATCTGTGTACAGAATTACGGCTTTCTCCTGCAGACTGTTTAAGTTATTAAAGTTGCTTTAATCTGGTAACCCACTGTGTCTGTCGGGGGGAAGTGACAACGTGGGATATTGGTGGCTGCCAGTGGAGGCTCGGTAATGAAGCTTAGGGGGGGTATATAAAATGCTGACATACTCTGTGAATTACCCCCGTTGTGTTCCTGCAAGTTCCAATTGCTGCATGCTGTTAGTGTAGATACAGCTAATATGGCTAGCACTGCTACCTTCTGCACAGACCTTTATCAAGTGTGTAGAATTTGCACCAGGGTGAAATTACCCACAGGTGTTATCTGAATGAGCCAGAGGAAAGGAGGGAGGGAGAAAGAAAAGGAAAAAGAGAGAGGAAGGGAGAGTGAGAGGGGGTAGGAAAATTAAAATGAAGGGATGAGGAGAGACAGTGAGGGAGTGAGAGGGAAGGATGTAGAGAGAGGGAGAGGAAGGGAGAGACAAACGGAGACGGGCACATGGAGAAGAGAGGGAGAGCGGTAGAAAGAGGGAAAGTAAAAGAGATGGGAGAGAGGAGCTAGTGGGGGGGGACAAATGGAGGGAGGAGAAAGGACAAGAGGGACAGAGAGCAAAAGGGACCGAAGGGGAGAGAGAGAGCAACAGAGAGAAAGAGAGAGAGGTAGCTATAATGATGTTGAGATAAAGAAGACAACGGTGAAGGTGTGGAGGGGGTTAGTCTGCAGATATGACAAACCAAAAGGGAAGCACACTAATGACCTGGAGCTGTATGACAGGGGGTATGTTGGGGGGGGGGGGGGTCAAAGGAGCACTCCAGACTACAGAGATAGAGGCATATTCCCCTAGGCTTGTCACTTTCTCTCCAAACCCTACCACTGACATCCCAGGATAAGAACCAGGCTAAGGCCCCTGCGTACTAGGCTAATTCCCAAACTAGGATTATAAACACTGTCATGCACAATGTAACATGTTTTGTCACAAAGGAAATTCCCAAACTTGGATTTTAAACACATGCACAATGTAACATGTCGTTAACAGGTCGTTTTGTAATGAAGGCATTACATTACATTATATTATTGTAATTTGGCAGACGCTCTTATCCAGAGCAACATACAACAAAATTCTAAGTGCATACCCATCACCAGGAACAAGTGCGCTGACAGACCCTTGAGGGAAGTATAATTGCAAGTGCTAAGAGAACAACAAAAATAAGGAGCAGGGCCGATTTGATTAATCTGACAATGGATTATATTTAAATTTTAAATATTTGTTTTTATACAGCATAATGCAATATAATTATATACGCTTATGTAGGAACAATAAGCAGCTTACATAGCCAAACAAAACTAGAAAAAAATAATTATTATTACACAAGTAGCGACACACCAAGGCAATTCCAAGGATTTTAATCACACCCACAATGTAACATGTTTTGCTGTGACAGAATTTCCCAAAATATGTTTTTAATCACATGCACAATGTAACATGTTTTGTCATGAAGGCAACTCCCAAACTAGGATTTTAAACACATGCATAATGTAACATGTTGTTAACAGGTCGTGATGGTGGCAAATGGCTCTCTGTTGTCAAAGATAACGTGTAGCAGATGAGCACCAGAAGAGGATGCACACAGCCTAAGATTTGACACACGTTACGGGCCGGACCAATGATTGGTCATGTTATTTGCTTTGCGCCAATCACTGGTTGTGTTATTACTTTTGCATGCGCTAATAGGTTTTGTGCGCACCGAATGTCAGCAAATGAGGCCCTATGTGTTCTCTTTGAGACTGAAATGGGAAAACCCCGATTACAATGGCAGAGGCAGAGGATGTCACAGAGCATGAATAGGAATGATCTGTGGGATTTAGGATGGGCCTCAGCAGCCCTGTTTTCCTTTATTACTGACAGTCTGGTGAGACCCTGCTCAGGAATCCCACACACTCTCAGGCTGCTGCAGTGCGGTACTGGAGCTGTCGGTCGAGCCCGGGTAGAAGTAAGCGCTCCGACTCCCAACAGCAGTACTTTTGTTAGCCTGTCACTCGGATGTTAAGCTCCAAAGGAGCAACGCTTAAATAACAGCAGTTCTTCCCCAAAATATGCCGTGCTGCAAAATCCAGCTACAGACCAGCTTGATAATTGAGCTGGTCAAGATGGTCATAAGCCTGTCTAGCTAGGTGTTAGTTGGCCAACCAGCACAACCAAGCTGGTCATAAAGCTGGTCGAGGTTTGATATCCTGCCTGAGCTGGTAGCTGGTCAACCTGCTACCAGCTGTTTTAAAAAATAGTTTGAGTCGGCCTGAACTGGCCAACCAGCTAAACCGTGTCGAGCTGGGAGCTAGCCTGAACCGGTCAGCTTGCTACCAGCTGTTTCAAAACCTAGCTTGAGGTGTTTTTTTTTTCAGCAGGGCGTGCCGCAGATTCAAAAGTAAAGTATCCGCAAACTATCTTCCCCGCACGTGTGGCGCTTTTGTTCCGTGTCGTTAGTCAGGCAGCTAACGGCGGCGGAGTTCCCCGGAGGTCCCGGAACACGCTCCTCGTTCGGCGGGGGGAGAAACTGAGCCGTGGCACGTGGTGCAGAGCGCACCTGGCGCTCCCCGCTCGCCGCGGGATCGACGGCGAACTGCAGCCTCCCCGCGGCTCTGATAATTAAACTCACAGCCTCTCCGGAGCTTCTTGTTGCGCGGAAAAACAGGCCCAGGCAATTTACCAGGCCCGGGTGCGGTGAACCGCGACTAACAGCCAATGGGCACGTTCTGTGCTCGGAACACACACACAAAAAAACAAAGAAAAACAAAGAAAATAAACAACATTAAAATAAGCAGCTTGTGCGCGGATTTGATTCATAACTTGAATACTGGGGGGGGGGAGGGGGTATGGGGGAAGTTTGGCACAGGGTCAATAGGGGAAGAAGCGTTCAAGCCAGCAGGGCGTGTCATATGCAAGAATTACAGATACTGGCCATGCAAGAACAGCTCTTCGGTGTAATGGAGACCAAAGTCTAGGTGGCATTGGGGTTACTTGTAGCTACCTACATAACATTTCAAAACTTTGGTGATGAACCCTCTTGTTTAGACAGGAAATATTATTTCTGGAATGGATCAAAACTATGTTGTTATTAGGCATATGGCAATTCATTGTTACTCTACGAAGCTACAAAGCTTAACACCAGGTAGCTGTATGTAGCCATTATGCTACGGCTTGAGGAGCTGGCTTACAGTAATTTTTGATTTGGGTTATTTTGCATGTGGCTGTTACAGCCCACAATGGAGCAGCTTTTGACATTACTACGACGTTTGTAAGAGAAAATGACAAAAAATACATAATCTTGAAAAGGAATGCACCAAAGGAGCTGGCTAACAGTAGATAGATTTACCTGTAAGTACAGCTTAAAGTACAGCAAGTCCATGTTTCCACAAACAATTTTATAAAGAAGGAAATAAATGGTGGATTGAGATGCACTTTGAAAGGATGAAAATGTGAATACAGGAAAGGAACGTAAAAGACTGACTCTCTGTTGTAGAAATGAGACAGGAAAAGACAGGTGGGGGCTGGTGCCTGCAGGTCTTAGTGTACAGGTGTGTAAGCGAACTCCAGGACAGAACAGTGGGTGTGGAGGAAACAGCCGCAAGCCAGAGGGGCTGCAGAGAACCTCTGCAACATCTGATCAAACACCGAAACAAAAACAAAACAAAACATAAAAGAAAAACAGCAGCAGTCTTTTTAACAGTCCTCGCCATGGTGCATCTCTCTCTCTCTCTCTCAACCCCATTCTGTCAGAACCTTCCCTTTCGGAGGCCCGGAAACATCTACACAATTTCATCCCCCGACAACCTACACCCCCCAACTCCACTTTGCTTCAGAGGAAACATGGACGCAGGACGTTCTTGCGCAGAAGCCCTGGATTCTGACCGTGTCCAGGGATAGTTGTCCGAGAATTATGATGCTGTTCACACTTCCGAAGGCACGAAGGCCAGAGTATGAATCATAGCGACCGAACGATGACTTCCTTATCATCGCTCCGTCCTCATTAATTTCCTCAGTGACTCAGAGCATTTCAAATCAAACATGGTACTGCTGTTCTATGCTTGGTATAACTCAGAAAACTGTATAACTCGAAAAAATGTATGACAAAATGAATAGATACTATCATCTATATACAAATAACACAACCATAAACTGCAGCTCAAATAATCCTAATGGAAAAGTATGATTTAGTGAACAGCTGATACAGTATATTCCACATTACGGAAAGGAAAGCCTCATAATGCTTCTGTGGACTTCCAATGTATATTTAAGAGTACATACAGTGCATCCGGAAAGTATTCACAGCTCTTCACTTTTTCCACATTTTGTTATGTTACAGCCTTATTCCAAAATTGATTAAATTCATTTTTTCCCTCCAAATTCTACACACAATACCCCATAATGACAATGTGAAAAAAGGTTTTTTGAGATTTTTGCAAATTTATTAAAAATAAAAAACTAAGAAATCACATGTACATAAGTATTCACAGCCTTTGCCATGAAGCTCAAAATTGAGCTCAGGTGCATCCTGTTTCCACTGATCAACCTTGAGATGTTTCTACAGCTTAATTGGAGTCCACCTGTGGTAAATTCAGTTGATTGGACATGAAGGCACACACCTGTCTATATAAGGTCCCACAGTTGACCGTGCATGTCGGAGCACAAACCAAGCATGAAGTCAAAGGAATTGTCTGTAGACCTCCGAGACAGGATTGTCTCGAGGCACAAATCTGGGGAAGGGTACAGAAAAAGTTCTGCTGCTTTGAAGGTCCCAATGAGCACAGTGGCCTCCATCATCCGTAAATGGATGAAGTTCGGAACCACCAGGACTCTTCCTAGAGCTGGCCGCCTGTCTAAACTGAGCAATTGGGGGAGAAAGGCCTTTGTCAGGGAGGTGACCAAGAACCCGATGGTCACTCTGTCAGAGCTCCAGCGTTCCTCTGTGGAGAGAGGAGAACCTTCCAGAAGGACAACCATCTCTGCAGCAATCCACCAATCAGGCCTCTATGGTAGATTGGCCAGACGGAAGCCACTCCTTAGTAAAAGGCACATGGCAGCCCGCCTGGAGTTTGTCAAAAGGCACCTGAAGGACTCTCAGACCATGAGAAACAAAATTCTCTGGTCTGATGAGACAAAGATTGAACTCTTTGGTGTGAATGCCAGGTGTCATGTTTGGAGGAAACCAGGCACCGCTCATCACCTGGCCAATACCATCCCTACAGTGAAGCATGGTGGTGGCAGCATCATGCTGTGGGGATGTTTTTCAGCGGCAGGAACTGGGAGACTAGTCAGAATTGAGGGAAAGATGAATGCAGCAATGTACAGAGACATCCTGGATGAAAACCTGCTCCAGAGCGCTCTTGACCTCAGACTGGGGCGACGGTTCATCTTTCAGCAGGACAACGACCCTAAGCACACAGCCAGGATATCAAAGGAGTGGCTTCAGGACAACTCTGTGAATGTCCTTGAGTGGCCCAGGCAGAGCCCAGACTTGAATCCGATTGCACCAACGCTCCCCATCCAACCTGATGGAGCTTGAGAGGTGCTGCAAAGAGGAATGGGTGAAACTGCCCAAAGATAGGTGTGCCAAGCTTCTGGCATCATATTCAAAAAGACTTGAGGCTGTAATTGCTGCCAAAGGTGCATCAACAAAGTATTGAGCAAAGGCTGTGAATACTTATGTACATGTGATTTCTTGTTTTGTTTTTTTTTTTATAAATTTGCAAAAAAAAAAAAAAAACCTTTTTTTGAGGAAAATAATTTATTCCATTTTGGAATAAGGCTGTAACATAACAAAATGTGGGAAAAGCGCTGTGAATACTTTCCGGATGCACTGTAGTACATGTACATAGCAATGAAAAACACTTAAAAAATAACAACAATTTTCATTATAATTATTGACAGCGAATGGGTAAGTAAAATTTTTATTGAGTGCTAATTTGCGATTTCCTGAATTAGAAAGAATAATGTTTTCTCCGGGTTTCAAATTAAGGCTCCTTTTCCTTTTCCTATCACTGTGTTATATAACTCCATATAAAATGGAAATAGGTCTCTACTGTACTGTAAGGATGAATGTTTGAAACATTAAAACATAAAAAGGCATTCCTTGGCATCTGCATGTGTGTGTATGTGTGTGTGTATGTTTGTGTGCGTGATGTGTGGGTACCTTTCTCTGCCCGGGCCTCATCCCGTCTCTCCATGAGTAGGAATCGAGGGCTCTCCGGCAGGAAAGGCAGAACACACAGCTGGAGCACCGCTGGGAGCGCCAGGAAGCCCAGCAGGAAGTTCCACCTGGATTCCTGTGAACACCAGAGAGAGAGTGCACCTGTCAATCACAGAGCAGAGACAGTAGGTGTGGCCTCCTTAGTTAAGTGTCCAATCGTTGGGCGTGGACTGGAGACGATAATTCCCCCCAAAACATAAGTTTCCTGTTAAGAAAAACAATCGTTCTGTTCTCTGCCTTTTGTGTTTAAGTCTGCTTTGACTCTTTTTCTGGAATTAGACCATTCTGGAAGTCTTTCTGGGAATCTTTTTGTCTTTGTTTCTCCTTCTTGGAGAGAGATAAGAAGCAATAACTTATAGAAAAGGTCCTGGCAAGGATAGACAGAAGGACAAACTGGCAGATGGAAAGGTGGGCCGCGGACCTTGCCAAAACTCCCGCACTGTGACAGTTAGGTAAGTTATTAAAACTAATTGAATCACACTGATAGGAGGAGTGGGAGCATCATGTTGTCGGGTTGCTTTGCTGCAGGAGGGTCTGGTGCACGTCATGAAATAGATGGCATCATGAGGAAGGAAAATTATGTGGCTATATTGAAGCAAAATCTCAAGACATCAGCCAGGAAGTTAAAGCTTGGACGCAAATGGCTATTCCAAAAGGGCAATGACCCAAAGCATGCTTCCAAAGTTGTGGCAAATGGCTTACGGACAACAAAGTCAAGGTATTGGAGTGGCCATCACAAAGTCCTGACCTCAATCCAATCAAGAATTTGTGGGAAGAACTGAAAAAGTGTGTGCGAGCAAAGAGGCCTACAACCCTGACTCAGTTACACCAGTTCTGTCAGGAGGCACGGCACTTCTTGTGAGAAGCTTGTGGAAGGCTACCCGAAACATTTGACCCAAGTGAAACAATTTAAATGCAATGCTATCAAATACAAGAGTGTATGTAAACTTCTGACTCACTGGGAATATGATGAAGGAAATAAAAGGTGGAATAAATCATTCTACATTACATTACATTATTGGCATTTGGCAGACGCTCTTATCCAGAGCGACGTACAACAAAGTGCATACCTATAACCAGGGGTAAGTGCGCTGAAAGACCCTAGAGGGAAGTACAATTTCAATTGCTACCCCTACAACAAAGATAAGGACCAGGGCCAATTTTTTATTTTATTTTATTTTTTTATCAACAAATAAACAAACAAACAACAAAGCAAAAGTGACCAAACTTAACTATCCAAATACTGCTTACTCTCGACTATATACTCTGACATTTCACATTCTTAGAACAAAGTGATGATCCTAACTGACCTAAGACAGGAGATGTTTACCAAATGTCAGGAACTGTGAAAAACTGAGTTTAAATTGATTTGGCTAAGGTGTATGTAAACTTCCAACTTCAACTGTAGCCTGCGGGCTCCGGGAAAGTTGAGGCCAGACCCTGTACCATCAGTCTATATCCGACAGCACACCTTTCAAAATAAAGACAGGATCATCACCGCACTGGAGTAGTCCAACAGTGGCCCACACCAATACAGAGAGGCTTTCAACAGCAGTGATTCACCAGGGTAATGGAAACCATGAACAGAAAAGGACAGTCCCCAGACGCCCTGCCCCATGCACTCTAGAACTGTTCATCCCCAGAACCCTGTCACAGACACTGCAGAATCATTCTGCAGAGTAGCAGACAGTGCAGATTCATTATATAGAATCACATACACTGTGAAATCATTATGCTGAACCATCGACAATCCAGAATCATTCTGTAGAAATCAGACACTACAGAATCATTCTGTAGAATCACATACCCTGTATAATCATTCTGTAGAATCAGAAACTGCAGCATCAGTCTAGAGACTCTAGAGAGATTCTGTAGAATCACAAACACTACAGAGACACTCCAGTCATTCTGTAGAATTACAGACAATACTGACTCGTTCTGTAGAATGACAGACACTGTATAATCCGTTCTGTATAATCACAGACACTGCAGAATCATTCTGTAGAATCACACACTACAGCAGTGCTACTCAACTCCACATCCTGCGGGCTGCAGTGTATGCAGGTAAACAATTACAAATCCAATTTTTGTATGATTAAATCGATGTCTACGCCCAATGTGATTAGTCGGTGGAAAGAAACTTTCATTTTTATATATTTCTTTACAATTTGGTACTTTTATTTCGTTTGTGTGTAAGGGAATGTAAAACTCCTACAATGCAATTGATAGTTAGTCAGGGTAAACTGTGGTTTAATCAAACAGCCTAATTAAAACACCTGCCTCATCCCCCCCCCCCCCCAACAGTGCCCACAGAGAGCTAGCTCATGTACAGTGAGAAACTGAATGCCTTTGCCTATGCCTTTAACATAGTACCTGTTCTTTTCTATCTGGATTTGACCTAGTAGCTGCATGATACTTTTACCTGTCTCTGAGCAACACTGGTATTCCTGCCTTACAGGCATCGCTTTAACGCGAGGAATACAAGAGGCATGTTTAAGGAAACCACCGTCTCGTTCAAGAGCTCTCTTCCAGTTAGTGTATCCATGTGTCGTGAATATATCTTCTTGTTCAGAATTGGAAACATCAAATTTGCGACAGGCAAAGCAAAAGCAGGCATTATGTAATAATATTCTAGCCATGGTCGAGACTGGTACCGGCCTGCACTAAAGATTCTCACAGTTCGTCCAAGTAGGCGTTTGGGATAACTACTTGAAATTGTCTGGGATGGGCTATCCACACACCCCTGCACTGCACAATCTTTCTGTAGAATCACAGTCAATGACAAGACCTTTGTTTTGCAACAACAAAAGCATCTTACTTTGCTTGTATCAATGCC
Organism: Conger conger; assembly: GCF_963514075.1. Lineage (NCBI taxonomy): Eukaryota > Metazoa > Chordata > Actinopteri > Anguilliformes > Congridae > Conger > Conger conger. Next base: position 35,994,402 of record NC_083767.1, read on the forward strand.
ACTATCTGGTAACATATGGCATAATTTCATTTAGTTTCAAATGACAACATGTGTGTGTATATTTTTCCTTTTTTTGCCACTGTTTTTATTTGCTTTGCTTGCAAATAATTTACCTGACACTGAGACAGAATGACTACTTAAACTGAGTACTGCGGTAAATTGGCTACTAAATCATTTATGCAGCGGCTGCTCTTCAGGAAAATAAACAGAGGCAAAATGGCTCACTGTGGTGTTAAAAAGTGCATCAGTTGGACTCATCAGAACCAGGACACAATGAGACCTCAAGATTTCCCTTTAGATATATAATTGTTTTATTACATAATTTTATGGATTGGATTTTATGACAATGCAGTACCACTGCCTAACTTGTAGAATGGCTTTATTACCAGTACAGTTTTTTTTACCTACATTTATATTGTTGTGTGTACAGAAGTTCTAACACTCTTGCAGTGGAAAGTTTTCACTAACCTTGGTCCAGCACCTATTGTTGTAAATTCAGGTGTGTTTGTTGATATATGATAATCACCACTTATGGTCAATACAGCCTCTAATTATAGGTTTGGACAAATTACCTACCGAATAGGAGGGCTAACATTAAAGTGAGCTTGTTTTTCTTTTTTTGTTTACTTCAGCTAGCACTTCACTGAGTAATGGGCTTGAATTAAATCTGAATTAACCCTTTAAGGAGTGACATCACTGTACTATGTGATTGAAACAATGTCACACGTACATTTTATGCACAGCGCATTGTCAGAATTCATCTCTTACCCAGGATTAAACAGCACGTTTTGAGAAGGTCATGGTTCTCTCTGCGAGGCCTAATGGTTGTATGTACAGCAGGAGGCCCCAAAGCCTTTCCTGATTTGTCTTAATTGTGTTTGTGATGCACATGCTGAATATTAGTGTGACATCTGAGCAAATTGCACCCCAATTTAACCACAAATCCCAGTCTAAACTTGTATGTTTGCAGCACAGAAAGCAGAACATAAGATGCATGTTTGGACGTGGAAGAATGCCAACTGAATGTAGAACCGCAAATCCTAAAAATGTTTCTTCAAAACTATGTGCTTCTCCTGAGTCTAGGCACACAATCACTTCCAGGGTGCACAGCAAATAAAAGACTTTCAACTTCCTTCAGGTGATTATCGCCCAAGGCTTTTGTGTCTAAAAGTATATTTAATGAAATTAGTAGTTGTAGAAGCTAAATATCACAATTTCTTAAAACCGACCAAATCCAGTCAAAATTGACCTTTTCACCTGTGTTGCCTCCTTTTAACAGGTTTGTGTCTGTATTTTTAAAATAAATATGAATGTAACCTGAAGAAATTCAATTCCTTGAAAGAAATCTGGCCAAAAAGGGCTGTCAACTGGAAACTCAAGTTACTGTATTACCTCACACAACCACAGCACACAGAAAGCGAACCTCTTTCTCAACAATTCCTTCTCAACTAAGATGAAAAAATATCTGTCACAGCTTTTTCTCACGGTGAAGTTAGACATGCCAGTTAAAAAGGAATCCTATAAAGATACAGTCAAATAAATCCATGAGTAATTGGAGGAGATAACTACTTCAAACAAAAGGAAGTACAGCAGAATAAGACACCTGCGCACGGAACCTTGTCCGATGCATTCAAATTGCACTTCACAGATTTATGTCAGCAATAATTGCCAAATTATTGCTGACATATCCTGTAGAGTAAAAGTCAGATAGACCCCATCCTCCACTTTTATGGAGAAAGCTGGAGAGGTACCCACCAGAAACCACAATCACATTAATCTGCAAAATGACGGCAAATATAACTCCAGTACTTACAGTATAACCTATTAGAAAAACCTGAATGCTTTCAAATGTAACAAATAACCCATTTCTGAACTGAAGGTTTTCAATTCTGGAAAGAAACATACTGTCGCTGCTGTGTGCCCTTTTTCCATTTTGTGTTCTCTATTTTTTTTTACTCCCTGCTCCCTAGTCTTAGCGTTTGCTGTATTCTACCTTGTTTCTGTGCGTTATGTTCCAGTTCTCTGTCCATAGTCCTGTCATTCATTCATTAATTATTTTCACCTGTGCCTCGTTCCATTTCATTCACTCCTGTTTGTCGCTTAGTTATTGGTCTGTGTATTTAAACCTGCCTGCTTGTTTTGTTTGTCACTAATTCATCAGCTTTAGTACTTTATTATGTTTGTACTCTGTTCTGTTATAGCCTCTGCTTTCCCGTCCTGTTTACCTGTTTCCTGTTCTGTTTGTTTTTTGGATGTCCTATTAACAACCTCTGCCTGGCTAATTTGGATTCTGCTTCTGGGATTGTTTCTGTACCCCTGCCCTGTTTTTGGACCGACAACCCGTTTTGGACTTTTGCCTGCCATACGATTACGCACCTGATATTCCCTGTGATACCTGTTTGCTGGATTTCAACCACTGCCTGCCTTGATCAGCCTGCCTTCAATACAGCTTGCTGTTTTTTAATTTGTCATTGAGTCTGCGCTCTGTGATTCTGTCCACAATTCCCAGACACTGTGGACTAATTTAAGCTTGCGGAAAAAGTTTCATTGCCAAATCATATGAGAGTTATTTCAACTTCTGGATGACTCATTCAGTTACAAGGCACTGTTCTCGGGCATAGATGAGCCCCACAGTCTGGTATTAAATCCAGACCAACCATGACAGTACCTACTGGGGTATGCAATTACCCCTTTCTGATTCTTTAATTTAAAACATGCCAGTAACCACACGGTTACTTAGGTTTATCAGCTCTCTGATAAAAGAAAAACTTTAAAAACTGTTCAACAATGCATCAGTGAGACTGAGGTGGTGCCATCGGAGGAGTGAGTCAGAGTCTCACAATTTGGGTGCCAGTCAACCCAGGCCTGCAATAGTGGGGGCGTGATGCAGATCAAGATTAATCTGCCTGGAGGTGGGGGGGGGGGGGGGGGGAATCACAAAAGTCGTGGCCAGAATGACTTTCTGCAAGATATATCTGCTGTGTCCCACCCCACAAGTATACACTCACTCTACAAGAGCAAGGGTTAGGAATCTGTTTACTTGCTTCAATAATTTACCGTGTTTTAATTCAGGCTATTACGGTACATTTCTGGTTTTCTTTTTTTTGTTTGCTTGTAGAATAGAGGAATTTCTTTTTAGTTCTTGGTTAGCATTTTGACCTTGCACCAACATCATAAGGAGAATGTCTGGGCATCAGTACTGGAGTGTAATTGAATTATGCAACCAGACGATGATTCAAAACATAAAAGCAAGACCACATCTGAAAAGAAACTTAAACTGACTTAAACTTGACTTAGTCAAGGTCCAGACGTGAACCCAATAGAGTGGCAGGACCTGAAACGAGCAGAACCAAAAACCAACCCATTTGTCTAAATTAAAGGAGTTGTGCAAAGAAGAGTGGGCAAAAATAGTTCCACAGTGAAGAGAAAGACTGATATGAAATTCGAAGAATTGTAAGTTTAATTACTTTTCATGTGGGTGATATGGATGTTTCATAACATTGTTTTGTCTAAGATCTGAAACCATTCTGTGTGACAAATGTGCAATAATAGAGGAAATCAGGAAAAATACATGTTCATGGCACTGCATATGAATATTTCAAGCTAAGCCGATGTGTAAAAGTATACATGACCGGTGGCAATGCGTAGGTGTGGTAATGCTAATTCTAAAGCTAGTCCTCATTCTCTGAGGAAAAGCTATGGGTAAATGCAGATATCAGAGAGGTGAGTCTTTAGACCCAGATCCATTTCAGAGCACAGTCACCATCGGCCCTGAACTAGAAAGGTACGGTTAATCCTTTCGCTCATCAATCTTGTGATTTTTTTCCTTCTTCTATTTTTTTGGTTGCAGCCGCTGAATAACAAATTGGAGACATTTCAAGATGTAAAGAGCAAGTGATACAGCCTAATTAGCAGATATCTGATGCTTGTCTCTGTGTGTGTGTGTGTGTGAGAGAGAGAGAGAGAGAGAGAGAGAGAGAGAGAGAGAGAGAGAGAGAGAGAGAGAGAGAAAAGGTTGTGAGAATCATTAAACTGATTAACAGTTTGTTCACCTGCAGGTCTGTTAAGGTCATGCATACATAGATAGTCATCGAATGCAGTGCATCTCCAAAAATAAGTTTTAATATTTTTACACAAAGATAAAATCCTCTGTCCCATGGTTGCCAGTGGAAATGTTTTATTTGCGGAAAAAACAAATCAATAGCCAGGATGATCTTCATCTTTTTCTTTGATTTTTATTATACATAATGAACTCATACAGGTGGATATTTCCTTGACTGCGTCAGGTTACCTGCAGTGCACCACTCCAGATTTTAACACCTAAAGCTTGATTTTACAAGATAAGTTGAACAGTATCAATCCTCTGGTGACCATGGGAGTAGCAGGCAAGCAAACACAGAGACAAGGACCTGGGGGGTTTTCTCCCTCTTTTCCTCTCCCTCCATATCCCCCCTCTCTCTCTTCCTCCATATGCCTCTCTCTCTCTCTCTCTCTCTCTCTCTCTCTCTCTCTCTCTCTCATTCTCTTTCTCACTCTGTGTGTCTCAACAACCTGCTTGCTTGCTTGCTTTGGTCGGCACTACCTGAGGCTGTCCACAGAAGGTGACTGTCAGAAGCCAATGCCCAGAGAAGCAGAGGGGCAGAGTTTATTTAATGAATGCTCTTAATAGATGTGGACAGGGTCCAAGATATCCAAATGAAGCGGCTACGAGCCGGAATGATGACAGCAATTACATTAGCGAGAACGCCAGTTAGGCAGGCCCAGACCGGCACACAGGAGACCTGCCTCCACCTGAAACCCGCATCACAATTTCACTTTAAAATTATTTTTCCTACTCAGGTGAAACAAGGCTTAATTACATTTTTTCTTGAAGTTTTACTTTCGCTCGTCAAGTTATTCGTCCTGCCTGACTGAAAGTTGCCCTACATTTCTAAGCAGTTGTAGAGAGCAGTAGTATATAAGGGATTGCAGGTTTGAAAGAAGAGTTGGGACTACATTACAGAGCCCTTGAACCAGTGGGCACTCAGCAATTAAGCAATATTAATATGAGCATGTAAGAACAGTCATAGAAAGCTGAGCAGGGTGATGCATAAGCAGATTAGGTCCAATAAAGCCAGAGAAAGCCACAAAGTAGCAAAGGAACAAAAATGCTGAAAAGAAAGAACTGATGACAATAATATTTAGGTTTGAAAAAACACAAAACTGAACATTATTGGTATTCTAGTAGGCATTTGCAACCAAGCACACAGCCTTAAAATGAGAAAAGCAATAACAGAAAACTAATGCAAAAGAGAAATGCAAAGCTGAGTAGTTTTGTGATTACCTTTGAGTGGGTGGGCGGGAAGCCCTTCTTGATTAATAAAGGAAAGTCGAACTTACTGTGAGGGCATGGGAGATGGGCAGGGTTGTGTGGGGTTCTTAGCCATGGGCAGTTAGCCAATGTGCAATACTGCAGTTATATCTGTAAGCACGCACTCACACAAACACACACATGCACAAACATACACACAGACGCACACACACATGCACACACGCACACACACACATACACACACACGAGCGCGCGCAAACTTATACTTACACACACAAACACACACACATGCACACACACACTCACATACGTACATGCACGCACACACACGCGCGCGTGCGTGCATACTTACACACACACACACATGCACACATATGCACATGCACACACACACACACATACACACGCATGCACACACACACACACACACATACACGCATACACACACACGTGCACGTGCACATACTTACACACACACACATGCGCATGCACTTCCCAAATGTGCAGGGCTGTTCAGTGCAGTTTGCTTCTGATGTTCTTTAATGTGCTCAGACATATTTAGGCATGTAGGCAGTTAGGTAGCAGATCCCAGCTCATTTTCTAATCGGAACAGAAAAGCAAATCTGGATTCAAAAGGCGGAACTGACCAGCAAAATCCAAAGTGGAGAAAAAAAACAAAAAAAACTGGTTTGTATTCAGAGAACAGGCCGAGTCCTTCACCTTTCTCTCTGCTCCTGATCCGACACGAGAATCTGAGAGTGTGCACCTCTCATTACAGTATGCAGTAAAAAAATAAATGTAAAAAATAAAAACCCTCCAGTGCCCGGCAGGAGTGAGGACGGATTGGAGGCTATAGTAAATCTTATGTTTCCTGACAGGTGATTCATGGGCCATAATCCCAGGAAAATAAAATAATTCCTACAGCCCCCTGGCATGATTCTGACACTGCTGTTCCTGCTGCCAATTGTGTGAGGGATGACAGCAGCTGCAGGTGCCCACATCTCTGGAGCAACAAAGAAATTCTGCAAAAGCCCAAAAGAAAATATGTGTATATACTGTACACACAATGCAATACAATGTGATACAAACACAGGCACGCGTACACATGCCCACACACACACACACACACACACACACACACACACACATTACCTTACCACATTACCTGGGAACAGACTACCATGAGCGCTTCTCACATGGCCACAACCGTGATTTCAGGTACTCGCTTTTCTAATATCCAGGCGAAATTGAGGGCAACTCTGTGCAAGCCCTGTCTAATGTGCACACAATTCAGAAAAGGGGGGAAAATATCTGTCTGATGAGGCTAAGCGCTTTTTGAAATCACGCTAACTGGGTCAGTTGATATAACGATCTTCACTTATGAGGTCCTGGTAACAGACAGAGCCGGTTAGCAAAATTACGCTAGCAATCGTGTCTGATTACAGTAGTTTAACTCATCCTCAGCTTTTATACTCTATGGGCTTCATCAAACACTGCAATCATACATATTCACAAATTTATTTGCTAAAACCCCTGACCCAAATTATCGGAATTGACCCAAATTATAGGAATAGGAACCATGACCAAAAAAATTATCTCGATAGAGAAGTCCACAGAAGTCCACAGAAGTCCACTATCTGACTTACTTGGGAAGAGACAAACAAAGAAGGAACCTCATTATCAAGCAATCAAATGGAAACCATTCAGTTTTAATTTAATGTGTCCAAGGGAGATAAAATGTACTTTGTTGAAGTTGATTTAACCCGAAACATCTTACTGCGAATATTTAAGCGATGTCAGTAAAAAGAAAAGCATTTGTTTCAGCATCTTTTGAGTGGAACTTTTGATGGTGTCAGACACTGCCCGGGAGATAATAGTCCCTGGGGATGAATAACATTTTATACGGTGGTACTATGATGTGCCAAGGTGAACGGGGGCATTGAGTTTGTTCTCCCAGAGGAACTGGAACAGGACATGATTTTATTCACATAACCACCTTCCCTGCGGCCTGAGAACACAAGCATCGTCTGCAAAGTACTAGAGACATCAAATTACAAACCTTCGGTCCTCATTTACTTTAGCGAAATAACACATACACACCGTCTATAAAATTCCTGCTGAGACTCCCAGGGAAATCTAATTCTTGATGAAATTGAGACCATGTACATTAAGATACTTAATGCGCGCACGCTGAATTTGACTTTTACATTTCAGACCATTATATTGGGCCAAATATGGTCTCACAACTTAACATTTCCATAGTTACATTACATTACGTGGCATTTAGCAGACGCTCTTATCCAGAGCGACGTACAACAAAGTGCAAATCAATCACAAGAACAAGTGCAAAAGTAGACCTGAGAGGACAGTACAGTTCCGAGTCCTAGTGTAAACATACAGAAATTCAGAACCCTTGAAGAGTACAATCAGCTTTCAAACTAGCATACCACTGTTGGCAGCTAGAATACAACAATAGCCAATAAAAACAACAATACCTATACAAGTAACAATATCTATACATAAGTGCCATTACGGTCTAAGGCTAATCACAGTGATTGTGAGTTGGGGAGGGAAAGGTGAAGCCTGAAGAGATGGGTCTTCAGTCTGCGCTTGTGAATTGCAATTTGAAATTTGGAAGATATAGCTTTTTCTTGTCTGATTAATTTGTAGTTATCTGCCAGAGTGACACCGTCTTTCTAAGTAAACTTTGCCATTGGCAAAATCTATAGTCCACTAAAGCAGAAAATTACAAAACTAGACATCCATCTCTTATGCATATCCATTTTGATTTATGCAGTCTTGAGGGTCAAACCGTATTGCTTGGGTGTTTACAGAGATGGTGAGAATAATTTATTGTGTGAGCACAGCTGAGCTACGAATGAATATTGAGCATACTGCAAACCGTCACCAAAGAATTGCTCAGTATCAGAGCAGAGAGGATGAAAGCCCATGAAAACAGACCATACAAGCCAAGTGGAAAATAACCAATGAAAATGGACTGCACCCCAGCACGTTCCATAGGCTGTTTCCCACAAAAAGCATGGACTAAAACACCATTGTAACAAGGAGAGTGAACCAATGCCAAAACACATACTAGAGAGAAAGAGAACACATCAAGATCCTGTGATCCTCTGCAAAAGATTTGGTCTGGCCAAACAAGTGTATGCAATACATGCCGAGACTGAAGATGGCACAAGGGCACCAACCAAGATACCCAACAGAAGCATGCACTTGAGTGAAAAGGAACATGAACATAAACTCATAAACTGCAGCTAATACTGTGGGATTATGGGTACTTATATAAAATCATTATGGTATAACATACCTGTAATGATAACTGTACATTGGGTTCCATAATGTGACATTTGCTTGTGGCTAAATAGCAGATTCTCAGCTTTTACAGTATTAAAGGGCATGTTTATACATTTTGTATCAACGTTTTATACTTTATGAGTATGAGTCTGTGCATGTGAGTGAAAGCCTGACTGGCTGGTTATGAGAGAGAACGTGAGACGTTTGCGGTGCAAAAGCTTCCATCATTCACAGACAAAGGCTACTCCAGGGATTCTAAAATCTGGCCAGTACTCCTGCTGTTTTTCATTCCTCCCCCCTAATCAAGGACTGATTTAAACGCATCGGGTGAATGTAATGCCCAGTCAATCAGTGACATGATTGGACAACGGTCCATCGGTCAGAAGAGAAACTCAGCAGTACCACTGACTTCAATTTCATAGTTTATTTCACAGGGACATTGATAGCATTTCTCTAAATGTGCCAGTTAGCCAGGAAGGCTACTACACATCTGTAGTCCCTGAGCTACACGTCTTCAGTCTGTGGGAGGAAACTTGAATACCCTGAGGAAACCCATGCGAACAAGAGGAGAACATGCAAACTCCACTCAGAGCCTCTAGGCATGCAAGAACTCAAACCCCAAACCTTCTTCCTTCTAAAAGGTTTAGGTTCAGTTATCAGGTAGGACACTGCCATCGTACCCCTGAGCAAAGTATACAACTTGATATACACCCAGTGACCACTTTATTATGTATTTATTAGACTTATTTTATTGAATTATTGGCCTTCTGCTGCTGTAGCCCATCTAAATCAAGGTTTGGCATGTTCTGTTTTCAGAGATGCTCTTCTGCATATTAATATTGTAATGCTTGGTTATTTGAGTCGCAGTTTCCTTCCTGTCACCTTGAACCAGTCTGGCCCTTCTCCTCTGGCCTCTCTCATTACCAAGGCATTTTCACCCAGAGAACTGCCACTCCCTGAATGTTTTCTGTTTTTCCACACCATTCTCTGTAAACTCTAGAGACGCCAAAAATCATTCCACAGTCAAAATCACTTGGGTCATATTTCTTTCCAAATCTGTTTGATCTAAACAACAACTGAACCTCTTGACCACGCCTGCGTGCTTTTATGCATTGAGTTGCTGCCACATGATTAGCTGATTAGATATTTGCATTAACAAGCTGGCATACAAGTCTGCCAAATAAAGTTGTCACTGCAGTAAACAACTGGCTGTATACATGCGAAGATACAAAATATTTTGTGAGTTGCTCTGGATAAGAGGTTGTGCTAAATGCCTGTGATGTAATGTTTCAGCTCTGGGCCTGGTCAGTGCATGGCCATTGGGTTGGGCTATGGGCTAGCACGTTTAAAATATATTATGAAGCATTATGCATCAAATAACAGACAATAACCTCCCTTGTTTTTTCCACACCACAGCTCCACGAAACTATGTTTTTTGATGAACAGAAGATGATTTCAAACAGCTAATGGGGTACAAAGTGTTGTGCAGTCATTTCCACAGTTGAATATTTGAATGTTTCAATTGCAACTAGAAGCAGCCTGAAATGGCATTGAATATCTTAACTTTGAGAACTGCCAACCTCTCTGGATAACAGCACCTCAGAGTTAATGAAATGTCAGCTTAATTATAAAGCTGGAGAGAAGAACATATTTGCTTATGGGGAAAAAAGTGTAAGACTATTCAGTTGAGCAACCCATTAATTAAACCTCAATATATTTAATAGACTGGTCATTAAATGGCACATTGAAAAACTCCAAATGATGTGCCTTCCCTTAACAGTGAACAGGCTGATTCAGTTCAATTCATTGTCAAATGAATTATGTTGTTCAAAGAGTGATCTTTCTTTGCAATTCGTGAGAGCTGGGACAGAAGTAATCACAACATCATTCCTCAATTCTTTTTAATTGAAAAATTGGAAGAATATGAAATTAACTTTTCTTTCAATTTGCATTACACCTACATATAATGTATGTATAATTCCCCAGTTGTAAACCAAGGTATCGAATGATTAAATTCCTCGTTTATGGAATTCATAACTTTACTTCATTATTGTGAATGTGAAATTGAATGTGACGCATTACAAAGCAAAATGGCCCATTGGGACAATAAATACTGACTGTACTTTGAACTTTGCCCTTGTTCTATTCAAAATAGAATAAGCGCCTCGGGCGCTGCATGATGATTCTGTTAGTCGAGACTCTGATGCAGTCATTTCAGGTGAATGTCTATGCCAGGGCTGCATAGCGACACAATGTGCAATGCCCCTCGCTGTTTCAGCTGGCCAAAAGCACAGATTCCCAATCTGCCGGCAAATGTGTGCGAATACTCTCACATTCCATCGGAACGCACCTGGAATAACCCCAAAATAATCCAGGAAGAAGGTCAAACTCGAACACGGCCTGCCCTGAGAGATAAATCCAGCTGTGGAACGGGAACTGAATGAAACCCTTGATATCCTTTGGTGTTTTTCATATTCGGCACTGTGCGATTGAAATATAGAGCAGTGAGTAAGAGATTCGGGAACTTGCACGGGCATAGAATTCCGAACCAGAACCCTGAACCAATGGAAAACTTGTTGGCTACCCTGCTGAAAAACCCAGTTATGCCAGCTTGACCAGTTTGGAAATTGAGTTAGTCAAGCTGGTCATAAGCCGGTCTAGCTAGATATGAGCTGGTCAACCAGTGAGTGTTGGTAGCTTGTGTGAGCAGGTAGCTGGTCAACCAGCTGTTTCAAAACGTAGCTTGAGCTGTTTTTTTCACGAGGGTACCCTACAGTATTATACATGAGGTAGAACTGAGCAGAACCAGGAAAGGCCTGTCGCATGTGGCCAAGCAGGTACTCGCTGGAGGTCACAGAACTCACCTGTCCAAGTAATTCGGGCAGCCCCAGGACCTGTCCCGTGAAGACGCCCAAGCAGATGAAGACCGAGTTGAACTGGCCAATCGAGCCCCGAATTTCCTTGGGGGAGATCTCTCCCAGGTACATGGGCAGGGCACTGAGGGCAATGCCTGTTCGGAGAAACGGCAAACAAATGAACATACAAGCAAACAAAACAGCACAAAAACAGGAGTTCTGTGCACTGCAGCCTAACCTTAATTTAACCATGGGGCTGACTCATCGTTTTTACCTCTTAACATTAGAACCTACAGTAACCTGCTCTTTCATTTTTTTAACAACAAGCTGTGTGTCGTGTTGGATGAAAAGCACTGTGTGAGCTGTTGAAAGTATATTCTGTATAACTACTGAATTCAATTTGCACCTTTTTAACATTTGTAATTTTATGACTGTTGAATATTTTGTTGATAACTCTCTGCTCTGACAAATACACCACAGCAAATTCCTAATACGTGTGAATGTATGGGGAATAAAGTTGATTTGATTCATGTTTTACAATGAAAGTCAGTTAAATAAAATAATATAATATATAATATAATATAAAAAATAATATAGTAGCATTTTTAACACTTACATCTGAAATGATATTTCAAGGACTAGACATGTATACCCAAACAGCAGACCCAAGCTGTCTTCTAATAAACTAATCTAAGATAGATGCAAACAAGTCTGTATATCCATAACTATTTCTTGCTAAAGCATGAGGCTACTGCATTATTCATCTGCAGTTGATTTGAAGTACCATCCATTTTCCAGCAGAATATTTGCTTGAGCTGTTAATATTAAGTGCCTCACGCAAAAGCACTATAGCTCCCATTCTCTTGGGATTTGAACCTGCAACTCTATAGATAGCATTATGTGCTGCCTCCACTTGCATTAGACCACACTCTTCCCACCGTTGTCATCCTCCATAGTTCAGAAATATACAATGGGGTATCGCACAAAATGTGTGGACTGCATGAAGGATTTTATAGCTCCACTGTCACTTCAGCTATAAGCTCCAATTAATTTTTATTTATTCAATTCTTTCATTTCCCAAAGGGTAATTTCTTCCAGCAGAAAGTTAAGTATTTCTGAGCCAGAATGGAGGAGGGAATTGCAGAGGTTTTGGACTGGAAGGCAGAGGGAGTGTTTGCACTCAAACAGTCATTAGCCAGCTGTCAGTACAACCCAGCAAGTCTCTCCAAACACTTCCCCAGCCACTGCCTCTGCCTTTACAAAAGGCATGACAAAAAAACTGTCTTACTGCAGTATTCAGTAACATAAGGAACTTCCCATATGGTCTGTGAGCACCTTCAGAAAATCTAAATTAACTTCTATACATCTGCCAGTGAAAGATAAGGATGACTTATTCAGTTGTTGTCCAAGATCAGGTAGTACACAATCACAGTAGTTCTTATAACAGAGAGTGAAATTAAAGTTCCCAAAAATTTGCACCACTTTTAGAATTTTATAATTTGTTAGTTTGAATGAATGTTGATGTTCAATAATGATATATACAATTAAAGACAAATAAAGATGCTGCCACTCACCAACCAGACAGTTTACATTTACATTTACATTTTTGTCATTTGGCAGATGCTTTTAATCCAAAGCGACTTACAAGTGCATAGGTTCTACCACATGTCAATGCATGACATCCAGAACTAGGAAAATACACATGGAATGCTGTTCTAAACATATAGTCGTCATCATCATTTATTTTATTTTATTTCATTTTTTTTTGGGGGGGGGGGTTAGACAAGGATAGGGATATCAGAAAGGAGGGGCGGGGGAAATCAGGAGGGAGGACTAAGGTAGAGTTTGAAAATTTGTGTTTTGAGTCTGCATTGAAATAGGGGGAGGGATTCTGCGGTCCTGACAGTGGTAGGCAAGTCATTCCACCACTGAGGAACCAGAATGGAAAACAGGCGTGAACGTGCAGCTCAACCACCAGGTGCACGTAGAGAGGGAACCATAAGGCGACCAGTGCTGGCAGACCGGAGTGGTCTAGCTGGGGAGTGGGGAGTGATCAAGGATTGTATGTAAGGTGGGGCAGTCCCCTTAGCAGCCTGAAATGCCAACACTAGGGCCTTGAAACGGATGCGTGCGGCAATAGGAAGCCAGTGGAGGCCAATGAGAAGCGGGGTGACATGAGCCGACCTGGGCTGACTGGTGATCAGGCGGGCTGCAGCATTCTGGACCAGCTGGAGGGGCTTGATGGCACACGCTGGGAGACCGGCTAGGAGGGAGTTGCAGTAATCCAGGCGGGAAATGACGAGCGCCTGGACTAGGAGCTGGGTGGCTTTCTCCGTCAGGAGATGACGGATACGGCGTATATTATACAGAAAGAACCTGCAGGTTCTGGCAATGGAGGATACTTGGGGAGCCAGGGTGAGGCAGTTATCAAGAGTCACCCCAAGATTCTTTGCCGTACGGGAGGAGGAAACTACAAAGTCCTCAACAGTCAGTGAGAGGTCGATTGACGGAGAGGACTAAGCAGGGATGTAGAGAAGCTCAGTTTTGGCAAGGTTGAGCTTCAGGTGGTGGGAAGTCATCCACGCAGAGATATCAGCCAAGCAGGCAGAGATCTGTGTGGTGACTTGGGTGTCGGGGGGGGAAGGAAATAAAGAATTGTTAAACTGTTACATCAACAGCCACAGTGCAATCTTGCCAGCTGTTCCCCTCTCAGCTTACTAATAGTGAATTAATACACTCACTGAGCACTTTATTAGGTATTTATTAGACTTATGCTGCTGCTCACTGGTTTTTATTTTTTTGCACCATTCTCTGGAAACTCTAGAGACTGTTATGTGTGAAAATCTCCAGAGGTCAGCAGTTTCTGAGATACTCAAACCACCCTGTCTGGCACCAACAATCATTCCATGGTCAAAGTCACTTAGATTACATTTCTTCCCCATTCTCACATTTGGTCTGAAAAATAGCTGAACCTATTCACCATGTCTACATGTTTCTATGCATTTACTTGCTGCCACTTGTTTAGCTGATTCAATATTTCCATTAACAAGTTGGTGTACAGGTCTACCTAATAAAGTGCTCACTGAGTGTATATGTTATAGGCAGACCTGGGTTAAGCATGTAATTGCTTTGGTTTCAAACACTTTTCTGTGCTTGATTGATCTTGCCTGGTGCAACAGAGCCAACCCAGAAGACCAGAAGGTGGGGTTTGCACTTTTTGAGAGTATTTCAGACATGTACAGTTGTGGTCAAAAGTTTACATACACTTGAAAAGAAGATGTATGTCATGGCAGTCTTGGGTTCCCAATCATTTTGTAAGCCAGTCATAAGTAACATTTGGTCTCATGCGCTGGTCAGCTTGCTGACTTCCCCCTCCTGGAGCATACATTGTTAGCCCCCACCGTTGGCACACATGCCTGTGGGGGAGAGCTAGAGAAGGATTCTTAGAGGCGCCTTCTTGGGCCCTGGGGCCCCCCTTTTCTCACATTCCTGACAGGTTACAGAATACTGGAGATGGTATAAAGATGTTTCATGATAATCCCAGGTCAGAATATAGTAATGTTTGGTGTTATTCTGATTGGCTCAGTGCGACTGGTGTAATGGTCTAGTTTTTGTAACAGTCTACCTTTGATAGCATAACCATTCAGGAGCCGAGGGGAAACTGCGCAAAAGCTGTCTCTGTAGAAGCCATGTGTTTTAGCCCCCTGCCTGGTGGGCCTGGCTGTAAATTATAGATGGGTGAATCACTTTTAGGGTCAAGAACTAAGGCCTGGATTTCGGAGATAAGGAGAAGAAACCAAATAGTCTGGGGTGTCTCCTTTCCTTTCATTCACCCAAATCAGGTTTATCCAAAAGGTATATTACCATGAGAGGCACAAATACATATTTACAGCATAATGCAGTTATCCTGAAAACTCCCAACTACAGCATTCATAGATATGATGGGGCGGCCTATAGTATAGTGTTTAAGGTCAGGAAGGGCTGCCATTTGTGAGGGGCCTGAGAGCTGGGGTTCCTGGTCAATGTTGTTTAGACTAAGGGAAAGATGTATGAGTGGTTCAAGGGCAGTTGGGTCATGGGAAAAGAATACTCCAGAACATTGGTGACCTCCCTGTGACCCCATACCTGGTCACTTCCAAGGGGGAAGACTCCGGACAATGCCGCAGTGCCCTCATTTGGGCACTGCTGCCATTACACCGGTGACTGTTCTCCTAGATTAAATATTCAAAACTGCTATTAAGATAGTAAATAGACCTGGTAAAACCTTGAAACCTTGATTGCCCATGTGATCCTTGTATTATTATATTATTAAGTCTTATTTAATGGTAACAGGAATTGCATGTAAAATAGATAATCAGGAGGGAAGTTTCATGATAACTGCAACATAATAAAACATAAGGGTAATCTGTTTGGTATTTGGTATCTCTATTCTTAATTTGTGTATTTTGTAATTGATTGTGATATTTAAAGCTAATAACCTACCTGTCTGCGAATAAACTATTTTGTTTGTAACTTGCGTGATCTCTATGACTCTAATTCATCTTGTACCTTTTTCAGCCTAAATTACAACTGAATACTCAGGGGGAAATGGTGGCTAGAGACCGACCGATCGGCGGCTTGGTACACCTGTGATAGTTCTAAGCTGTGAGGCCAGCAAGTTTCTGCCCATTAAAGGATCAGTGACGCACGGCTCTTGTGATTTGGTGCGAAGGGCGTTACGGCGCTGGCTCCTGCCAAATTAGCTCTAAGGAGCAACTATCATGGCAGGTTTGCATGTATTGTGTTGACTGGAGCCTCAGCCTCTGAGTTCTCCACCGAACTGAGATTTCAGCAGTGATGCTAATCCCGGGAGCATCTATTGAGTAATGGTGGCGCAGGTACGAGTCAAGTGTAATCACTCCCGAGATCCGCGTAAGTTACAAACCCAAATTTTTAAATGATATTTTAAATGGAGTCAGATAAACAAGTAAAACTATAGTAACCACTATGCGTACAATACGGCCCCGTTTGAGAACGGAGAATATTAAGAATTGTACTGATCCGTTTCTGGCCAGCTGTAAGCGGAATATGGGGCAAGTCAATCCATATCTGACCCATGGCAACGGACCCAGTATATTCTTAAACATAATTGTGCTCTTTTCTTGTACGGAGGATAATAATTAACCCTACTAATGTTCTCCCAGCAATGCCAGAACGACAAGCATGCAAAACCCCCTTCGGCCCCCGCTAATTTCCGTCATTGGGTTAGCGTGGGGTTTTACAATTTCTACAACTCATATTTTTCTGCGAATGATTGGAGCACATACTTCTTTGTCAAAAAAACATTCATTTGGTTGGGAGTCTTGTGACCAAAATGTGACCAAATCTGCTGGGTCAGAAATATACATACAGCAATGCTAATATTTGGTTAAACATCCCTAGGCCATTTTCACCTCAATTAGATGCTTTTGGTAGCCATCCACAAGCTTCTGGCTTTTCTTTTTGACCACTCTTCTGGACAAAATTGGTGCAGTTCAACTAAATTTGTTCTCGATCGGGTTTAAGTTAGGACTTTGGGAAGGCCATTCTAAAATTCTAGCCTGAGTTAACCATTTCTTTACCACTTTGATGTGTGTTTGTCCTGTTGAAACACCCGACTGCATCCAAGATCCAACTTCAGGCTGATGATTTTAGGTTTTTTGGAAGAATTTGGAGGTAATCCTCCTTCATCATTATTCCATTTACTTTCTGTAAAGCACCAGTTCCACTGGCAGCAAAGCAGGCCCAGAGCATAATACTACCACCACCATGCTTGACGGTAGGTATGGTGTCCTTGGGGTTAAAGGCCTCACCTTGTCTCCTCCAAACACATTTCTGGTCATTGTGGCCAAATAGCTAAATTTCTGTTTCGTCTGACCACAGAACTTTCCTCAAGAAGGCCTTTTCTTTGTCCATGTGATCAGCAGCAAGTCAAGCTTTAAGATGCTGCTTCTGGAGCAAGGGCTTCCTTCTTGCACGGCAGCCTCTCAGCCCATAGCGATGCAAAACGCGCTTGACTGGGACACTGACACCTGTGTTCCATCAGCTTCTAATTCATTGCAGACTTGCTTTTTGATGGTTCTTGGTTTGACCATCCTAAGCAATTTTCTCTCAGCAGCAGGTGATATCTTGCATTTTCTTCGTGGCAGTGACATAACTATGCCATGCATTTTATACTAACAAACAATTGTTTGCATAGTTGATCTTGGGACCCGTAGCTGCTTTGAAATGGCTCCAAGTGACTTTCCTGACTTGTGCAAGTCAGTGATTCGCTTTTTCAGATCCATGCTGAGCTCTTTAGACTTTCCCATTGTTGTGTTTGTGGCTGAGTCTAATGAGTGTATCAAATGAGCCCTATTTAAATCAGCTCAGCGAAGTCACCAGCTGTAGTCAATCAAATCACTCACAAGAAGTTAAGAGGCCATGCCACAAAGCAAATTTGATTCACACTTTCTACCTCATCAAAATGGATCATTCAAGTTGCTGTATGTATATTTTTGACCCAGCAGATTCTGTCATATTTCCAGAAGCATTCATTTTTTTTGTGTGTGACAAAGACAAATGTTCCAATCATTCCATCACAGAAAAATAAGACTTCAATCATTGGAAACTCAAGAATGCCATGATATACATATTCTTTACAAGTGTATGTAAACTTTTGCCCACAACTGTAGGTTCAAAATACATCGGACATTTGAATACCAAAACAATTGCATATTTGACCCAGGTCGGGTTGTAGGTAATTCATACTTAGCAATACGAATATTTTGTATTCAGTGAAAAGTGCTGAGCTGGGTTGTTACAGACCATGTGCATTACCCATATGCATACTACAGAATTGCAAACACACAATCAGTGACTGGTGTGAAGGTGATGGCACCACTGTTACTAACAGAAGGAACTTCCCACATGGTCTGTGAGCACCTTCAGAAAATCTTCTATACATCAGCCAGTGAAAGCTAAGGATGACTTATTTAGTTGTTGTTTTTCTGTTCAAAATCTGGTAGTGCACAATCAAAGTAGATAGCATAGCACAGCTGTAATGACCATTCAAGTGTCAGATTCTGACAGCGGAAGGAACAGAGATAGTGAACGGCACAAAGTCTAGAATGGGGGGGGGGGGGGGGGGGATCACAATCAGCCAGGGGACTGGCAACCAACAAGGAGCGGGCCACAACATCACCCGCCAATTTCACCCCACAGAGAGGAAGCTGTGTTAATTCTGTTAACATAATTATCATGTCCGTTTCCATGGAAATAAAGGAACTCATTATCTCACTCCTAACTTCTAATATCCACATAGACCAGCCCCTGAAATAAATTGCGATGGCCATCCTGGCGCGAACTCGCAGTGGGGAAGTGTATTAAATTGGATATAATAGAAGACTAATAGATACAATTAGTCCCCTGTATAAAGGTGTGCAGGTAATCAGAAAGCCAGGTCAGAGGACATACCCAATGCTCTGCTATTACCTTAGGGAATTATATCCCTTACATGACCAATTACAAGCAGGTGCATATTTCCAGTATAGTATTAATAAAACAGAAAAATAGTTATTTTGTATTAAGATACAGTAAGATATATTATATACTGTATACCTTAAGATAAGATATACTTTATTGAACTCTGTGGGGAAACTTGTCCCCTGCATTTGATCCATCCTAGTTACTTAGGAGCCATAGTGCAGAGCCCAGGGACCAACACCAGTTCTGAGGCCTGGTCATGGCCAATGGCAGAAGCACACCAAAGCTGACATGCATGTCTTTCAGAGTACCCTGAGAATACCCATGCAAACACGGGGAGAAAATGCAAACTCCTCACAGAAAGGATCAGGCCCGTCCGGATTCAGACCCAGAACCTTCTTCTTGCAAGGGAACAGCGCTAACCACTATGCCAACAGGCCGCCCAGCTTTTCAGGTCTTTTGTATTTCTCCAGACAAGACTTTGAGAGGGACTATTCTCAAGGAATCACAAGCTTAGCTATTGTTAAACTGCTTGTCTTTAAAACAAAAGGAGACCTTATCAGGCAGCATAAGCCACATACAGCACTTTGACATTCACCCCGTTGGCTGTAAATAGACACGATAGATGGCACTTCATGTGGCATCTCAGCTTGGAACAATAGCAGCAAACCTCAATAAGACTGCATTCACTGCACATCCAAGCTGACATTTAGGGCTGCATGTTCTCTTATAAAGAAGAGAAGAATTATATTTGCGTAGCTGGGGAAATAGGTTTACTTCTCTTTCCATTTCAGGGAGCTCACCTTTGCTTGTGCACACATTTGGAGGCCAGTAGGATCAGACACTGCTGCATACCCGAGCATAGGGTACAGTGCACCGCCTACACCTGTTTTTGCAGAGTGATTGTTGAGCAGAAAATAACTGAACATCTTTCTTATTCTTTAAATAAAGTTTTGGTTAAAATATGTCAAAAGCAAAAACCAGATCGGACAAAAACAATTCACTCCAATCTCAAATAACTGAAATAACACGCAAATAAAGGTTAATGTTTAATTAACCTTCATTTTAGGCTTAATAGTTTAGAATCTGTATTACAGTAGCAGAGTAGTTTTTATTGAGGATTTACCCTTAAATCCAACAAAAGCAGTACATAACACCTTTATAACCACTCCATGAACATTTATAAATGCTTATAACAATAACAGCCAATAGGCATATCATGCTGTCACCACATGGTGCTGATGCAGCAAGTGACACCATACCATATAATAAAGACAATACGCATACAATTTGTGATTATGGGCTAAAACATTTATGAATGTCTATGTAGTGGCAATTAAGCAGTTGTATAGCTCTCATGAAGGATTAGTCACAGAAGGGCTGACCATTTCTATTCTACCAAAGCAGTGTAGTACTGTGGCTAAAATTAGCATTCACACACCTTCAGCTAAGATGAATGGTACATTAGCATGCATAAGCACCTGATTAGTCTGGTAATGTCTTTTTTTGCTCTCATTGAAAGTCCATTGCAAAAGATGTGTCAGGTTCTGTGTCCTGTTATCTGTTTACTGTTTAAGTCATTCGTGTTTTTGTGTATTTGTACCCTCTGTGCTTACCGTAGTCTGTTTCCTGTTTGTTTCCTTCATTCATTCGTTTTTGTCTGTTGACTCATTTCGCATCTCCACCTCCCCAGTCCATATTTGTACTTCCTTCCTGTCTCTGTCATTGATTCTACTTACTTCTTGTTTTGATTCTTGTTTAGTGTATGTATTTAAACTCCTTTGTTCGTTTAGTTCTTTGCCAGATTGTTATGCGTCCCAACCATACTTTCCGTTATATTTAATATTATATATTATTAAATTTTGCCTGACTTCTGTTGCGACCTGTTTTGTCTTATACCACTGATTATGGGATTACCCTCTTGTTCTGTTTTGACCCACTGTGTTTGGACCTCGTTTGGATTTTCGGCTTTTGATTTTGGATTCTGTTTTTGTTTGGACTGCTCATTTGTTTTCGACCTTCTGCCTGTGACCACTACTATTCACTGGATTACCTGTGTTGTTACTGTTTGTTACTGTGTTGCATTTGTGATTGATTTGCACTTTGCTGTACGTCGCCCTGGATAAGAGCGTCTGCTAAATGCCACGTAATGTAATGTAATGTAATTTAATGCATGGATTCCGAACCTCTGCCTGGAAATTTGATTACAAACTGCCTATTCCTTGCCATTCCTGTTTGCTGGTTATCGACCCCTGCCTGTTTGAACTGGGATAAAGAAAATAAAGACTGACTGACTATTGGGTTCTTTGCTATTGGGTTCATTGTTCTAAAGCCTGACAAGATGATGCAAGAAAAATAACTTCAAAAAGAAAAAAAGGCAATGCAAATGGGACAAAGATCAACTGCGTCATTTTGAATCCAACAAACAGGCCTGTTAAAAGGGTGATTTGACCTTTTAGATAATGGTTGCCTAACAGCCATATGGCTGAGACGTAGGGCACCAGGACAGTGCACTCCATATGAGTTACAGTGCTTCATAAAGTTTTTAATATCAAGACCCATATTAGAAACCTAGGGCCTTGTTTACTAAGACCATTAGCACATGCATAGTATTTGTTTTGCACCAATCATTGGTTCTGTTATTAGTTTTGTTTGTGCTAAAAGGTTTCATGTGTACTAATGGAACCTTGGTATCTTTTGTTGACCCATCAAAAAATATACTAGCATAGCCTAGTGGACTGCAGAGTCATTCTGGGACCCACCTCATACAGTGCCACAAACCATTGGTCCCAACTCCCAGCCCATAGTTACAGCAGTAGTCTTCATTCCTGGTCCTGGAGAGCCACAGGGTGTGCTGGCTTTTGTTGTTAGTCAGCACTTAATTGATCAGTGAAAGCATTTGATTACACAGCTACTCACATGACCTAGTTTCTTGGGTCTGAATTGGTTGCTGATATTAAGGCAAAAATAAAAATCAGCACACCCTGCGGCTCTCCTGGACCTCAGGACAAGATCATAGAACAATCACTGAGAAACCACCATTTGCTCAGTTTCACTTTCATATACAGCAATGATCATTTCACATCTTTTCTTTTTCTTGTTACTTTTAAAAACAAACTTCCAGTGTTATAGTTGTTCAGCTTGATTGATGGTCCGGCTGGGAGTGGCACTCACCAGAGTCCACGCCGATGACAAATCGGCCAAGAATAATCATCTCGAAGGACCCCGCCCTCTCCCCTAGTGCCATCATCAGGGCGGCAATCACAGCAAAGATGTTATTCACCAACAAGGTGCCCTTCCTGAGAGAGAGATAGATAGATATATATAGAGAGAAATAGGGGGAGAGAGAAAGAAAGGAAGAGAGAGAGAGAAAATGAATAATTAGTATCTCATAACCTGCCATAGCTTGAAGGACAGTGAGAAACCATCAGCACTAATGATTAATAAATGAATAACAAATTAGATAAGACAAACACGGAACCTGTATCTCATATCCTGTCATAGCTTGAGGGGCAGTGCGATTACTACCAGCACTAATGTCTATTAAATGAGAAAATAAATCGACACAATTGTAATAATTGGTCATTGGGCTTTTTATCAAGATAACTGTTACAATCATTCAACTGAACTGCTTAAATGAAATTTTTATTGATGCTATTTTTAAATATAGACTTTGAATTGATTCTGACACTTTCTGTCTCTTCAATTAAATTTTCATTATTAAAAGGCTGCCTATATTGTCCAATAATATGCTCAAATGTGCATAACAAATAATATGGCTGTAATAACATCAAATAATCGCTAATGAACTTCTAATGAATAGTACATCTGTATACAATCCAGACTGGCCTTTTCTTTATGTATGTATTCTTTATGTATTTCTCACAATCCGACAGGTTGTGGATGGAGACACAACCAATCACCTTCCTTTCTCTATCACAAAAAGAACAACCCCTGTTTCTTCCTTTCATTAAAGTGGCTCAACCAATGTAATGAGCTAAATCTCTCTGAGCAAGCTGTAGGTACATGATTAACACATCCAATACGCATGCTCAGGTCACCTTCAAAAGAGACTGCAAGTTCAAGGAAAGGTCTACTTAAAAAAGTTTAAAAGTTTAAGTAAGGTCTACTTAAAAAGCGTAGCTTACCTATATGTTTGAACATAACATATAAATTACTGTCTGTGTTGTTGACTAAATACAGCATTTCTTCTTAATTGTTATCAAGAGTGGCAATCCCAATATTTTGGCATATTCTTTTGGCCAATATCCTGGCTTGTATATGAGATTCTATCTGAATCTTAATGCTGAAATAGTTACACCAATATATTTCAGTTCACCTAACCCTCTGAGGATTCACTGGGGATTCAATGAGGATTCAGCCTGAATACACAATTGGCCCAAAAGGGTCAGGCCATGTTTATTCTGCAGCCCCAGGTGACTGCTCTACTGACTTTGATCCAAAAACCCTTCAAGGGCACATACTCGCAAAGATAGAGTATCTCCACTTTGAACTCATGAGAAAAGATGTAAGGCAAAAAAGGTACAGAACCATAAATGAAAGCACTCAATAATAAGTTGTAGGGTTATGACCATCTATCCAGGGTTATTTAAAAGTCTAAATAGAAAAGTGGATATTCAGGTGTCATTTTTAAACATGCAACTTGATGCCATCCAGACAACTTTACAGTGAAGGGTGGTCATTATGTTGAAGCAATAGATTTTATATGTTCAAACACAGATTTGCAATGTACGTGTGAGTGTGTGTGTTTGTTCATTCACATGAGAGAGCATATGTGTGGCTGTGTGTGCAAATTTATTCTAAACTGATAAATTATTTATTCCTCACAGTAGAATTGATTCCAATGAATGGGTCTCTGATAACAAAATTATTTTATCTCTGAATTCTGTCATTACGTGCCTTTCCTGAGTTTAAATGTTATAATTTTTCAGCAGTCCACACAATGAGTAGATCTACTCCATATCTTTTGTCAAGAGCACCAAATTAAGCCAATCTTCATGACTGATTGATGATGAACTGTCTGCCTCGAAAGCAAGAACAACACATCCAGTTCTTTATTGGTGCCATTTCACACATTCTCATGGCTAGATAGAACCCAGTGGTGGGGGTAAAACAGGGTGTCTCTATCCACTGAAAGGCTCAACCTTCAAATCCCAAACAGGGCACTGCAGTTCAGCAAAATTGCTTAACTGTAATATGTTGTGTAAATATCGACTGATACAAATAATGTATTGTCACTGTGAGTCACCCTGAATGAGGCAAGCCAAGGCCTAACTGTGGGCTTGACACCGGCCTCCAAAGAAAATAATTCTGGCCTATACCACTCGTTCAGATATGATTTCAGTGTTAATAGTGAGAATCTTGCTTCATTCTTCTTGCTTTGATTTGAAAAAAGTTCGTGTTCTCACTGCAATTTAAGTTAAGTGAATTTGAGAAGACTTGTTGACTTGTTCACACAGTTCAAACACCTTGTCTTCTCAAGTTCACTTAATTTAAACTTCTAATTATAGGAGTTATAGGAATTCCATGGCTCTCAGGAGCAATGGAAAACTTTCAGCTTCTGAATCGTTGGTCATGAAAGTGGCAAGTGTAGCGGATCCTATGTCACAATGGTAAAAAATGTCAAATGACAAATGTCGCATGGTAAAAAAGCTCCAGACATCTTTTCAAACATTTGTATTTTCTCTCTCCTTTTGTCGCTGGCTGAGGTGAGCCTAAGCAGAAAGATGTGAGATGTATTTTATTATGTGGAAATTGAATATGTGTCTGTCTCCCCCCCGTTTCTTCAAGATTGCATTCCTTATACACCTTGAAGGTCGAGGCCAAAATATAATTTTTTTAAAAGCTTGCAAAAAAATACAATAAAAGTGCTTTTCAACATCAGGTCAGACAGTTTTCATACGAATATTCTATTGAAGATAATAAAAAGATAAGTTGCTTTATAGAGCTGATCAAATAGAAATTTAGCTCCAAAGGCAGAGGAGAAATCTCAGTGTTAATGTAGGCCTTAGTATCTGCCAAGGCAAAATAATCTCTGTTGGCAGCATTGTAGACACAACCCTACATACCAAATGATAGATCAGCTTTCTTTTGAAACCTTATTCTGTTTACACATCTCAAAGCAGCGTACATCCTGTATTAGAACTACCCTGTATTAGCTCCATATTCTGAGGTATTCACCTGAACAATTCAAAGCATTTAAACATTCAACAGTACTGCATGCAGTATATCTGTTTAAGCTTTAGAACTGTGAAAGAGAAAAAAGGAGAGAGGAAAGAGAGAGAGTGAGAGCGACAAGGATAGAGAGAGGAGCAAAGGGATAGTGTGCCACCTTGAGTTCATTATTAAACAGCAAAGCAGACAGTACCAGCCTTGTGAAGTCTAGGGAGAACTTGAGCTGAAACCCAGCAGTACCACTGGGTCAGTGAGTGCGACCTCTTGATCTTAATATACTCTTTCTGAAATACAAGGAGGAAATTAACCAAGAGCCCTATGATTCACAGTACAATTTAACACACATTAACAAAAAATGTTTCAAAAATGGGATAGTTAGTCCATTAAGGTGTGAGATCACAGGAATATTATTAATATATTACTTACATCATTAGAAGATTAACAGAACATTTTAATGCTGATGTAAAAATCACTGACGGTGTGCATGTGGTATGAGATAGATTGTCGAGGACCGGCCCTAGGCCCCCCTGATGAGAGATTGACAGGGATGGGACAGGCAGGAATGCATTGTTAACCCCTTGGACATGCCATTGAGGTGGTAGCAAGAACGCCTGTAAGAGGAAAAATATGTGGTTCAGAGCTAATGAGCAGCCATAATTGTCAGTGGAGGAGTCTGTAGTCGGGGTACTTAGATTTAGAGTACTAAGGAGCAAGGTTAATGTTCTGACTGAGGCCATGCATAGAATGAGTTCCAGCATGACCTTGGAGGAGATTCAACATGCTGAGTGAGCAGTCGGGGAATACCCCAAGCCTACAGGGGAGGAGCACAATGCCTGGCTAAAGCAAAAAGATAACGAAAACGGAAGGGATGTCAATACCGAAAGAAGATTAAGAGGCTTTAAGGGCCTTCCTGATTATAGCACAAATCATGTATTGGGTAGATTCAAAGGACTGACTGTAGAGGAGTTGGGGGATGATTTACACTCAGCTATTAGCTGGATGTCCTTTGTAGATCCCTTAAGGCGCCGCGGAGAGGGGCACCTGAAGAGTGTGTTGAGATGGTGGAGGGAACTGCTGGCTTGTATGAAGTCAAAGTTTGGAGAGAGTCCAAGGAGAGATTATGACAGGGAGACAAATAACAGTGATGAATAGGCTCATTAAAAAAGTTGCATAAGAGATAAATGTCTTCCCACTCGGTATACTGGGGACATTTCTTATCAAAAAAAGGTACACTTTTATACGAGTTAAGGATATATAAGGAGTGAGCTTTTAGACATGAAAAAAGGCTGAAAAAAGAAGAAGAAAAAGAAGCAAAGAGCATCTTAGAATTTTGCTGTTGAAGATATCTACGGGCTGTTGAAGAAAGAGCAACGCAGGACAGCTGTAGTCAAGCTGGAGTGGCGCGCTCCCTCTGCGCGCCACTCCAGGATATGGATATGGAGAGAGGAGTGACATACGCGGTGCGGACTCAGCCCAAGAGTTGTGGCAGCGGGACTGATGTCGAAGAGGTGTTCATGCGCATCCCTCATCATACAGAAAAGCTGGTGGAAGAGTTAAAGGCCTTTTACGACCTGCTGGACCCACGCAAGAACCTGAAGCCTCCCCCCCTAACCTCAGTGTCAGTGAGGAGAGGCATATGCTGCAGCTGCAAAACCCCCGACGTGTTCGAAGACATACCAGTGCACATCCCATCCAACAGGCAGGAGAAGTACGAAGTGTAGGTGAAGGCTGTCACCAAGGACATCTGCGGCATTGGAGCCAGAGACTGGAGCAAAGTCACGTCTTTCGAAAGTCTGGGTCCTGATCCTGCCCCAGATTCCCAAACCAATGCAGCTGTTCAAAGAGCTCATCAACGGCAAGGAGGAGGGATCAAATCCCGTGGAAAACGAGATGGCTATATTTAGGGCATGGGTGGTAATTATAATCTATATTACTTGTAAAAGTAGGAAAAGTAGTACATAGAAGTTCAACGTTATAAGTTTCCTTTCATTTTTATGTCTTTTCTTTTTAAAAGTTATAAGTTTCCTTTCATTTTTATGTCTTTTATTTTTTAGAAAGATACAATATACGATATAAATAAGTAGTAGACTTTAGGGGTGTTCGTACCCATTGTATTAATGGAAGTTCAGTAGCTTTTATCTCCATTAAGGGGGAGGCCAAAGAGGATGATGGGTATTTGAGGGGTGTACCTTGAATTTAACATCTGGTGGAAAGGTAAATTAGAAAGAGCTAAAGGGGTATATGGAACTTGTATGTGATTAGCAAACTGAAAGATGATGTTTAACCTGTCAGCTGTATAACTCTATTCTTTTGACTGATTATGATAAAGTATATCTTACTATAATCATATGTGATAAAGGTTCTCTTAGAGGAATACAGTGAATACAGGAAATCGTATACCAGATTTGCATCACACCCTTCACTTCGAGACTGGGCTGGAAGTTCAGTAGAATTTACCAGGGCTCCAGGACGTTCGGAGTACTTAAAGGAAAAGAGAGTTCGTCCCTGAGACACCTCAAGCTCGGCAAGGGGTCCGTGGCTCACGACAAGATGACCAAGCCCAAGAGTCTGAGGGGGTGTACTAAAACAATGAGAAGCAGCTTCTAATGCTTGTTTACCTTTCCATTTCAATTATCACTCCGCAGCTAAGCAGTTCTTCAAGTCAAAATGAAGAACCGCATAATGTGTATCAATCAGCTTGCAACAGTGTTGCCCAGGACTTGCAAGAAAGCGCTCGCCACACCGAGAAACGGCCTTCTCTAAATCGTAAAACGAGTAGACCCACGCAACGTGACGCCACCAATGTTGGACAATTTTTCAGTGTTTGGGAATGTACAAATAAACATCTATAAGGTGATGGTGAGGGTGCTAGCCGGGTGTTTTTCACACTAGTGTAATCGTTGAGAATAGAGAAGAGATCTCTATATGTATATATTAATTTAATATTTAAAACTTGGTATTCTCTAAGCAGTTAGACAAACAGAGAAACAGTAGTCTGCAGAGGCCCTGCATTCCTGAGCCCTCTCTATCTCTACGTGGTGTCTCTCTCTCATTCAGCCGATGTCAACCAGGAGACAAAACATAGCTTAGATCTGTGTGAGGGTGAGTACGTGTGTCTTTCTGTGTCTGTCTTCTCTCTATGACACTTGCAGGCCTGTGGCCTCTGACCCCCTGGCTCCAGGATATATGGCCCATTCTTATTGCTTGAGCGACAGAAGAGACACTTCATCTTGAATTCAGAAACAACACTACTCGGGAAGATCAAATAGTTATTGGAACTGTTTGTGTGCCTTTGAAGGCTAGGGGTCACTGTGCATCTACTATGCATGATATATGACACGGTCTAACCAATCATTGACTTTGTATATTTTTCTATATGCTAACACATCCAATCAGTGATAGAATTTTGTATGTTTTTATATTCTGCTCTCACCAATCAGAGGTAGGATAATTGATATATTAGGAAGACACTTATGATTATGAAATGGCGGAGTCATTCAGTTCATGCTTGACCACTTTGTATGAGTAAGTACTGGACTTACTGATAAAATAATTTTCTTCTTGGAGATACCTGGCCATTATAAGGAGAGACATTCCTGTGCCCCACAAAGTCATAAACTCTCGTTTGTTCACTAATGCTAGCTTTGTTAAGAAAAAATAATTTTAATTGTATTGTGTCTATAATATCTATATTATCACATTTTATAACCATTTCATAAAGGCAATAACTCACTCCAGGCTGTGGTATTTGTAACACACACACAATGCAACAATGCTGCAATGTAACCTCTGTAGTCTCTCACTCTCCCCTTGCAATACATTAAAAGCTTAAAACCATTTCAGCTGATGAAATTCCATTTCAGTCCATTTCCAGCTCTCAAACACAGCCTCTCAACTGTGACTCACATTAAGGAGCTGCCAGTCACACATTTGACTTGAGTAAGATTTAGATATTGAATATGAAGCTTCTCCCAGCATAATGACAGCACCTACTGTAGCTATTTCCCTGCCAGCAGCTTGGATTATGGTCCTCAAGGAACAGTTTAAAACGCAGTTAACAACCCAGTTCTTTAATAGAACTACAGACAGCTCAGCATTTAAATGTGGAGAGAGGGTGATGAGTCATCCCTTCGAATCAGTGTGTTTGCACACAGAGAACAGCTGTATGGCGATGGGAAGGTGTGGTTCCAATTAGGGCCAGCTGCTCATCCCCCAAATTAGATCAACAAACAAACAAAATATAAACATATGATGACTGAACACTGAAATATGTATTTGCCTTGCGAGGGATGCTGGGATAGGCTCCAGCCATCTTGCGATCCTGACCAGGAATAAGTGGGTTACATAAGGGAAGGATGATAACTGTCCTTACAGTATGTACTTATATGTTACCTTTTGTGAGGAAGTTGAATCAAATAATACACCCTGCTGAAAAAAACAGCTCAGGCTAGTTTTGAAACAGCCGGTGAATGGTTGACCAGTTCAGGCCAGCTCCCAGCTTGACATGGTTTGACCAGCTGAAGCTATGTTTTGAAACAGCTGGTAGCTACCAGCTTAGACAAGCTACCAGCACAAGCTAGTTGAGCAGCTCATACTAAGCTAGACCAGCTTTTTGACCAGCTTGGCCAAGCTGGTTGACCAAGCTCATACCCAGCTAGGCCAGTGTAGCTAAATTTTCAAGCTGGTTAAGCTGGCATAACTGGATTTTAAAGTAGGCCATTGTATTTGTTGTGGATGTCTAAATGTTCTTAACAAGCCCTTTAATTAGCATGATAATGTTTCCCTTGAGGACAATAAAGGGATCTAATCATAACAATGATCAAAGCAATGATGATCATGAAAACAGCTATGAACTCATTTTATAATAGTCTTCAATAAGGTTTTTAATCTTTTTTACAGCAAAATTCAGTGGAGCAAGAGAAGAGATAAAAGTGTTTAGTGCCGGTAAGTATATGCAAGAGATTTTTAGAATGTTGGCAAAATAATAATCTCTCAAAAAGCTATTGTTTTCCCAGAGAATCCTCACTCTCTGGAAGATGTGGGGGTTGTGTCATCCATTGTGTTGAACAGTGAATAGACTGGATGGGCGTGTGTGGGATGGGGAGGTGATTTGGGAATTGTGATCAATGCCCAAAATTAGACCGGCCCATCATCCACCTACCTGAATTCCTAGGCGGCCAGTTGAACCATGACCACATCCCTGAAATAAAGTAGCGCTTTTCTGGTACCTGTGCTAGCCTGCTGTTAGCATCGGCAGCACCATCAGTCCGCATCCGTGCTCCCGGCAGTGGCAAATACAGACAAACAGCGTCTATGCGGTGAGAATTCGTATTTAATGATGCTCCATGTGACGTGCATTTTAGAGACATGTCTGCCCCTAGGGGGAAGGGTCTGAGAGGGGGTAGGGTTTGCGTGAGAGTGTGGGTGGTGGTTAGTGGCTGATGCATCGTCAGGTTTTCCAGAAGCTTCCAGGGGCACTTCCAGAGGCGATTCCCGAGTCGATCTATCTTCATCTGTGAACGCCTCTAATTAGCGCTAAACAGATGCCAGAGCTGGGCACTGGCAATTAAATGCAATAGGGAACCTGTCAGAGACCTCTGGGTACATTAAGGAGATAATGCACTACAGACCAACTACCCTCTCAAATGATGAATGGGGAACCCATTGGGGGCAAGGAAGTCCCAAAGTATCATTCATAATACTAATTACACACACAACACACACACACATACTCCACAGAGAGCGAGGATACTAAAATCAGTCTACCCATGTGTATTTAAGCCACTTTCGATACAAAGGTGTATGGGTCATGGCTGAGAAAGGCATTGTCATCACAAACGGCTAATCAGGCAAAACGAATGTCTGATAAACAGTACTCAGACTGCACACATGACAACATGACGACACATTTTACTCTTCTGTTTAGCGGCACTAGTGTCACATGACATGATGCAGAAGAACGCTCGCTCCCGAGTGTACTCAAGGTGTGGTTAGGATATCAACAGTTTCAAAACTGGGATCCTCAGCACTGGTTCCGCAAAGCCGGCCGTTTTTTGTTGTTACTCAGCACGATCAATAAAAGCCAGTTGATTACATCGTTGAAGTTAAAACAGCGATACAGCCCTTCCGGACCAGATTTGAAGAACACTGCATTAAGAGGTAGTTAATTAAGTTCTCTGAACCTCCTTCTGAATGGCCCCAGTGAGGTATGTGTGGAACATAGTGCCATTTTGTATTTTCCTTGAGGTTTCACAGGTAATCCCCACACTGTCTGCTCACCAGCTGTTGATTAAGGAGGATCATTTTTGAGTTTTTCCACAGGTGTGCAGCTTCCACTTTTTTTTTTGTGTGTGTATTGGAGTTCATTTTAAATGTAAAAATAGGGGGGGATTTACGAAGATAAATGGCCTTGCTGCTGCTGCTGTCATCTAGTCATTCTCCAAAAAGCAAACAAAAGAAAATCTGACTATGCATTAACCTTAAATGGAATCTGCACAACAACAACCTTATTCTTCTAAAAAGTCAAGAAAGTTGGGCTACCGTCCTGACTCATCCTCACCACTTTTCTAGTGCACCGGTTTGTGTCTCTTTTCTAGTGCATGGATGGGCCCCACAGTCTGGTATGCGTTAAGGCATTGTTTTAGGGCATGGATTGGCCCCACACTTTGTGTCTATATTATGACTCTTTTCTAGAGCACGAATGAGCCCCACAGTCAGAGATCAGCCAAGGTACTGTTCTTATTCTACGGTTCAAGCCTTCTGTTCATGGTTTTGTGCTCGTCTTTACAAGCTTTCGATGCTTTTGAGCTTTTATAAAATCCTTTCAGAGCACGTTTCTCTCCATAGGTATCACCCCTCTCTTCACAGTCACTTCCCTTGTCTTGATTGATTGGAAGCCGTTCATTATTTTCCACTGAGGTGCCCGGAGGTTCACAGTAACATATCAGACATTCAGGCCCTGTGGTTCACACCCATTAAACTAGCGCAAAGCACAATTGCGTACTGAAAGGTAATTAAGGCCTGTATTGTCCCCAGGTCCTTCACCTCAACATTCAGACTGAGTGATGTTCAGTTCTTCCGTACTACTGAGCTAGCCCATAACCTTCCAGACCAGCTGAGACAGCAAATCTTACCGTTCCAGATGCTCTTTAACTGTAATTCTAAAAACCTCTTCCCTGCTATCGATCAGATGACAATCTCTTGCCATTGCATTACAGTATGGCCATTTAACAGACACTCTTATCCAGGCTGACTTACACACTTAACATTTTTTACATAGCCTTCATTTACAGTGCAGTCTTAATAATATTCCAAACAGTTTATTTTGAAAAGCCTGTTTAGCCTATGACACTGACTTTGTATTTTATTTCTCAGCATCATAATGGCTTCCTTGACTATCATTGGCAGAACTCTGGGCCTCACGTTGACAAACACCAATAGACTACAAAGGCAATCAAAGGCCAAGAGTCAAGACGTGATAATCAAACCTAAGGAAACCACTAAGGAAGTGATTGAATACACCTGACTATTCAGAAGCAGCTGAGAAGCCAACTGCCCAATTACTTTTGGTCCCCTGAAATGGGCATGACTATGTATGAAAAGGGATGTGATTCCTATAAGCAACCCATCAAATACCTTCAAATCAAAGGGGACAGTCTGCACCTCACATGTTTTGTTTCATTTCAAACCCAATGTGCTGGATTAATCTAAATTGTACCAACTGTCTAAATACATACAGACTGGACTGGACATATTGAAGCAATGAAGGTTAAGGACCTTGCTCAAGAGTTTGAGAACAGTGCCCTACCTAGGAATCATTTAGGTTACCCAGACAGTTTTTCATTATTTAGTCCTAATCGGAAAGGTCACACTACCAGGACTTTTCAAATCATTAACATTTAAACATATAACTTATAAACTCTGTTTATGACAAAACATAAATCGAGTTATGATTGGCCTGGATTATACTTGTCCACCACTTTGACTAACAATTAAAAGAATGTTTTCATAACAGTCTGGTAACTTCAGCAGTTACTGAAATTAGTTTCTGAACTCACTGAACCGAGTTTGTAAAGGCTCATTTAACAGAACAGAGTTTTCAAAAGTTGGTACACTGAAAAAAAAAGAAAAAGCTTCATTGGATAAACCTGAAAATTTTACATCAATTTATTACACATAATACGGGTAACAAATTGAAGTGAAACTTTGGGTTTATCCAATGATATATTATATCATATTTTTTTAGGCTTTCTTATTTGAAAATAGTTTAGGTTCATTAGGTTTCCATCTCTTCCAGATGGATAGCAGAGGTTTCAGTGCCGATGAAAACAGGAGTGGACATTGCGAAAGTGGGGGAGAAAGGGGGGAGCGTATTAAGAACTTGCCTGCCCAGGACCTTTATGAGCAGGGAGACAACGAGCGCCCCCAGGAGCCCTCCAATGGCGAAGATGGAAACGGTGATGGACCAGAGTAGGGTTAGAGTCTCCCCGAGCGCAGGTTCACCGTAGCGTTCCATCCACGTCCTGTTATAGAAGGACTTAATGTACTGCGGAGAGCGAGGGACAGAGGGAGGGAGGGAGGGGAGAGAGGGAGAGGGAGGGGAGAGAGGGTGGGGAAGACAGAGAGTTAGAGGGGCAGGGGAAGAGGGAGGGAGGGAGGGGAGAGAGGGAGAGGGAGGGGAGAGAGGATGGGGAAGACAGAGGGACGAAGGGGCAGGGGAAGAGAGAGGGAGGGAGGGGAAAGAGAGAGGGAGAGAAAGAGAGAGGGGAAGGGGAGAGGGAGGGAGGGGAAAGAGAGAGAGAGGGAGGGGATGAGAGGGTAGGGGAAAGAGAGGGAGAGATGAAGGGGAAAGAGGGAGGAAGGGAAAGAGAGGGAAAGAGAGAGCACAAGGGTGGGGAAAGAGAGCGAGGGA
Organism: Conger conger; assembly: GCF_963514075.1. Taxonomy (NCBI): domain Eukaryota; kingdom Metazoa; phylum Chordata; class Actinopteri; order Anguilliformes; family Congridae; genus Conger; species Conger conger. The sequence goes on from NC_083767.1 coordinate 36,028,468, forward strand.
GGGGAGAGAGAGGGAGTGGAGAGAGAGGGAGGGGGGAGGGGAAAGAGAGAGAGGAGGGAGAGAGTGGGGGGAGGGGTAAGAGAGAAGGAGGGAGGGGAAAAAGCGGGAGAGGTGAAAGAGAAGGAGGGAGGGATGGGAAAGAGAGGGAGGGAGAGAGAAATACAGTTTGAATTTTGACGCTCCTGTCTTGAAAATACACAGTTGTACAAAAAAATCCCAAAAAGCCAGAAGACATTATAGAAAAAGCCCTCACACCATATCGTACAGCAATTGTCCTTGCACTAACAGTACATTATGGTCGACTGAACATTTCCACATTGCAATTCAATCTTCCAGGGCTCTGAAACAACCTCCTTAAGCATGGTTATTTTATCAGGTGACCAATCCACCCCCACTCCACCCACACAGAATTCTGATAATTCTCCTCATGAGCAGCATGATAAGCTTTACCAAACGAATACATAAAGGTAACCTTACTTACAGAAAACAGAATGAGTGAGAGTGACAAAGATAAAATAATCAGACAGTGCTGAACACAGAATGTTAATAATGGGCTATTAAATCTATTTGTCAAGAGACCATCAATAGCATTGCTCTGGCAGAGACTGAAGGCTGGAAACCGTTCAGATAGAGGTCAAACAACTAAATGCTTCACTCAAGCAGTACTCTGAAATCTTTGGATGATTCATAACAGAAAATAAATAGAAGTCAAGGTGCTTTCAGCAGTCAAAATGTAATTCCTCACAATCGCCCTAATCTGAGAATGGCAGATCAATGTAGCACAATGCCGAAATACAGTATCAACCCCCGGCAAAAAAGAAAAGAGATTTGAATGGGTGAGGTAGAACATCGACGGGATGAAATCCTTTCTATTTGTGTGACAGCCCAGACGTTCTGCGGGTGAACAGGAAACTAATTCGTCAGATTTCAGCTGCCCTCAAATGCTCCTGCACCCTCCCCACGGTCCAGTGCCTGTCTGTCTGCATCCCTCTGTCTCTCCCAGCTGCCCGGCTCTGAGCTTCTCCCTGCCCAGTGTGTGTGTATGCCTGTACGTGTGTGTCTGTGTGTGTGTGTGTATGTATGCCTGTATGTGCATGTGTGTGTGTCTGTGTGTGTGCGTGTGTTTGCGTGTCTCTGTGTGCGTATGCCTGTATGGGTGAGTATGTGTGTCTGTGTGTGTCTGTGTGTATGTATGCCTGTGTGTGTGCATGTGTGTGCGTGTGTGTGTGTATGCCTTTATGTGCTTGTGTGTGAATGTCTGTGAGTGTGTATGTATGCCTGTATGTGCGTGCATGAGTGTCTGTGTGTGTGTGTGTGTGTGTGTGTATGTATGCCGGTATTTGCGTCTGTGTGTGCGTGTCTGTGTGTGTGTGCCTGTATGTGCTTGCATGCGTGTGTCTGTATGTGTGTGTGTGTATGTGCGTGGTGTGTGTGTGGGAGGCAAGATGGTGGTTGGATCCTTGCTGCAGATGCAAGTACAAGAGAAATTCTTTCACACCATCTCGTTGTAACTGCCGTTGTTAATGCAGTCAGTTGCAAAATGATGTTCTATTCTGCATATTGTTTTATATATCCTCCTGCTATACTTTCTACTCCTCAAGTGAAGGACATTAGATTGTAAAGGAAGTATATTTGAGCCCTTATGTATTTTGTGAATAGACTTTTGGACCTAAATAAAGAATTAAACTGTGCATGTGTGCATATGTATATGTATGTATGTATGTATGTGTGGTGTGTGTGTCTGTATTTCTGTGTGTGTGTCTATGTGCCTGCACGTGTGTCTGTGTGTGGGTGGTTGGTATGTGTGCTGGTGGTGCGTGTGTGTGTGTGTCTGTATGTGTGTGGGGGGTTGATGTGACCTACATTATCCAGGAGACAGGCCATAAGCCACTCAGCCATGTAGCCAGCCTGTCGCTGGGGACCTCCAGGTTACCAGAGCATTCTCACCTCAAACTCACTACACACTGCATTATGGGACATGGACTTACACACAGGCCATGTCTGGGTGACCCCTTGGCTTTTGCGGTTTTGGAGAAGAGGAACTGATGCACTTTTAATGAGCCTCTGCTGGTGTTCAAAGACATAGTTTCATATATTCATTAAAATGTATCTGGGCGGGTGGGAGTATGTGAGATCGTATCACGTACTGGTGAAAATATCAGGCACCCACGAGACATGAACAAATTTAAGTGCCATTGAAAACATATGGGCATATGGAGCCATTGTAAGGGCCAGGGAGTGCAGTAGCAGTGACTAGGCTTGACCAAATAAAAAACTGAGAATATAGTGGAATAAATCTCACCGTGACAGCATACGCTATCACGACATTTACTCTTGGGTTTTATATATAATTTCTGAGGAAACATTGAAAAAAGTATTTTGTGTAAGTTACAGGGCATTTTTTTACCCTCCCCTAGCCTCCTCCATGGTCAAATGTCTCTGTTCTCTTCATCTCATTATTCAGTGTTTCCTATTGTTGCTCCACAGAGGAAATTAAACGCCACCTGAAAGAGCATCTCGCACCAGGGTGACCTATTTCACAAAGCGGGCCTCTGGGTGAAGCAAACAGCATAAAATGTCAGAGCTGAAATGACCCTGATAATGCCTCAAAAACAGTGGTGTCCTATCAGCGTTTTAAATTTCGCAAAAATAGTTCACTACCGTCCATCTCGGTCAGACACCGGGAGAAAAATTAAACCGGGATTCAGCTGAGCGTAGTCTATCCTGTTTACCGCTGTCGCCGTGATGTAGTCCGTAAATCCCGGCAAGTCCCATGGGGAGAATGCCGTCAAATGCAATTACAGGTTCCGTAGCCCACAGTCTATCTCATTACGGATAATCTATCTCCATAATGCTGTCATGCTAGACCTAATGCCGTGTTCTGTGTATGAGCTATGTACGTTTTCATGGCACTACCTTCCTTGTAAATACACAGCTGTGCTCCGGCACGCCTCGATTTAAAACTGGTATGAAGGTATGACTCATAACACAAGCTGACAGCTATGGAATATCAGGGGAATTGCAGGCCTCTACTCATCTCTTCAGACATATGCTGGTGGACCTGCACTGCAATGATTAGAATGAAATAAGATCCAAAGTGGGAGCCGGCTCCTGTAACACCAGAACACAAACAATTGGAATGTTTCAAATTTTAGCTGAATTGTGACATGATAGCTTTAACAACCATTTATATAGTACTAATATACATGGTACTATTACTTTAGGAAGTATTAGCATCTACACTGACAGCTACAAGTAGTAATGTAGAAGTAGTGTAAAAGTGAAAGCATGTTATATTGCAATACATAATGCATATCCACTATCATGGGGCCTAGACTTTCCTTATTACTCATTTATAAAGTGTATATAAAGTATTTATTACGCGTCTTTCTTGCCCACGGAAATCTTCCTGAAGCAACATTTCATATGAAGCGACACGAAAAGCTTCAGATCATAGCCTGATATGAAAGGCATACCCTGTTTCTGTGCCAGGCATTCAGCCTGCCATGGTGTGGGTGAGGATGCCAAAAAATGGGGTTAGGGGGCAGGGGTTACTGCGGTGGGGGGGGGTGTTGGGGGCGGAAGAAGCGAATTTCAGGAAAGCTTGGCAAAGCCTCTACTCCAGCACTCACATAGCTGGGCAGAGGCCCAATTCTGCAGCAGGATCTAATTAAACACTGTGGAGTGATGCTGCTGTGGAAACAAGGGCCTACGTGAGGAAGGGAGGGGTGGGGGTGTCTAAGGAGAATCAGGGCTCCACTTGCCAAGAACGATACTTTCGATATACACGCCTTCAAAACCACCTTGCTCGTTTTACATGTTCCTTTCCCCTGAGCACAAGCAGCAACAGTGCTTTGTAGTGCTTATGGTCGAACAGAGAAAATAATAATATTCCAAAGTTTCCTAACAGTAGGTTAATAAGCCAGCATGGGCGAAAAGTGAGGGCCTGGGGACCATTCCAGGCAGATATGGGGGTAATACCACCCCCGGAAAAGCCACTAGGAGGATGTGATATGATGCAATATGATGCAAGAAATCCATCAGCACACACTACACACAGAATAGCATAGCCCCCCCGCCCCCTTCTCTCAGAGGTGGAAATTAGTTAAATTTGAATTGAGCAATGATATCAAGTTTGGCTTTTCAGTCAGTTCCACGGTGTCATTGTGTGGGACAGTCTGACAGGTCACCTAGAAGCACACAGTGCAAGATTATTCCCAATACTGATGGGTTGAACAGAGCTGAATGGTCTGTTCTGGTCTATATTTATGTCTATGTTATACAACAGTTCCAGTTGAGTAATTTGATTGGACAAGAGGCATTCCATGCTTTCTGACATACAGAACAACACCACTGGAATTATTTACTGCAACATAATATTACTCGCCTTTATTTACATTCTAATTGATACATCGCTAGCAAAAAAACTATATTTGTTGGTGGAAATGAATAAACAAATCAATCTGTTGCGTCAATCATCACTTCATTAATAGTTTATAGGCTAGTACAACTATTGTATAGAAGCCCACTTGTGCTGCTATAATGCCTATCAACTTGACTGATTATTTACAACCAAATCACAGCCATGCTGATATACAGTATAACAGTCTCCCTCTCACGTGATATTGCTCAATTATGTTTGAATATTCATGCATAAACAATTGGCCTAACATGATGCCAGTGCTCTGGAGATCTGCCCTTCAAAAGAGCTCACAGACACATTCTTAAAAGGCCCACACTCTCTTACCTAACTCAAAACTTCAAGCATCATTAAACAGCTATTATAATATAATGAACGCACATGGCCATCTCACTTCCCTACATTTCCCCAGCAGGGTGTGAAATATCAATTTAGAGAGCAGAGAACATTACATGCATTCTGTTACCCAAGGGGGTCAATAACTTGTGCAATAAGAAATGGAATGGAAGTTAAATTGGCATAATTTAAAAACAAATGTTTACATGTACCATGTCTGTCTTTTTCCCAAAGCATTTGCACAATTCATCCTGAGACCCATATCACAGGTGAATGGCCATATTGTGGGCCACAGTGATCTGCAGATAGAAAAACCTGAACACATGAAGTAACAATTTATTTGGTTGACTCACTGTGGTGTACACCTAGGTCAAATACAGAATTGTTTTGGATTGAAATAATTTTCTACACTTCACTGAGCTTGTCTGGTGTACAGAAACCTACAATATCCTCTCAAAAAGTGCAAACCCCTGCCTTCTGGTCTTCTGGGTTGGCTCAATTACACTAGGCAAGACTAATCGAGCACAGCATTTGAATCCAAAACAATTCCATATTTCACCCAAGTCTGCGGATCCAGGACAGTAGCTAATTCTAAAACAATAATACACCCATCTAGTGAAGGCTAAATTAATGTGTCAGTCATTGACAGTCATGAGTCAATGGTAGTTAGTGTTTGTAAAGGCACGGGTCGGGTATTCACCAAGGCTGGCGCGTTGACCACTGATAGGTTGTAGCCGTAGAGGTAGGAGGAGCCCAAGGCACCGAAGAAAGCAGCGCATACCAGAGGGAAACTGAGCTTCACCTGAGGAGAGAAAAAAAGAACAAGTAGATCAGCTCCAATGGCACATCACTATGGTTACAGACCGATATCACGGCAATGGACCCATCGGGTCAAGGGCTCGAATCCCAGATAAGGCATCACGGTGTCCTTGAGCAAGGTTCCTTCCCTGGATAGCTCTAGGCGAAATCTAGCGATGTAACTGGGACATGCTCACGTCATGTCTGAGTGATGCGAAAGAGGTCCGGGGCCCCCCCAAGGGGTTCTTACGGTTCAGGAAAGCAGCGGGAATTATAATCCCAACACACATTTGCATTTGAGCGGCACAGTGGCATAGTGGCACTGTTTCTACAAGAAGGGTTCTGGGTTTGAACCATGGCTGGCTAGATCCTCTGTTGCGTGGAGTTTGCATGTTCTCCCCGTGTTTGCACAGGCTTACTCCAGGCACTCTGGTTTCTTCCCACACTCGAAGACATGCATGTCCGGTTAGGTGCACTCCAGCCACTGCCCTTGACCAAGGCACCTCAGAACTGGATTGGTCCCCGGGAGCTGCACTGTGGTGCTGTATTGCTCCTAAGTAACTAGGATGGGCCAAATGCAGAGGACAAATTACCCTACTGGGTTCAATAAAGTCATCCATCCATCCATCCATCCATCCATCCATCGTCACCCGCTTATCCGGAGTCGGGTCGCGGGGGCAGTAGGCAAAGTCGGGTATTCCAGGCGTCCCTCTCCCCAGCAACGCATTCTAGCTCCTCCTGGGGGATCCCGAGGCGTTCCCTGGCCAGGAGAGATATATAATCTCTCCAGCGGGCTCTGGGTCTCCCTCGGGGTCTCCGCCCAGTTGGACGAGCCCGGAAAACCTCCAAAGGGAGGCGCCCGGGAGGCATCCTGATGAGATGCCCGAACCACCTCAATTGGCTCCTTTCGATGCGAAGGAGCAGCGGCTCTACTCTGAGCTCCCTCCGGATGTCCGAGCTCCTCACCCTATCTCTAAGGCTGAGCCCGGCCACCCTACGGAGGAAGCTCATTTCGGCCGCTTGTATACGCGATCTCGTTCTTTCGGTCACTACCCAAAGCTCGTGACCATAGGTGAGGGTTGGGACGTAGATCGACCAGTAAATCGAGAGCTTCGCCTTCCGGCTCAGCTCCTTCTTCACCACAACGGTCCGGTGCAACGCCCGCATTACTGCTGACGCTGCACCGATCCGCCTGTCGATCTCACGCTCCCTTCTACCCTCACTCGTGAACAAGACCCCAAGATACTTGAACTCCTTCACTTGGGGCAAAGACTCGTTCCCAACCCGGAGGGAGCAATCCACCGTTTTCCGGCAGAGAACCATGGCCTCGGACTTGGAGGTGCTGACTCTCATCCCGGCCGCTTCACACTCGGCTGCAAACCGCTCCAGTGCGTGCTGAAGGTCACGGTCCGATGAAGCCAGCAGAACCACATCATCCGCAAAAAGCAGAGATGCGATTCTGAGGTCACCAAACCGGACACTCTCCTCACCTCGGCTGCGCCTTGAGATCCTGTCCATGAATACCACAAACAGGACCGGTGACAAGGGGCAACCTTGGCGGAGTCCAACACCCACCGGAAACGTGCTTGACTTTGTGCCGAGAATGCGGACACAGCTCTCACTTTGGTTATACAGGGACCTGATGGCTCGTAACAACGGCCCCGGTACCCCATACTCCCGCAGTACACCCCACAGGGTTCCCCGGGGGACACGGTCGAAAGCCTTCTCCAAGTCCACAAAGCACATGTGGACTGGATGGGCAAACTCCCACGCCAGCAACCCTGCCAAGGTAAAGAGCTGGTCCACTGTTCCACGGCCAGGACGGAAGCCACATTGCTCCTCCTGAATCCGAGGTTCGACCGTCGGTCGGAGCCTCCTTTCCAGTACCCTAGAGTAAGCTTTCCCAGGGAGGCTGAGGAGTGTGATACCCCGGTAATTGGAGCACACCCTCCGGTCCCCCTTCTTGAAAATGGGGACCACCACCCCGGTCTGCCACTCTACAGGTACTGTCCCCGATCTCCACGCGACCCTGAAGAGGCGTGTCAGCCAAGACAGCCCAACAATGTCCAGAGCCTTCAGCATCTCAGGGCGAATCTCATCTACACCCGGCGACTTGCCACTGAGGAGCTTTTTGACTACCTCAGCAACTTCCGCCAGGGATATAGGTGCAGATTCACCCGAGTTCAATAAAGTATATCTGTATATCCCCTTCAAGGCTGCCCTTCATGAATACAACATCGGATTGCTGATCCTTCATGGCAGCCGCCATTGAACATTGACTGCTTTCATAGGGATGGCCTGTAGCTTAGTGGTTGGTTAAGGTAAATGACTGGGACACACAAGGTTGGTGGTTCTAATCACGGTGTAGCCACAAGATCCGCACAGCCGTTGGGCCCTTGAGCAAGGCCCTTAACCCTGCATTGCTCCAGGGGAGGATTGTCTCCTGCTTTGTCTAATCAACTGTACGTCGTTCTGGATAAGAGCGTCGGCCAAATGCCAATAATATAATATATAATATTATATAATAATATAATAATATCTTCAAGATGGACACAATGAGAGTGAAGATCACCGGAGGAGTTTTTTTTGTAAGTTACCGGTAAGCATTACCTGTATTAAGATTCACTTCTATAGGCACATGATTGTTAACTAACCTCCCTTGAGGTTCTCTCATTCGGCAGCCATTACTATATATTGTGCACTACTTTTTTTAGAATATTAGCAAGTGCTAACTAAAGTTAGCAGTAAACAGAAAAAGAAGTAAACTTGTTTACAAATGTTAGCTAACGTTGGGGAACGGTTTGCCTTGTTGAGAGCAGCACCCGTTTGTCTGAGTGAAGAGGGCAGTAGAAGGCCAGGAAGGTTTTCATGGCAGGCACATCTGCTCCTGCGATGGGAAACAGCCAATCAGGATGCTCGGATATGTCCTTGTGGGGGCTGGGTGTCGGATTAAACAAACGCTTCCGAAACCCGCCCCCCCCCCCCCGCGAGACCGCCCAGCTACACTGCAGGATCACAGACAAGCCGTTTACAAGTAATCTCAATGGCAATGAGGTCACACAGAGATGATTCCTGATCCAAGCCAGTACAGTTCTATGGGTAAGAACCACTACAGCAAACATAAAAGAATGCAGTGCATTAACTGCATCGAGAATCAGGAAGGAATATTTTTTTTTTAGACGGTGATAGTGTGAACCATGTTTAGTTCTCTGCAACAGTGTGCAAGCTGTGAGACATGGAATTACACCTATATTCATACAGTGCAGCCCATCATTGTTTGGAATGTGGTATGTTCTCTGTTCTTTTAGCTCTGTACTCCAGCACATTGAATTTGAAATGAAACTATGAATATGAGGTTAAAGTGCAGACTGTTACCTTTAATTTGAGGGTATTTAGCCCATCCATATTGGGTGATCCATGTAAAAATTACATCCTTTTTATACTACACATAGCCCATCCATTTTAGGGGATCAAAAGTAATTGGATAGTTTACTTCTCAGCTGTTCCTGATTAGTCAGGTGTATTCAATTGCTTCCTTAGCGCATCTAAGGAAAGCTTTCAGTATCTAGCCTTGATTCTAGGCCTTTGATTGCCTTTAGAGTCTGTTATTGGTGTTTTTCACCATGAGGAGTCAATAACAGTCAAGTAAGCCACAGAAAAAAGTCAGAGACATAGGTCAAACAATAGGCTTCCAAACCGGTTTGGAACATCACCGCTGTCCAAATACTTATGGACTGCACTCCATTGTTCACTTTGCATTTCTTCCATGTCATTGAACGCATGTTGTCATTATTACATTACATTACATTACATTATTGGCATTTGGCAGATGCTCTTACCCAGAGCGACGTACAGTTGATTAGACTAAGCAGGAGACAATCCTCCCCTGGAGCAATGCAGGGTTAAGGGCCTTGCTCAAGGGCCCAATGGCTGTGCGGATCTTATTGTGGCTACACCGGGATTAGAACAACCGACCTTGCGGGTCCCAGTCATTTACCTTAACCACTACGATACAGGCTGCCCGCATTATCAAAGCACTGGCGGCTCAAACAAGAAGAATGTCAGCTTGAAAAAAATGGTATCGGATCTCCAGAAACATTATTTCTTGCAGTAGCTGGCTTAATGGTACGGGTAGCACCATCTTGAAGGTGCGTTTCGATCGAGGACATTCGAGTGGGCAGGGCTTAGGAACAGTCAATTAGGGGAGAGAGGATAAATGGATGGGGGGTGGAATTTGGAATGGAAGGAGGAACTGGTGGAATAGTTGGAACACGGATATTACGGTATGTAGACAGGAGAAACTGATAGGGTTGATTCTTTGAATAGAGGGTGAGTGGGATAGAAAGATGAAGAGATAAAGGAGGATGGGAGGAAGAGGTGGAGAGAGGTTGTCGATGAGAGGGCTTCTGGTCCTGTCTTTGCCTCTAACCAGCTGGAGCACTGAAACCAATTAGACTTTGCTGATTTCAAACACCCAAAATGTCCTCTTAATGTAGACTGGCATCCATGAGAAAAACACATTAATTTATAAATAGCCATGGGCATGGCTTTATGAAGAGGAAAGCAAACAGGTCCATAGTGCCTTCTTCATACACCTCCTTCTGTGCTGGAAATCCTATGATTCATTTGAGTAATCGCATTGTTGTACCTTAGAGTGATGTAGTGGGTACAATGGGGGGATTGGTGTTGTACAGTACTGTGCGAAAGGCTTAGGCACAGTAAACAGTTAAATGGCAAATCAATATATGTTGTGACCACCCATCACCTTTAAAACTGCATCAATTCTCTTAGGCACTCTGTCCTGTAAGAAAACCGGCTGGTGCGTAGTTCCAAACATATTGGAGAATGTGTAGTTCTTCTGCAGACTGTGGCTGTCTCACTTGCTTCCAGGTAATCCCAGACAGCCTCAAGTTATTTGTTTTATCTGAAAAACGCTCCATTACGTCATATGTTCCTGTATTTAACAAAATACAAACATTTCTCTCACATTTACTTTTTTGGAAAGTGAATGTTTGGAAATCTTCTCTTTTCTACTGACACACTAATGCAGAAAAGAAAAAAAGGAAACATCTAAGGGAGAATCTATGGTGCCTAAGACTCTTACACAGGCTTTATAATGGTTTCTGAACTGAGTTTGCAATTCCGAGATTGTGCTGTCAGGTGAGGCACTACAGTTGTAACCTTGAGCAAATTGACCTCAATGCACCAATATACTGTATATCCAACTGTGTAACTGCATTCTTCATAAAGAATGCAACCTCCAATCCACACAAAGTGAAACGGTCATTTCACATACAGCATGTAACAGCAAATCTACACACAATGAAAAAGCCCTGAGCATTTAAACCTGTATACATCATCATAGCCTACTAAATATTGTAAATATTATATGTGCAGTGCAGTGCAGAAACTTGGGTCATGTTCCATAATTTTAAACTTTGATTACATTTTAGATACATTACTATTTAAAATGTACAGGCAGCCTTTGCACAATATCCCTGATAAATGCTTGTCGGATTGTCATGTGGTATGAGCTTAGCACAGAGAAAGTGGCTTATCACCATCATCACACATCCATTCACCTAACATGGTATAATTTGGATATATTTCATGCCTGTTATTGGCACACTTTTGTTTTGGAAGGCTCACATACACACAGACTGACACTTAGCAACAAACCAGCTCAAACCAGCTCATTATTTAAGTCTTTTATCCATTGATAGCTGTAAAAACATTTTTTCCCACGTATCAATGGTCAGGGCAAAACACACTTTTGCTTTCATAATCTTCTTTACTAGGACACTTACTCCCCAATAGGGAATATATTATTTTTTCCTTAAAGGGGTTAAAATAGAGAGTTGACAAGAGGGCAGCATTCCAAAGATTTTTGATGGATTCAAATTATTCTGAACATTTAGAAGAGTAAAACTTTGAAAGGTGAAGACAATCTACAAGATGTTTTTTTATAGAAAGTAGAATCCTGAACATAAATGAAGGTAGTCTTAGTCATTCATTCATTCATTGAAATAGACTCTTGTTATTATTTAAGCTATACTCTGTTGGCTTTCCCCATGGTGTTCTTAGCAGAAGCGCAGATGTGCTGGAATGTATGTGGGTGGGGTAAGGTCAGTCTGCTCGAGCCTAGAGCTGACCTATTTTGAGAATGAATCATTAGGACCAGGAAGATGTGAACTCACATCCCACTTACACATCACACTTACATTCTGAATACGGAAACAGACAACCCGTAATATGTACACACACACACACACACACACACACACATAATTAGGCTTTTGTTACAGGTGTCTCCAGTGACCGGAGCACTTGCATTAGCCACGGGAGAGCAACACCTCTCCATGCTGTAGATGCGCATGAATCATCCATTACCTATGACCTAGTGATTTGTCATTGTGGCAGAAAGACGTACCTCCCTTTGGATAAAAAAAAAACTTCTCAAAATGCATTAAAAAGAGAAAGCGTCAGGAGATGAAATGATCAAACGTCATTACAAACCCAAAATGCTGCGCTTACTGTTCAACATGATTGAAATTGAACAATTCTGATGGTGAAACTATCCTGTAGGCACTAGCAGTGTACATAATAAAATAAATGTAGTACAGGTGCAGTATATTGGTCACATACTCGCTAGCAGCGTGTTCAACAACAAGCTTCAGTTTTATTAATTAATACACTTCCAAGTCAAAGTAAAGCAGGTTTGGGTTGTGTAGTTATGTTTGTGTAATGACAGTAACAGCTGAATGCTTGGGTAATGACAGTAACAGTTGTATGTTTCTGTAATGACAGTTGCAGGTGCTTGTGTAATGACACTAACAGGTGTTTGTTTGGGTAATGGTAGTAACAGCTGCATGCTTGTGTAATGACAGTAAAAGCTGTTTGTTTCCATAATGGCAGTAGCAGGAGTTTCTGTAATGGTAGTAACAGCCACATGGTTGTGCAACGACAGTGATAGGTGTTTATATCTGAACCTACAGGAGATAGCCAGTCGTGCGTACAGCTGAACAAAATGTTCCACCGAGGTCGCTGGCTGGCCAGACCCGACAGCCCCACACCACGCTGGGGGCAAAGAGTGTCAGACTGACAGACTGTCATGGAGGGTTAGGCTCTTAATTTAACCGATCCTACAAGAGAGGATCCAAAAACAGGGCTCCAGCTTCTCTCTCGCCGTCCGTGTGTCTGTCTGTATAGTAATGGGCTTCTGGTAGCTTTAAATGAAGTTTAACATGTGGCAGTGAGGAAAGAACAGATCACAAACCCATAAGGAGACAGTGGCAATAAAAGTCTGCCCATGATTAGTTAACAGGCTATGTACACTCAGTGACCACTTTTAGGTAGAACTGTACACCAACTTGTTAATGCAAATATTTCATCAGCCAATCATGTGGCAGTAACTAAATGCATAAAAGCATGCAGATGTGGTCAAGAGGTTCAGTTGGTTTTAAGACCAAATGTCAGAATAGGGAAGAAATGTGATCTTTGACCGTGGAATGCTTGTTGGTGCCAGACAGGGTGATTTGAGTATCTCAGAAATTCATGATCTCCTGGTATTTTCACGCACAACATTCTCTAGATTTTGCAGAGAATGGTGCGAAAAACAAGAAAACATCCAGTGAGCAGCAGTTTTGCGGGCAGAAATGTGTTGTTAATGAGAGAGGTCAGAGGAAAAGGGCCAGACTGGTGGAAGCTGATAGGAAGGTGACAGTAACACAAATAACCACACATTACGACAGTGGTATGCAGAGGAGCATCTCTGATCACGCAATGTGTCAAACCTCTAAGTGGATCGGCTACAGCAGCAGAGGACCAATATGTCTAAAACATAAGTCTAATAAAAAGTGCTCACTGAGTGTATTTCAACAGGGTGATATATTTAGTGTCATTTCAACACTGACAATTTGAGTACAACACTGAGCACAATTTCCTCCAGAGTACTCTGTGACAGCTGAATGAACACTGCATACTGAGAATATAAGTAAATTGTTTCATCACGCAATGTTTACAATATTACTTACAGTTTTAGTTTTTGTCCATGTACTTCATAGCCAGAACCTTTTTTTTCCAATGCGTAAATACCAGCAATGTGCAGTGTGGGATGTGGTGTGGAACCCACTGGCTAAGACATGAGCTTTTCCTTTGACAGTCCCCTAGTTTCTGTTCACTGAAAAGAGTGAAGTCAGGTGATCCAGCAAATGCAGCAATGCTCCCTGCCTCAAGGACACAGCATGCCCTGAGTCTAGTGCTCTTAGCCCATTATGGACTAAGGCTGTTATGTTCCTGTGTTCTGTCTGTTAGTTTATCATTGTTTATTATTGTTATTCTTGTTATATATTATTTTTCATATTCATGTCTGGTGTTCTGTTTATAGTCATTAGTTTGCACTCGTCTTCCCCTGTGATGTCTGAGTCTGAATGTTTACTAGCCCAGTCAGTCCCTTGTCTGCGTGCCCCACTATTCGGGTGTTTACGGTAGTTCCTTCCTTCCAATCTTGCATTCCTTACTTCCTGCTTTCTCTCCATTTCATGTTTGTACATAGCACTAATATACTAATCCCAATTAACATAGAATTTGTACAGTACTAATTATACTAACACACTAATATGTTTGTCAAACTAACAAACTAACATTCACTAGTTTTGGGTATTTGTAATTTAAATCACTTAACTAACTTACTAACTTACTTACTCTGTTCTGTAACTCCGCCTCCCTATTCTATCACTGATTACTTGCTTAGTTTCAGCGAAGTATTCGCACCTGTCTCTCCTTATCTCTGCGTCTCCTGATTCTCTGCAATTGTCTACTCTCTAGTCTAGTTTATTTGTTAGACCACCCTCACTCCCATGCCCCGCCTAGTTTGTCTCATTTCCCTGTGTATTTATACCTGTCCTTTTCAGTAGCACGCTGCTAGTTTGTCTTGTCCTGTTTTCTTGTCCTGAGCCCTTGATTCCTTCCCCCAGTTCTAGCCTCCTTGTTTCCTTGCCCTCGCCCTTGCCCTTGCCCTCGCCCTCGCCCTTGTTTATCTGGATCTCTGGTTCTGAACCCTGCCTGCTTCCCTGGACTCTTCTTTGCTTTGTGGATATCTGTACCCCCTGGTTTTTGACCCTGGTCTGTTTTTTGACTCCGCTCTGTCTGCCCCTTTTGAAATTAAACCTGCCATTTTTCCGCACCCCTGTTCCCCCCGGCATAACAAAGGCACCCTATAGAAAACCCATAGAAATGTCTCGGAATCGCAAAGCACTTCAACAGCCAATCATCTTGAAAAACGGTCATACGATCAAATACAACGCTAGCGTAGCATCCATCTGTGAAGGGAGATGTAACGTGCAGGTCGCATTCACCCATAAGAGGTTAAACTCACTATGAGCTTCTAGCGTTGTCCATGGTTAACTCCAGCTAGCTGCAGAAGCTTTAATACAGGCCTGCTCTGGGTTACCTGTAGCATAATGGGCAGAAGAAAAGCATGGAGATTTCCTTACCTTCTTTGGCTGTGCCTGAGGTGTGCTGGCTCCATTATGTTCTGTTTTAGCCTCCGTTTTCTGTGTTCTTTCAGTCCCATCTTCTACCATCTTTCACGGTGTCGGAACACTGAAATCAAAACGAAATACAACCTTCAAAATCTCAACCACAAACAGTGAGCACTAGGGTGCCTGTGTAATGGTTAACATGTATTCAGTACATACAGTACCTTTTAGGCAGTGGTAAAGGTCTGTTCATTCTAGAACAGGGGTCACCAACCTTTTTGAAACTGAGAGCTACTTCATGGGTACTGAGTCACACTAAGGGCTACCAGTTTGTTTTGTCACGCGCACAATACTGACCTTTGAACTAGAGTAGGTCAGAGTTCACCTAAACTTATCTAAACTTCATGTATAATAAACATATTTTTAAGATATTGTCATTTTTAAATCTATATAAATGCAAGTGTGATAAAAAAAAAATAGCAACAGAATAAAATTAAATTTTAGATGCAGCTCTCTAGTGAGTTGTGCTATTTTTAGAACAGGCCTGTGGGCGACTCATGTGGGCCTTGGGGGCGACCTGGTGCCCGCGGGCACCGTGTTGGTGACCCCTGTTCTAGAACAACAAACCCAAAAGACATTCTGAAGTAGTTAGTGGACAACTGAACAGACAACATTTCTTGGTGGGAGGTGGGGGGAGGGGTGCAGAAGGAACGTTCACCAGGGGTGACATTGGCTCAGGAGAGCAGTCACCTGGTTTGCCGGTTCGATCAGGCCCTGGGTGTGTCTAAGTGTCCCTGAGCAAGACATCGGATTTGTACCTAGGCAATAGTTTTGGAACTTTTCAACCCCCATAGGCTGCACAAGAGCACAGGCCTCCCAAACTACCTGAGTAAGTTGCTGCTATGGGACAGGTCCCCAAAAAAATCTTTGTAAAAGTGATGGGAATGTGTTTCACTGTTGAACACTGATACGTTCATTGTTTGGTGCAGTAGCTAAAAATTCAAGCATGCAAAATAGAATGCTCAGCACAAAAAACGGCAGTATCTGAAATATAAATGACATACAGCAATTTCTCATTTGGGTTTGCCTACTGATCAAATGGGGTGTCTATAGTCTGCCATCTTGTGGTTCTTTTTAGACATTACTGTAAGATACACAGTACTCTGGAGCTTTTCAATGAATTGTACATCAACCTGCATTGCTTCAGTCCTGTACAAATAGATTGGACATGAAAAAATGCTTTGGATAAATGTATCTACTAAATGCCTAAAGAATAATAAATAAATGAATATAATGGCCATCTTGCATTACATCATATATGTTTTCGGGGCAAATTCCATTTCAATTCAGTCAGTTCAGGAAATTTCAATTTAATTTAGTTTCCTGACCTGAACATTAAATAAATTACTTCCTGGTTCTATTGCATGCTCTATAGCAAATATGTCATAAATATTTTAAATATCAATGAGATTGAAAAATGAAAAAGAAAGTTTCCTTCCAGATATGTACCTGCTGAATTATTTAGATATGTCAACATAACCAAACGCAGCCAAAGTGCCCTCTATAGGATTTTAAGAATAACACAAAATAATATAATGTGTGATATTATATGTGGTATATAGGGTGACCAGATGTCTCGCTTTTCACAGGACAGCCTCAGAATTCAACCCCTTTTCACATGTCCCGGCTTATTCTGAGAAGATTTAGATTGTGTCTCATATTTCCATTGTGCCATATTTTAATGGGGTTTCTGACTATAATATATTACACATATAAGAACAAATATGATATATGTATGTGAAATGGACTTCATTCTGTTCCATATTTTTTTAGTTTGACGAGAATTTGGTGTGTTTGAAATGTACCTTCATCTTTGTTTGTTTTTCCAAACAAACAGACACTCAATCAGAGTCAAACGGGAATAAAATAAAACAAAATCAGTTTGCTTTTCAAGAAGGTAATATAATTTCTTCTGCAATTACTTTTCACACATGCTATCAACAACTGGGTAAATACCCGGCAACTGAGAACAACAACAACAACAACATACGGTTATGGATTAAAAACTGTGTGTTGACAGTGTTAAGAAGGAATTAAATCTCTATACCAGAGCAACTGTGTGTAACTGGTGCCCTTCAGGCAAAACACAGCTTACTGTAGTTATACTCTGGCCCGTTATAGTAAACGTTCAAATGCATTAGCACACCTGCATTGTGTCAGCACACCTCGCATCCACACTCATTTATTTCTGTATTTATTTTGAAAGATTTTTTGAGATTTACAAATCTTCAGATTTTTGTCCCATTTCCTCCCAACTGTGGTAGCCAGTTCCATTCCATTTGCCTATGTTAGCTGAGGATACACTGCTACGACCCCGTCCAACGGCAGCCCAGGAGATCTAGCGAACTAGAGAACGCCACGCCTTCTACAAGCTGCATCGTCTCATAGCCTCTGCGACCGTGACTCCGAGGTGACCAGGGCGCTATACCCACTATCTTTAAGCAGACTACAGTCCCCATGAGAAGCAGTAAAATAAAACTGCTCTGCACTTACACTCTCCAGGCAGCAGGGAACAGGAAGGCTGAGAAGAGGCTGAACGATGCGGACGGCCAGTAGACATCCCTACACTCCCCTGTTCGTACGCTACGGCTGAAGATCGAAGTTCCGATGATGACCCGATATGCTTTTTTTGTGTCGTTTTTATTTGCCATGCTCACTGAACTTGCTTGCGTGCTCTGCACGCCCATGTTTCCCCGATTGTGTGCAAAGTCCGGTCTGTGTGTGCTGGGACAGACGGCCTTGATTCGTCTGCCCGAATGTAAAGTTCACTGTTCCCCACGTTTCATCTGCCAGGCCTTCAACTCTAACACAATCACTGAAGTTAGACCGGCCTGATCAAACAGCACTGGTCTCACACACACTCACACACACACACACACACACACACACACACACACACACACACTGTAATGAACACTAAAAGCAGAATTCAGTTTATGCCTATAGTGGTTGATCTCATGTGTTTTAGGTTTTAGTATATATACGCAGATCTGCTGACATTTACTGCACACTTAGGCACACAAACATGCACATAAGCACAAACACAACACCAGACATGTACACATACAGACTGACAGAGACACACACACACAGACACCTTTTATGACACCATAATCCCTATCTCAAATTATACAATAGGAGCATTCCTTCAAGAATCCTACAACATCATTTGTCACTCACCATAATATTGTTTTACAAACTGTAACTCAAATAATTTTGATATCAAATATCCTTTGGTGTAATCAGATAACTGGTATAGGAGTGGCCTAAAGATAAAAGACACGGGCATGGACAGAAAATCAATATATTCACATAACATACAGTACTGTCAAAAGTCATAGGCAGGCCAGATTATTTTTTATATACATTTGGTAACATAAACATTAAAGAAGAAAAGCATTTATTATTTTTAAACTTGTCATTTCATCTTTTTTGAAAGCATCGTTGCTTTATAGAATGTTCCTAAGACTTTTAAGCAGTACTGTAACAAGGATTTCCAAGTTCAAGTATAAGTGTCAAATATATCCTTGATGGGAAACCTAATGCTAATTGCCCGGAAAGTAAAGATTAACAAAGCCCCAGTGTAGCCACGATAAGATTCGCTCAGCTGTTGGGCCCTTGAGCAAGGCCATTAGTCCTGCATTGCTCCAGGGGGGTTTGTCCCCTGCTTACTCCAATCAACTGTAAGTTGCTTTGGATAAAAGCAATTAAAAGCATCAGCTAAATAGCAAATTATTATTATTACAAAGCTGTACTAATCTTTATTTTCTGGTGCTCTTAATGTTTCCAAACTGATATTCTGTTTTTTGTTTTTTTTAGATTTAGATTTTAGTATTCAGGTAATATTTAGGAATGAGAGACCATCTAAAAATTCAATTCTATGAATTAATTGGTGCATAAATTTCACAAAGAACTACAGAGACAAAAATAACATTCAATTATTTCAATATTGATTTTCTCATGTCAAATAAACTTCTGCTATTTGAGGCTGATGAATTCCAATGCATCTGCCTCATTACTAATTGGTGAAAAACAAGAATATTTGTCAGTATTTGAAAATTGAGGCTGTACCTTTAAGCTTGTCTTGGAATTCATATACATTTCCTTAAGGTAAAATAACAGCATGGTGTATGATAAAACCCATACTTTATTAGTTGCACTGGAGATAATTGCAGTTATATAATATTATATGCTATCATACGATAAAGTTCACGGAATCATACTCTACTGGCCTGTGGCCTGGTTAGGAATGTCCTGTGCAAAGTCTGTGTTTGACGATGCAATATCAGTCTTTCAAATTGCCCCAATAGGGATTTTAACCTGGAATTTCTGTGTCACATATCAGGTGTAGCCAGCAGACCTGGCTCAAAAAATAGTTTTGGATTCAATGACTTTTCTGTGCTCGGTTGATCCTGCTGCCATTGATTATAGAAGTATAAGGTTCTAACTGAAAACCTTTTGACAAAAATGACTGTGTTATAAATGTTGTTTATAGGGCATAAGAATACTGTTTCAAAGTATGAAAAAAGGTTTTACCTGCTTGGAGCCCATTCACTTTAGTATCTTTGAAATAGTATCTCAAAACCACTCAGAACGCAGATAGAACCTTATAATTCAGGTTAATAGAGGTTTGCACTTTTTGAGAGTATTTCATAGGTTCTACTACACCAGAGAATCTCAGCAAAGCATCTTTTTTTTTTTTTTACTTTATTACACCAACTTATTCATGTTATTATCCAATCAGGCAATTGTGTGGCAGCAGTGCAGTGCATACAATCATGTAGATTCTGGTCAGGAGCTTCAGTTAATGTTCACATCAACCATCAGAATGGGGAAAAATATAATCTAAGTGACTTTGACCATGGAATGATTGTTGGTGGCAGACAGGGTGGTTTGAGTATCTCAGAAACTGCTGATCTGCTGGGATTTTCATGCACACTAGTCTCTAGAGTTTGCAAAGAATGATGCAAAAAAAAATCCTGTGAGCAGGCAGAAATGCCTTGTTAATGAGATACATCACTGGAGAATGGCCAGACTGGTCAAAGCTGACAGGAAGGTGACAGTAATGCAAATATGTTATGTGACAGTGGTATGCAGAAGAGCCTCTCGGAAAACACACAATGCATCATAAGTGGATAGCTATCAAAAAAAGAAGTCAAATAAATACCTAATACAGCACTCACTGTGTGTATCCCACAGTGAACCAACCAAAACAAAGTGTTACTCCATGGTTAGAGTTTGTTTACCTGCAAATCTCAGTGACTCACAATATGGTCATGCACTTGTGACATGGCTCTCCGAAGTAATTCAATTATTTGGGAAAGACATGGCACTTTTTTTTGTTTTGTTTCAAGATTTTTTCAATTTTTCTCCTAATTTGGTTGTCAATTGCACTCTGTTTATTACAATCACCCAAGTTGAGGAAACATCACTACAACCCTGTCCCCCGGTGGCTGGAAGGAGATCAACATGTCTTGGTCTCGTGGCCTGGACCGTGATTCCGGGGCATCCAGGGTGCTTTTTGTATGCGGTGATCCTCCCCTGCTGAGTCCCTTCCCCCTCCCTCGGAGCTGCGGTCCAATTATGCCTCTCCCTATGCCATACTCGGCTTTAGCAGGACCGGTCCTCTGTGTGCAACTGCATCGAACTGGTGCCTTAACCATGTACCACAGCGGCCAATTTAACTTCTGTTCCGTCTCTTATTGCACTCGTTATTGTTTCAATACACCAAACAAGATCAGTAGAGTGTTGGATAGTATTTGAATGCAAAACAATTACGTATTTGACCCAGGTCTGGTAGCCAGGTCAGCCCTACAGACACAGTGCTCTCCTGTTGCTCCCAGCCTGACAGGATTAGATATGACAGATCCTTTATGATGACCAGCCCTAAAGAATGTCACAACACCAACTGACCCTCATCCAACGCTCATCTCTGTGACACACTTCTGTACGGAGGAGAAGGGGGCAGAGCGGTTCACTGACAGAACAGAGGGGCCTTGTAACAGAGGTCAAAGGTCATTCTGTGAGCTTGTTCATAGGCTGAGAATGAAGTACATCCATACTGGGGAATCTAAGAACTGGGAAGGGGATAACTGCAGAATTTCAGTCCATCAGTGGCAAGTTGAGTACAAGTGCGTGGGTGGAAAGACAATGGCTATGCGTGGATAGAAGGGCCACACTGCGAAAGTAGCAGCATGAGAAGGATAGAGACTGAAGAGATTCTGAAACAAATTGTTCTATCGAGAGATAAGACACTGGTGATTATATACATATGGCAATACATGGAGTCATATGCAAAAATGTAGGCACCTCTGGTCAAAAAGCCTTTTACAATCAATATCTTAGTGAACAGAAGCGAACCTGACCTCTAACAAAGTATAATATTCTTCCGCCTTCTTGAATGTTCGGTACATTTGAGATCTCCCCACAGATTTTCAATAATATTCAAGCCTGGCAGTCATTCAAAAACCTTCATTTGTCTTTCCTGGAGGTACGTCATGGTTGTTTTTGGATCATTTTCTTGCTGGAATATCCAAACTATCTTCAACTTCAATTTCTGGACTGACTGGAATTAGCCTCAATAATTTCTTGATATTTAATGGAATCCATTCTTTCTTCCACTCACACAATGTTTCCTGTGCCTCCAGCGGGCACATAACCCCAAAGCATAATGGATCCACCTCCATGCTTAACACTTGGTGTTCTTCTATATAAAGGATTCACCCTTTTTTCTTCAAAAGACACCTTCTTTGGTGATGGCCAAAAAGTTACATTTTGGTTTTGTCAGTCCAAAGCACATTATTCCAAAAGGCTTCAGGCTTCTTAATTTGTTATATATATTTTTTTGCATATGGTTCAGAGGCTTCATTTTGTGTTGAGCTCATATGAAAGGCTTCCTTCTGGCAACACTGCCATGTAGGTCTTTGTTGTTTAAAGCATGTTTTATTGTTGTCCTGTGAACAGCTAGACCTGTGTCTGCCACTATGTTTTTGCAGATCTTTTGCAGTGAAGTGTGGGTTCTTCTGAGACTTTTTCACAATGTCTCAGGCCATAGCCTTGGACTTCTTGATGGAAATTAACTTCAGAATAAAAAGTTCAGCCCTGGAATTATATTCGCCTGATTCATTGAAGCCATAATGAGTAAATCACCTGGGTCTGGGCCTTAGTAATCTTTTTTATTTTATTTTAAATAACAAAGAATAATCCAAAAGGGTTCCCACACTTTTGCACAGGGTCCTTGTTTATCATTTAAACTTTAAACATGAAAATAAAAAGCAATTTTGCTTAAAAATTTGCAGAAATGTCTCAGGTCTCTGTAACATTTACAGTTATGGTATGCTTTCCCTCACGTACAGATTAATTGTAAAAGGCATTTAGGGGTGCCCAAATTTGAGCAAACCACTGTATTTCTGGATCAGGGCTACTGAGGGCATTCATTCTGCTAAGGCATTGTTGTAGTGTATGGTATCAAACACACAGCCACAGCCAGTGGTGAAGGAGGGTTTTGTCAGTGGTGAAAGAGGGTGTTGCTCGGCCAGGTTGATCGACAGGGGGCTCATTCCAATCGCTTATCTTTCACCTCTTTCTTCTTTTCCTTGCTTTTGACCTGGAAATCGATTGAGGTCCGCCATCTTTATGGACTTTAAACCCATTACATATGACTTCTAGGAGTTAGACGTAGAAGTTAGGAACTCCCGAACTTTCCTTTGTGGAAGGAAACATGAGCGTAGTCTTTTCCGAAGTTTTTTTTTTTTTTTTAGAAAGTGGGACATGACCTGTGGGTCCACATCTACCCATCTGCCACGCGACTTCAAACTGACGTTTGAAGGAGCAATGACATTTCATTTGCCAATTCATGTTCTTGATTCCCCGTCTTAACTTCTTTATCTAGCCTCTACTCGAACTAGGTGAAAATAGAAAAATAAGCAATTGGAATGAGCCCCACGTGCTTGCAAGTCCAACTGTTGACCTTGACATGAAGTGTCTTCCTCAAACTCATGTCTGTATAAACAACTTACAAACTGTGGTGCCATAAGAAGCAGCCCTGGTTCGTGCTCCTGAGGAGACAGACCTGAGTCAAATACTTTACTTTACTCCACGCTTTACTGAGCTTGTCTGGAGTATTGAAACCGTTATGTAATTGACCAAGATCTGGAGGACACCACAGGCTTATTGGACTCTTCGGCACAGCTGCTAAATATGGCATTCCACCATCTGGATATAAAGGAGGAAATATCAAATATTTTAGAATAATATTTATATATCTATAAATATTTATATTCTCAGCCCCAGTCTGAACTTTTTGCCTTGTTTAGAGCTATGAGGTGTACCATCCTGAGGGAGAAGTAGAAAGAGTACTTGCTACCTTATGATTTTTAAGCATACCTTAAGGTTGTTTCAAGATATTCCCGCTGTTAAAAAAAACATGTATGGACCTTGGTGAAAGGCGAACATAACAAAGCCTTGAATAAAAAGAAAATGGAAAGAAACCCCAACTGGAGGGTATAAGAAGGACGAAGAACTTCCGACTCCAGAATTTCAAAACTACTTTTTACATTTTCCTTTTCTTAAAAATGAAATAAATAGTGTTATGCCTTAAATAGACTCCCAAATGTATTTCTGAAGCTTGCTCTGTCACAAGAAGCACACTCCTTCTGCAACGGTTCGAAGCACAAAGCCAACCACTTCATCATCACATTTGTCGGCAAATGCATTATGACATAATCAAAAAGAAATATAACAACAAATTGTTTTCCCTTGCACCAGAACACCTGTTGTTACAAGGTATGACTATGAGCACGCTGATAATCGCAAACTCCCCTCCATTAGCCCCCAATCCAAATATTACCCCTCCGTCCCACAGACACACACACACACACACACACACACACAGCGATCTTAATAAAACCTTTTTATTTTTTTATTTTATTCAGCCCCCCTTGTTTTAACTTGTTAATGGCAGTCACAGGATGCCTTGTGCCTGTGTGGGGATGCCTGCTTTACAATCCTCCCTAGGTGCTGTTACACCAGAGCGTGGGGTTCCAGCCACAGTTGGAGTGCGCTTTCTCTGTCAGACCCTGCTGGTAGGGTCTTCGGAGTTAAAGGGAGAAATTGTTACTCCTTAAGTTCTCTGTACCAGGCCAGTGGGGGTCATGACTACAGAGGATCAACACCTCTTTCAGAACCAGGAGCTGAACCAATCAGCACTCCTAAATGTTATATGTATTCAATTCCTTAGCAAACATCTTTACCGGATAACTTTTATACCTTCATTTAATTTTTGCTTTTTAATAATCATTCATTTTCATTTAAAAAAATGTAAAAGCATTATACATAAAAAATTATATTTACAAACTAGTGAATTTGTTTTTCTTCAAGTCAATGTTCTACAACACTGCTTTCCATTACCAGTAGTGATTGTGACATCAACATTAGAATGTTCAGATATAAATATTATAATCCCATATTTCTGATCTCATGCTTTAAAGGGTTAACCGGCACAGACAGAAGGCTGACCACTGAAATGTCAAGAGGCCCTTTTACCTCAGAGCACGTCTTCTGCGACCCACTTTGAGGACAGCAGGGATTCCATTAGCTAAATAAGGGTATGCTAAGCGCTTTCAACATGCCAGACGACTGACTGAGGGTCAGACAGGGCAATACTCACAGACAAGAAGGTGCAGACGCACTTCAGCCGGCAGTGTTTTGTGATGCACAGTGGGTAATCCGGTTCGACGACCGCTTCTCTTTGAAAGGGGTCGCTGGGTTACCGGGCGGAGAATGCCTGCACCTGTCTGCGCTGGTGCTGTGCTGGAGCAGACGGTCTCTGTGTGCGGGAGGAAGGCTGTGGTGAGCTGTGCTCTGGGCGCAGGAAGCTCAATGTAGGCAGGAGGTGGACCTGGGACTAGGGAAGGTACACCTCAGCTGAAGACAGCTGCCATGGAAAATGATTAACACAGCGGCATGTATATACGCATGCCTGTAGACACACACACACACACACACACACACACACACACACACACACAAGTACGCAAATGCACTCTGACACAAACTACAAACTCATGTCTGTGTTCACAGACATATTTGCTTGAACATAAAAACACACACATAAACACTCTTGGATTGGAACAGCACAGAAAAGGTTTGTGTATGTTTGTGTATGCATTATCTGTGGACATATAAACATACACCCACACAAATAAGTATATACAGTATGCCATGAGAGTAGATTTCCGAAATGTTTCCAAAATCAGAGATCAGAAACGTTGCTTAAACAACATGAACCTTTTTGTTGAGTCATGATTAATGATTGATCCTGAAAAGGACAGCCTTTTTTAAAGGACAGCCTTCACAGCACCACAGTGGTTAAGATCTCTAACATGCGCTTGGGAGAAGTAATATTATTTGAGTTGTGTGTAACATTGACGCCACAGCCTCTGGTTGCTGAAGAGAAGGTAGGTTGACCCTTGTTGATGTCACAGATGATAGACGGTGAGATATGTCTGCTGCTCAAGGCTCATCTCCAAGGAGACGGAAGTGTCATGTCATAGTCTTTCTTTACACATATTAGTTTTTCCATTGGTTAGATGCATTGTTGGCAACTATTCTAAGACCACAAATGCAGTGATGCAATGATCACAACTTCAAATGCGGGAATGCGGGAAAGTTGTCACGTTTCAGGTCTGTCTCACCATGTTTTATGTTGATTTATGTTTATTCATGTTGTCTTAGTCACGTAGTGTCTTATCATGTATTATGTTAGTCTAGGTTCGTCATGTTGTTTAGTTTATTTCTTGTTACGATTTATTTTCTCGTCATGTCTAGTTATATTTCGTTACGATTATATTACCTGGTTATGTTGAGTGATTATCGTCTTAGTTTCGCTTTGTGTTATGTTTCGATTTATGTTTATTGTTTCGTTAACTGGTCGTTGTTATGCATACACTTTTACATGTTTTTCCGCAAACCTTGCGTTCCGCCTTTTCTCTCTCTCTCTCTCTCTCTCGTTCTGTCCTTCACTCCCCTAATGTTTCTATTTGTCTATTTACTAAAACTACTAACGCTAGATCAGGATTGGGTAGAAACTAACAAGACTAATCATGTGTTCATGTTACCTTACATTTCTCGTGCATGTCATTTACTAATTTACTAATGCTAGGGCAGGATAGGTTTATTACTAACGATTACTAATCTCCTTGTTAAACTTGTCATCCATCGCACCTGTTTTCCATTTCCTTGCTACGCTCTAACTAATTGTCTACACCTGTCTACACCTGCATTTATAGCCCAGTCGCGCAACTGTTCACTGCGAAATTGTCTGCCTCTGTTTTCCACGCAACTCTTGAGCATTATTTACTGTTTGATTACACGTTACGATCCACGCCTGTTTACTGACCATCGATTATTGATTTCTGTTTTGTGACCTTCGTTTTGTTTCTTGACTACGTCCCCGCCTACCGTTTTTGTACTTTTGCCCCGCTGATTGTTTCATGGTTTCGACTCCCGCTTCGCCCACGACTACGCCTCTGCCTGCCGTCCGCCTGTTCATCTGCCCCGCTGACAGCTCCCCTGCTACCGGACCTCCCTGCACGCCTACCGACTACGAGTTTGCCTCTTCCCTCGGCACCGTGCTTTTTGTTTGTTTTGTATTTGTTTGGCTGGATCTTCGTGTATGGACATTGCTTGTGTTGACTACGCTCCTGGGACTCGTCCCGAATAAAGCCCTAACGGGACTTTATTTTACTATTGTTTCTGAGTCGTGCATTTTGGGTCCAACCCCCACGCACCCGTTTCAAAAGTCTTAATGATTTCTGGTTCTCTTCACACAACTATAACATTGAAAACACGATTTGCAAAACATTTAGCACAATTCAGACAGAGTACAAATTTTACCTTTGCTCACAATATTCTCAAGCTTTTCCCAATATAGAGAAATCATTTGCAGCTAGGGATGCCACATTTGATTCGTGAAAAACCGGGACATTTCATACGCAACGTGGGGTGTTAAACCATGTTTGCAAATATACTATGCTGTAGTGTAGGACTCCCTATTGCCTCTCTTACCTCTATTTGTCCTGACGTAGATGCACCTTGTGGCAACCAGAGGGGGAATCAGGGAGATGTGCATATAATCATACTTAACTGAGATCTTGGCTTGACACAAAATACATGTGGCGGAGAACGGGTCTCCTTGGGTTGGTCTCTTTTTGCCAAGAGTTGTACGTTGTACATATATATAAATATAGAGATTTTTTTTTTTGCTGCCGGTTGCTTGTCTGATTTTGTTTTCTTGTCCTCCTCTCCCCCCATTTTATAAAACCGACAAAAATAAATAAATAAATAAATAAATAAATCAGAAGTATTGGCCGATTACCTCCAGGCTAGTAGCTAGCTGAACTTTCCTACGGTGGGGTTGTTGAAGTGAATGCACACGCCAGACTCACAGCCCATACAGCAGTTGCTAGGTGATAAGGTAAACTTTCGTATTTCCACTACTAATTAAAAAGAAGTATAGGCATACGGCCAATCGTCGCTGTGTTTTACTCATTATTACCTGTTTACAGACATGGGATTGGATGTCTAAACGTAAAGAAAAAACTGAATAGCAGTAGAAGAATCCGGTTTTATTTGGAACTCTGACATTTAGAAGTACAAAAAAACCGGGACAATTCATGTCCCGGGAAAGAATAGTCATTTTCCGGGGGAGTCGCTGAAAAAAGAGAATAATCTCGGGAAAACCAGAATGTGTGGCAACCCTATTTGCAGCTGTGTAAGCCCATTCACTGTGTGTGAAAATGTAGAGGTACAAAACATTTGACTCAATAATCAGTATGAAGTCACACAAAGTGACTTACAGTCACCTGCAGTCCCCTCCAAACATATTGGAAGAGCAAGGGCAATTCCTTTGTTTTTGATATACACTGAAGACAATACTATTTTGTATCAGACCACCCGATTTTTAGGTGAGCAAAAGTCTTGGAACATGTGACTGACAGGTGTTTCTTGTTGCCCAGATGTGTCCTGTTAGATTGATTGGTTAAACAATAAATTGTTCTGAATGTCTACTCTTGGTTTTAACCTTTGGTTTTGCCTGCGAAGACTGCATTTGTGTTAGAAAAGATAAACCAGCATGAAGACCAGAGAGCTGACTTTGGGAGAAAAGCAAGCCATAGAAAAGAGGGGAAATCGAAGCATTGGGGATAGCTTATACAACAACTTGGAATGTCCTGAAAAATAAAAGAAAATGCTAGCGTACTGAGCAAGGGACATTGAACAGGTTGACCAAGGAAAACAACAGCAGTTGATGACAGAAACATTGTGAGAGCTGTGAAGAAAAACCCCAAAATATCAGTCAGTGACATACAATCTCCACAGGGCAGGGGTGAAGGTATCTCAATAAACTGTTTTAAGAAGACTTAGAGAGCAGCAATATAGAGGCAATACCATCAGATGCAAACCACACATCAGTAGTAAGAATTGGCTAAAACCAAGAGTGGACATTCATAACGATTTACAACTCAATCTAACAGGACACATATTCCAATACTTTTGCTCACCTAAACATTGGGTGGTCTGATATAAAAGTTGATATGTTTAAGTTGTTTAATAAATTCAGATCTGTCATCTCATTTACATCTTTTGACCTCAAACCCAATTGTCTTCAGTGTATAGCAAAAACAAAGGAATTGACCTTGCGGTTCCAATACTTTTTGAGGGGACTATATGTCTGTGAATCGAAACAGTGTAAAACAAAGTTTTCTGTGCTGAGTGTCCGGAACACAGTGAGTCTGTCATTCTCAAAAACAGTTGTTTCTAACAATCGGGCAAAACTCCAATGTGATATGCAATGAGGGATGGAGGCTCTCTTACAAGGGTGCCAACAAAAGCAGCAAGGCTTATTTTTTAAAATTATACTGGACAGAATACAGAACAATGCATCCAAACAACTGAGAAAAACTGTAGTGCACACATACCAAACCTGCTATAGAGAACATCTTGTCTTTAGCTGATGAGATCATAACTCAGTTGTGTACAAATATTAAAAGAAAGATTTGTGGCTCCATATGGAAACTACAATTACACATTATCTAGGACTCAACAAATGAGCAGCATTTGGGCATGTTCAGAATATAAATGCACTCTATATCCCATCCAGTTGTATTCTCCACTTCTAAATGATGATAAATCATAGCACTTAAAAAAGCAGACTTGATTCTACGTCCATAAATAAAAAAAGTTGGACTCACAAGACAGGTGTCAATCATTACCTTACTAATAGATTTTTCAGTTTTTTGTGTCAGGACTAAACGATTGCTGGTGTGAACTTATGAGTTGATGTCCTGTTTTCTTTTAGCTTTGTGATAATATTTTCTTTAGACACCACTATGTGTTTTGTTAATGGTAGGAAGACTTTTGAGAACACAATTGCTGCATGCATTTACTGTCACCTATTCTCAAAACCAGCACAGTTGTTTATTTTCAGTAAGGCGAGCCAATTATATCGCTCCCACGTGTGTGGACCAAACTCGGAGCAATTGTTTCTGTTCAGTTGTTTCTAACAATGCATCTGAACAATTGAACAATACTGCAATGCGATATTCAACGGGGGTTGGAGGCTTGATTACAAGGGAGCCAACAAAACCAGCATGGCTTGTTTTTTTTAAAATAGGGAGGTAAAGTAGATGTATTTGGAATGATACTTCCGGTATACTTCCCCTTATTAAAAAGAGCAAACTATATAGCATTGAAGTCTGGATTCGCAGTATGTTTTTCATGGTTTAAATACATACAGCTATATATTGAATACAATGGGAGTTCACTTCGTAAAAGGTAATGTTCTGCGTTTTTAGCTGAGATTAGAATCCCACAATGCTATCCCTTTAATAGTGACAAAAAATGGGGGGGAAAAAACCCATGGGTGTGAATATGTTGGTACATATCGTGAGACTGGTCATCCCAGGATAGATAAAATCGTCTTTGTTGTTGCATTTGGTGCACATCTGACCGTACGCTCGCAACTAAGAAAAAATGTAAAAAGCAATGAAAAGCCGCATAGGGATCATTTGCGATTTAATGCTTCATTTGCTTACATGAAGTTGTTGTTGTTTCCGTCTATGATGAAATCCACTAGCATAGCATATAGCAGTATACCGGAAATGCCATTCACTTCCACTGTGCCTCCCTATTCCACAGTTACAGTTCTGACTCATCAAAATGTGCTTAGCTGTGGGACAGCTCTCTGCCGAGCCATGCTGGCTACAGCAAAAAGCAGAGCCTTTGTGCACAGGGTTGACCTTCCAGTGCACCAAAGGATCCGTTTTTTTATATGATCCTTCCAAAGTGCCGGCCAATGCGATTAAAGGGAAAAAATTCAAACAATTCACAACTCAATGTAAAATATCTTAGGGCTCTGAGAAAACATTCCAAGGGAAGTATATATCTTTCCCAGGGATCGGCTATCATCCCACAGTCAGACAGAGCCCCTTATCTACAGTGAATGGCCTGCTCTCTCACGAGGTAAAGGGTCACATGCCGGGGAGAGAGAGACAGAAGAGCAGTCAGTGCATTTATATTCATATTCAAAAGTAATCGTGTTATCCTGACCTACAGGAAAGTTCTGGGAGTACAGTATCAGTGCCTCTTGATTAATGAATTAATTTAGTCATTGTTTCTTTCATAAATGAAGTTTACTACAAATTTTGTTGTATTCCGGAAATTACCACTCCTTTCTCAAATGCCAATACTATGTCATTAATTTCACATTCATTAATTTGAATTTACTAGCATCACCTTCATCTTGAGCATCCCCTCTGCAACGTTTACAGTAAAGTTAACTTTATTTTGATGGCACAATTACATTGACAAAAGCAACGCGACTATTTAATCTTAGTATAGTGTAGAGATACATTTTTATGAATCAGTACCCACTCTTTAGCAATAATTACTTATGGATTTAAACCCTGCTGGGGATCAGTCATTCAAAAAACATCCAAACATTTACATAAGTTTCAAGGTCTCTGGCTTGATTCTAGCAGTAATACAAGGCAAGCAGGCTGTAAATATCCTCGAGAACGAGATAGACAGTCTCATATACAGTGTTTATAGACAGATATAAATTGGGCAGCATGCCACACAGATCTGTTGATCCTTTGTACGGATAATAGAAAGCATAAAAACTTCACTGCAAAAGCACATTTTTACAAAAAGATTGTTGCTGTTGTTTTTCTCTGTTGCTCTCTTCGGGGGATTTTTCCCCCCCTCAACAGCAACCAGCAGCCTACACGCTGTAAGAGAACCCTGGATATCAAATTTCACCAGTGAAGATTAAAGCACACGTGAGCACATGCAAACAACAAAACACATACACAGTCGCACTCACACACATCTGACAGTACCTTTAGCATGTGACACAGTGCTGGAGTGCTGAGCAATGCTGATCTTACGTGTACACATTCCGTAGGTCTCTGGTGGTTTTTTATTTAATAAAGAGGCCTGGAGAGAAAGCCCAGATTCCACCCCCCCTCCTCCCCCTGCCCAGCAGAGAGTATACTACACCTCACTTTCCTGTGTGTGTGTGTGTGTGTGTGTGTACATGGTGTGTCTGTATGTGTGAGTGTACGCTTGTGTGTTTGCATCTGTGCTTATTTATGTGTGTGTGCGCTGTGCATGTGTGTGCGCTGTGCATGTGTGCGCGTATGTGTTTTATGTGTGTGTGTGTGCGTGTACATCGTGTCTGTATGTGTGAGCGTGCGCTTGCGTGTTTGCATCTGTGCTGTGTGTGTGTGTGTGTGTGTGTATACTTTTGTATGTGCCTGTATGTTTGTGTGAGCGTGCACTTGTGTATGTACAGGGTGTGTGTGTACGTGTGTGAGCATGCACTTGTGTTTGTGTCTGCACTTGTGAGTATGCATGTGTACAAGATGCCTTCTAAGGTGGAAACATTGTTGAGTTTTTGGGAGCATTTTGAACAGTTCCAGGCGCCTTCTGTGAAATAATATTTTGGATTTGGGTACCCTACCTTTTCTTTTGATCCAGCATAGACAGAAGCCAGGGCAAGCAAGTCCGCGTAGGTGTGATCCTGTGACAGCAGGACTATTTTACAGCTACTGAGCCCAGGAACATCAGTGCTTCACGTACACGTTTTCTCTGCACTCCACTCTGCAGACCATACTGCTAACTTTCCATATGCTTCTATTGCATTAACTTCACCAAGATAAGCTATTACAGCTTTTGTTACTGTCTCTATGGAAACAGGCAGAATTCTTCCCACTGCGGGATAAAGGGTACATTTTGTGCTGTGTGTGCGTGTAAGAATTATTATGAAGTTGTAAGCCAGTCATAAGTAACATTTGGTCTCATGCGCTGGTCAGCTTGCTGACTTCCCCCTCCTGGAGCATACATTGTTAGCCCCCACCGTTGGCACACATGCCTGTGGGGGAGAGCTAGAGAAGGATTCTTAGAGGCGCCTTCTTGGGCCCTGGGGGCCCCCCTTTTCTCACATTCCTGACAAGTTACAGAATACTGGAGATGGTATAAAGATGTTTCATGATAATCCCAGGTCAGAATATAGTAATGTTTGGTGTTATTCTGATTGGCTCAGTGCGACTGGTGTAATGGTCTAGTTTTTGTAACAGTCTACCTTTGATCGCATAACCATTCAGGAGCCGAGGGGAAACTGGGCAAAAGCCGTCTCTGCAGAAGCCATGTGTTTTAGCCCCCTGCCTGGTGGGCCTGGCTGTAAATTATAGATGGGTGACTCACTTTTAGGGTCAAGAACTAAGGCCTGGATTTCGGAGATAAGGAGAAGAATCCAAACAGTCTGGGGTGTCTCCTTTCCTTCCATTCACCCAAATCAGGTTTATCCAAAAGGTATATTACCATGAGAGGCACACATACATATTTACAGCATAATGCAGTTATCATGAAAACTCCCAACTACAGCATTCATAGATATGATGGGGCGGCCTGTAGCATGGTGGTTAAGGTCAGGAAGGGCTGCCATTTGTGAGGGGCCTGAGAGCTGGCGTTTCAATGTTGTTTAGACTACCTGTTGGGGAGTTAAGATGTATGAGTGGTCCAAGGCCAGTTGGGTCATGGGAAAAGAATCCTCCCGAACATTGGTGACCTCCCTGTGACCCCATACCTGGTCACTTCCAAGGGGGAAGACTCTGGACAATGCCACAGTGCCCTCATTTGGGCACTGCTGTCATTACACCGGTGACTGCTCTCCTAGATTAAATATTCAAAACTGCTATTAAGATAGTAAATAGACCCGGTAACACCTTGAAAACATTGCCCATGTGATCCTTGTATTATTGCATTAAGTCTTATGTAATGATAACAGGAATTGCATGTAAAATGGATAATCAGGAGGGAAGTTTCATGATAACTGCAACATAATAGAACATAAGGGTAATCTGTTTGGTATGGATGTGATCTGATAAAAATCAAGGAATCGGATGAGATACATTTCATACCAAATGGAATTTAATAAACTATAGTTTCAGGTACTCAGGGGAAAACCTACACATCCTCTCTTGGTAATCATCTCATTTTCCCTACTCAACAACCCCCAACGGTGGGGGTCTAAATTCCAGATTTGACCACCCCTCCAGGTTGATTTATGGCACTGTCGCCTGGTTCCAAACGTATGATTTGGCATAAAAGCAAGGGAGACAGACCAATCTGGGAAGATCGTATTCGACTTCCCACACAGCATATTGTACGTGTATGTAAGTATCAGGAAGATCGTATTCGACTTCCCACACAACATGTCTTATGTATGTATGCATGTATGTGTAGCAGCGGAAGATCGTATTCGACTTTCCATACGGCATATTCTATACTCTGTGTTTGTGTGTAGTCCAAGCAGGCTAGGTATGATTATTTACTCTCTCTATTCTTAATTTGTGTATTTTGTAATTGATTTTGATATTCTAAAGCTAATAACCTACATGTCTGTAAATAAACTATTTTGTTTGTAAATTGCGTGATCTCCATGACTCTAATTCATCTTGTACCTTTTCAGCCTAAATTACAACTGAATACTCAGGGGGAAAATGGGGGCCAAAGACTGACCGATCGGCAGTTTGGTACATTTGTGATAGTTCTAAGCTGTGAGGCCAGCAAGTTTCTGCCAATTAAAGGGTCGGTGATGCACGGCTCTTGTTGTTTGGTGCGAAGGGAACCCTTGGGCGTTACGGCGCTGGTTCCTGCCAAATTAGCTCTAAGGAGCCCAGTTAATGCTACGCCGCTCGCAACTATCATGGCAGTTTTGCATGTATTGTGTTGACTGGACCCTCAGCCTCTGAGTTCTACACCGAACTGAGATTTCAGTAATAATGTCAATCGCGAGAGCATATATTGAGTAATGGTGGCACAGGTACAAGTCGAATGTAATCACTCCCGAGGTCCGCGTAAGTTGCAAACCCAAAGTTCTTAATTATATTTTAAAAGGAGTCAGATAAACGAGTAAAACTATAGTAACCACTAAGCGTACAATACGGCCCTGTTTGAGAACGGAGAATATTAAGAATTGTACTGATCCGTTTCTGGCCAGCTGTAAGCGGGATATGGGGCAGGTCAATCCATATCCGACCCATGGCAACGGACCCAGTATATTCTTAAACATAATTGTGCTCTGTTCTTGTACGGAGGATAATAATTAACCCTACTAATGTTCTCCCAGCAACGCCAGAAGGACAAGCATGCAAAACCCCCTTCGGCCCCCGCTAAATTCTGTCATTGGATTAGCGTGGGGTTTTACAAAGCCATCAAAAGCACTCTGCATGACCCACATATGTTTGACACATGCAGTCACATTCATGGTTAGTTTCCAAAAGCTCAGTTCAAAGGCATTTCTCCTCAAAATAAATGTTTTAATGTTTCAGGTTTAGCTAATGCCGATTGAGATAGTTGCGTTAGTGTCAGCTGAAAGTCCACCAAACTTGCTAATTTATGTTTATACAACCTATTTTAATTTTTGTTTTTATTACAGTATGGTAATACCGTATCATGAAGCAAGTCCTCATGAAGGTCTACCTAGCCCTCTATGCAGTGACATAAGCACTCATAAGTGTCTACATAGGCCTATGCAGTTCTTACATCGGTATAGTCATAGAAATTGATACTGGATTAACTCCAGACTCTCGGGGGAAGGCCTGTCAACACACTCCAGGGATATTTAAAGAGCCCTGCCAGCAGGGCATGGCCAAAGAGCAGCTTCTGAATGAAGACATCAGCACAAAATCCACAGCACTCCCACCTGCCAGCAGGAAGGAAGGATCACGTGGGTCCGATTCTGGCAGGGCAGCCAGAAAAACACAGAGCCTCCTTATTTCCAGCACGCAGCACACAGCACGCAGGCACCAATCACCACACTCCCAAACACTACAGCATCTGTTTTACCCAGTACAGAATCTAGCCTAGCTATGAAACTAGCCTGATTGCACAAACACACTGAGGATATGGTATTAAGAGCACTGTCGGTTGGTTAATAATAACAGTTGGATCTTTTTTTATCCTGGGGCAGGGGGGAAACTCTAGTAAATAACAAATATGACAGCCGTGGTCATGCAAGAGTTATGATGTAGTCCAGGGGTGGCCAACCCTGGTCCTGGAGAGGCACAGGGTGTGCTGGCTTTTGTTTTCACCCTAAAAAATAAGCAACCAATTCAGACCCAAGAACCAGCTGAGGCAAGTTAACTAATTAACTGCTTTAAGTGATCAAATGATCCAAAAGCTGAGTAACAACTGAGTAAAAACTGTACGTCTTTCCAGGACAACGGTTGGCCACCCCTGATGTAGTCAATGAAAAAAGACCAATCACAAAGTTTCAAGGGATTTCATTTATAGCCCATTTAGCTATTGCTAGCTTGCTATGTCTGTGCATCAGGCACTAATGCAGCCTACCTGAATAATCACCATGTGATTATTAATGATTGGCATTTATATAGCGCCTTTATCCAAATTATACTATTGATGCTTCTCATTCACCCATTCATATACACACACGCACACCAAGGGCTCTTGGTTGCCATGCAAGGCACCAACCAGCTCATCAGGAGCATTTAGGGGTTAGGTCAGGGGTCGGCAACCCTGGTGCTGGAGAGCTGCAGGGTGTGCTGGTTTTTGTTTTCGCCTTAATACCAGCAACTGATTCATACCCAAGAAACCAGGTGAGGCCAGTTCACTGAGTAATCGACTGCTTTAATTGATCAATTAAGTAACAACAAAAGCTAGCACACCCCGTGGCTCTCCAGGGTCAGGGTTGCTGACCCCTAGGTTAGGTATCTTGCTCAGGGACACTTCGACACACCCAGGGTGGGATCAAACCGGCAAACCTCTGGCTGCCAGATGACTGCTCTTACCGCCTGAGCTAATGTCGTCCCATTATTAAATACTAAAGTATATGCAGACATCCATGCTAGGGGCCTCTAGCTGTGAGGAGGGAGGTAAAAAGCTACTGGGTAATCAGCACTCTGTGTTGGAAATTACAATTCAGGCTATTAAAAGCCCACAACACCCATCTAGTAAGCACAGCAGTAGAGCCAAATTACTGCTAATTAAGACAAGCCTGTTGAGACAAGTCACAGCTGATTGGCTCATCTGGGGTCAGCCAGTGGAGGATGGGCTCTCCTTCTGTAGCTGGATTCTTCACAAGATTTCCTCCCATTGGGGAGGAGTTATTTTATTTTAATAATATTTGTTTATTTAAAATTGTTTACATCCCATTGGGGAGGAGTTATTTTATTTTAATAATATTTGTTTATTTAAAATTGTTTGCATTTTGAGGGGTTTGGCCCAGATTTTTGTAACTAAACACCAGGAACGCTTCAAGACAACAGAGGTCTCCAGCCATTTTCTACCTTCCCAGAGGACCAACTAGTCAGGCCTTCTCTATAAGGGCCTGTTATCAGTTCCTTGCTACAGCTTAGTTGACAACCCGGGCTTCAGAAGAGTTTACCCCAAGTTCTGACCTTGGAAGCCATCAGATTCAACTGATTTATAGCGTGCACAAAGGAAGAGACATAGACTGTGGGTGGAATTCATACAGAAACTGTCCCCTTTGAGAGAATCTCAGTATACTGCTTTCACAGCATGTTAGCAGTCTCAACATACAGAGATTTCAGTTTTAGATTTTTAATACATTTGCAATCATTTCTAGGAACATGTTTTCACTTTTTTTTATGGGTTATTGAGTGTAGATTGATAGCAATTTTATCAAATGAAAATTAAATCGGCAACACAAAGTGTACAGAAAGTGAGGGGCTCTGAAGGCTTTTTGAAGTCACTGTAGGTGGATACACACAGACCTCTAAATCAGTCAAATTGGCTGTTTTTTTCTGCTCAGCTTCAGTGTGAGGCAAATCAGAGTTAATCTCTCTTCTTCAGTATTAGAAACAAAACAAATAATCTCAAAAACCTTCTGGTGCACTATCGCAGAAACATTGTTTTTGTCCTGTTTAATTTCGATACATTCCGTAAACAGAATGAAGTACTGAGTAAAGCCGAGAGGAGTTCAAACTCCTCAAACACACCTCCATTACTACACCCACACAATGCAAATACATTAATTCATTAGTAAATCAATCAAATGCAATTTAACTCACCACACTACAGAGGAGTCCCCAATCTCTCTCTTTCTCTCTGTGAGAACTTCACTGATGTGGATCACAAAGATGCTGGCAATATTTAGTCATTCAAGTAACAACATTACTATCACATGGCAAACTAATAGGTAACTCAATTTGTGGGAAAAACCTGCCACTAACTGGATTAACTACTTTCCCAGCAGAAATGCCATCACTCACCAAGACAAAGCATTGTAAATGACTCCACCCCACACATGCATACACATTTGCATGCTATACTGCTAGTCGGCAATTAAAGAGCCTTTTGGGTGCACCCTAATAGCAAAATTGGCTTTCACTGGTCAAATGGGCTAGGTCAGGGGTGCACAACTCCAGTCCAGGAGGGCCAGTCGGCAAGCTTGTTCCAACCAATTTCCTTAATTTGTTTTTCTGACAGCTCCAGAAATTATGCTGGTTCACTCCTGTACTTGAGTAAAACCTTTAGGATACACTTGCAGCTGTGGTTGGTGCATATACAAATGTCTGATCATGACATTATTTAGCTAATGAAATCATTAAGAGCAGAAGTTGGACCAAAATCCTGAAGTGGATGGGCCCTTGCTGTGCACCCCTGGGCTACGTGGTCCACCTTACCACATCTATATGCTATAATATATGTTTTTCCGCAAGTATTGAGCAAGATGGAGAAGCACAAATAGCCACACTGTACAGCCCTACCTTTTATCATCAAATAAGGTAACTTAAATGACACATTTATTGTGGTGAAACAGAACTATATGACAAGAGGCAAGTGATGAGATGTCATGTAGGCCTATTGCTAATCAGGTACCATTACCCTTTTGCAAATAATTACACAAAACTCAAACACATTCACAGCATTTCACCACTTTTTGAACGCATTGTATTAATGTTCTTCTTTCTTTTTCTGGGGTACCCATACACAAATTCATACACAAAGTTGGATATAATGTTACATAAACACAAGAGACAACACCTTTCACTTTAATCTGTACGCAACCCTTGACACACTGGGAAGGTGAGTATCTATTGCCATAACAATGTCAAGCCATAAGAGACTGAATGGTGTCGTGCATAATAAATTCCCTTGGAATCTCACCGATTCAATCAGTTCATAGACATTTCTATGCAAGACACTCAATTGTTGGAGAAGAATGATTTAAATATTAAAGTGGGACCAGGCTGTAACTTTTTTATAACGTATTCGGCTAATTATTTTTACTGTAACTTATGCGTCTACAACTTACATAGTCCATTTTTCTTCACCTTTAGAGCTCATCAATCTGGTCACAAGATAAACAATTTGAATGCTTTAAAAGTCAAGGTCTGTATTAACTATTTTACGATGTTATTGTTTTATCGACAACAGTTCCTTATTTCATAACATGTGGGGTGAAAAAGCAAGATTGGGGTCCTGCATTTCTATGATTTTTGTCCATTTTGCCATTGCATAGGCTACTTGCACAGAAGTACTTGTACATATAGCAATGCTATTATCTACATTTTGTATAGGCTCTCTGGAACAATGAGTACTGAGGCCAAGCAGAACCAAAAAAGAAAAAGATGTATTTTGTGATGCCCAAGTCAAGTCAATAGACTTGGTTTTGGAGGCTTTGAAAGAAATCGCTCGTCTGAGTGAATATTTCTGAGGACAGTGAAAACAGCTTGGACTCTACAGCAGAGGTCATGTTCAGTGACCCGATCCCATTTTATTATGGGTTTACATCTAAATACCGTCTTTATTCAATATGCTTAATAAATGGCGTGTGAAATTGTTGGATGTGTTTGACATGTTAATGGGGGTGGAGTATTTGATGAAAGATTTAATCAATAGATTAGTAAACTGTACTATTATAGTTTTTCAATATTCCAGACCTGCCGCAGCCAGAGAGGAGAACAAGGAGAGGGAGAAAGAGGGTGACAGGCAGGGGGGGAAGGGGACATGCTTTTTTTAACAGGAGAATTCAGTGTACAATATCTAGTATTTTATACATCACAAGACCCATAATTATCACATAATTTCATCATATAATTGTAGGTCTTTTTAGTCTCCACGAGGCCTTTATGGAAACCCAACAAGACATAGCTTAGAAAAAAACATGCAGAATGCTCCTTTGGTGACATTTTTAATTAAATTTGAAACGTGATTTGTCCAGCATTGTGGCCATGGTTCTGGGCATGGTTTCATGAACATGGCTAACTCAGTTAACCCGATTAGTAGATATTTTGGAGACAAGTCAGGATTTTCAGCTTCCCAAAGCAAGCTCAAAATTCAGGCAGACCAGGACAACCGGACTTAAGCCCAAACTGGCAAAACCCCAGGTTTAGCAACTGATTTAGTCATTATGAGGGAATTATTTACATCCAGCAATTCATAAAAAGGCACACTGCGAGGCAAAATGAGCCCTGTAGACAGTGTATTTATTGCGCAAGAGATAATATTTACATAATCACTAACAAATGTGTTGGAAGCGTGCCCAAATATCCTGCAAGGTTAACCAGTAACTTCTGCATTATCTTGCTGCATACACATAATTACAATAAAGAGGCTATACCAATCTACAATATATCTTTTATCTTTGACTTTAACCTGCGGGCAGCTCCTTTTGTAGCCCTGGCATTTGTGCTGGGAAGTCATGCAAATTACATAATTTCAGTACAGTGGCATTATCAGAAAGCAAATAAATCAAAGTCTTTTATTTAGTAAACAAATTTATCTGCAAATACCTGCCAGGCTTCCTCTCTCGGCACGTTGGATTTGCAAATAAACATCTTGAGCAACATTATGAAAGCTTGAAAAATATTGCTTCGTACTGAGCCCCTGATCCTGCAGATCCAGTGCACAGATATCAGAGATGATTGAATGCAAGATTTACCAATCAAATTGTAATTCACATAATTAATCGTAGCAAGCCTGATTTTTATTCATGAGATAACATGACACAATAAACAATCCAGAATAATTTGAGGTGTAAGTGATGTACATGAAACAGGGTCCAGGATTATGCCTGTAGTCAAAAGGGTTAGTATAGTAACCATTTTATTTTGGGTATGTCACTTTCAGGCTTTTGTTAAAAAATGCGGTGCTACGGTAGGGGTTAATTGCAAAGTTTAGTTGGAAAATGAATTAAGCTTTTTGCTAATTATCCCCTTTTCTATCGAAAAACTAGTCAGGTGTTCTAAACACATCGTTGTAGATCAGGAAAAGTATAGAGTAGATGAGCATTTAATTTCCCAAAAGCTGCTTTTAGTTATTTTTCTTTAAGAAAAATGTAACCAACAAGGATTAGATGAAATGCCATGTTCTTATATAGGATCACTAATCTAGCTGGGAAAGTTATTTTTAATTCACAATCTACAAAACTACAATAATTAAATAACTCTGACATCCACTCTCCTAGTGAAATTAAAGGTTTAAAAAGGGGAGATTTCCAAAAACATTCCATGTACAAGTTTATCAACATCCAGAGGAGTGTTTTAACATAGCCGATCTCTACAGAAAGCTCATGCAGGAATTATTCAGGAAAATATGAGAATATGAGAATACAGCAACCCGATATGGCTTGAACACGGGTTTGAATTCCTGGTTTCAAGTGCCATTCAGAAAGGACAATTTCACCTTAACTGAAAATCGGAAAAACTGAATGAATAACACAAAGAGCTGTTCCGCCATTTCAGGGAGTTACAGCTACACGCTCAGGTTTGGTGATGCAATGGCAAGAAGACCTTCCAGGATAATCATCTATATTTGTCATCTGCATAATTGTTATTTGCATAATTTATGATTTGCATAATTAATTCTTTAATGTATCAATTCAATTTATTTATATATGACCCGTAAACACTACAGTTAAACTCACGGTTTGCCCATTGCTGGCCAGAAGCAGACGGGCTCTGAGCTTGGTTCTGCTCAAGGTTTCTTCCTGTTAGTCAGGGAGTTTGCCCTTCCCTAGGCTTCTCTGAGGGGGTCTCAGGTGTGGGCTCTTTGTAGAGCTGCTTTGTGACAATCTTGCATTGTGAAAAAGCACTATACAAATAAAATAAAATTGAATAATAATCAAGAGATTTCACTGATCAGGACTTTGGGGTTTCCCATTAATAGTCGTCCTAATAGGACCATCGAAGGTTAATGCCTATTATGTTGAAGCATACAAAACAGTCTTCTGAAAAAGGCTATGGATAAGTGTGAGATCAGGACTTCAGATCAGTTGGAAATGCATAATGTTTTATTTTTTTACGAATGTGATCGTTATAATTGTTATGAATCATACTCACCATTAACAAAAAAATGTAGGCAACAAAACAGTGAGATACAAAAGACATGGTTACAGAGAAGTGAATGCGGCTTGCACACGTTATCCACCATAAACTTTAATTTTACTTTCCTCCCTCCCACACGTTACAGAAACATACCACGGTCACGCACCCAGGCAGAAAATCAAATCCCATTCCATTCAATTTTAACACACATCCCTCAATAGAAATAAAGCGAGCAGTCGGGAGCTCCTCTCCCCCCCCGTTTGAATGGCGGGGGGGGGAAAGGTGGCCGTCTCTGGAATGTCGAGCATAGAAAGTTTTCCTTTTTTGCGGGTGTTTTACATTTTTATTTCCTTTATTTATTTTAAAAAGCTCCAGAGATTATGTTAAGCGCTTCTATTTTTTTGTGTTCCTTTTCCGTGCGAACAGTTAAACAAACTAAAGCATCAGAAATACAGCATACGTCTTTAGATGTGAACCGTTTTCCGTCCCCGTCGCCATGACGGCAGAGGGACGGGGGGGGGGGGGGGGGGGCTTAGGACTAGCGACAGACACACGGATCGAGAGAGGAGTAGGCGCGTGGTCTACAGCAGTTCTAATCTGAAGAGCCGCCGGCACCGCTTAGAATTTGATAGTCCATTGCTTGACGCAGGAGTCGTGCGAGGTGGTCACCAGGGTGTTCTTGTCCAGCCAGGCCAGGCCGCTGATGTGGTGCAGCCGGTGAGCATCTGAGGGACGAGATGAAACAAACGACACATCGGTGAGCATAGGGACAGCCTACAGCAGCTTCCAAAAGGAGATGAGTTCAACAACAGTTTGGTATACGGTTTTGGACAAGATACTGCTTTGTACAAGAGTAAGCTGGTTAATGCTGATTATAATAGATTGGTATGACTCAAGTTTAATGTTCAGGAGAGTTGCAGGCCATCATTTGAGTCGGCAATTCTGGCATAAGCTCTCTCTTGGGACTGTTCTTTTCCTCTAGGGAATTATTGCATGGAGGACTGCAATGGTTAAATAAAACTTACCTATATATATATATCTATGACAAAAACTAAAATAAAAATAAGTATAAATAATAATTAGCTACAAATTATTTTTTTGATATGAACTGAAAGATAAAGCCATTGAAGCAGGTG
This sequence comes from Conger conger, assembly GCF_963514075.1. Lineage (NCBI taxonomy): Eukaryota > Metazoa > Chordata > Actinopteri > Anguilliformes > Congridae > Conger > Conger conger. The sequence continues at coordinate 36,071,570 of NC_083767.1, forward strand.
AAACGACAGCCTACAAAAAAGACAAGAATCCCAATGTTACAGACCAGTATTGAAAATTGGTTTGTAATGTCACTGAATGAATCGCATAACTAAGAACACCAGCAGGAAGAACCTGCATGAACGGCTGTGCTTTAATAGCTCACTTAATAGTGTCGGTCTCAAATCATTAAATGTCATTCAAACAATCTAAACCCAATCTGGTGGAAGCTACTGGAAGGTCACATGTACGGAATGAACTCCGTTATGTTCTGGAGTAGAGCAGGGTACGGCCACGCTGATACTACTGCTGAAAGTCACCGCGTCTCCTTCACATTTGTTGCTGCAAGTTACTAACATGAACTGAGCCCAGGGAGCTGTTCATTTTGCCTGGGAATCCCCTGCAACAGAACTGGACACCGTGCTGCACTGACCCGCTAACCCCCCACCGGAACATCACCAGCTCAGTTTACAGTGACCCCCCGTCTCACATACCAAGGCTAGAGCGAGGCCCACAGAAAAAGGGTGGGGCTACTACGATGCCATTGAAGACTGGGCCAATAGAATGAATCACTGCTCTTGGTGTGGGAGGTTCCTGAAGCCTCTTTCTCCGGGCTAATTGGTGAATTCGAAGGTGACCGTAACGGGAGGGGCTCACCTGAGATCTTATTCCTCTTGTCCGGGTCATTAATGGTCCAGACGTAGACCAGGTGGTCCATCCCCCCGCTGGCAAAGTGCTCGTTGTCCGGGGACCACGCCAAACACATTACCTTTGCGTGGTGCGCGTAAAATTCACCCTTCACCTGCGGTGAGACAAGCAAATGGATGTACGGATGGAGGAAGGGAGAGTAAGAGAGGACAGAAAGGAACGAGCGATGGCAAGATGGAGGGAGCGATACAGCAAGAGAGAGGGAATGTGAGCGAGAGGGAGCAAGAGGAAGGGAGAAAGATCGAGCGAGGTCAAGGTAGAGCAGGGAGGAGGTGGGGAATGGAGACGGAGGGAAAGTAAGAGAGGAGACGGAGGGGGAAAGAGAGTGAGAGATGGTCACGTCTTCGCAGAAACAACGGTTAGGTTTTCAGGCAAAGGAAGATAAGACATGGCTTACGGCGTATCCCTCGGCCACGGTGAAAACAACGATGGCTTTCTTGTCGTCCGAGGCGGCCAGGAAGGCCCCGTCATGGGAGTAGACCGTGTCGGTGACGGCTCCTTCGGTCTCCAGCGTCTTCCCTTCATCCTTCAGCGTGTTTCCCTGAATGGAGTACAGATGCACTTTGCGGTCCTAAAAAAACAGGAAAAACAAGCAAATGATGTGGGGGGTTGAGTGGTGCTCTCACACGCGTGTGCAGAAACATTTACTCATTAACCTTTTTAACTATTTAACCTTTGCTGTTGCACATCCTAAAATTTCCCTTGGGAAATGAAAGTATCTATCTATCTATCTAAGTCATAAGTTCTAGAATATTCCCAACGGCTACACATTTGGAGTTTTTTTTGGGGAATTCGACTAACACCACACTAGCCTTTGCATCTGTAAATACGCACACGTTCCAATCGCACCGGTGTGACCGTACACTTCCGGGACAACTCAAGCGCAGTAACACCCGTATGCTCGAAAGGGTTAAACAATAAAAAGTTGAAGTTAGTTGGCTTAAATCCCATAACGGAGAAGTGGTAACCGGGAACGTACCGATCCTCCTACCGCCACATCCCCGTTGGCTGGGTGGACAGCCACGGCTGTTGGGTCGTAGTCCAGGTCGCCCAAGGTGAACACCCGCTTCCCATCCTTCAGCAGCACCAGCTGTCCCCACGAACACGGCCACAACACAATTCAACCACTTCATTTCAAAAGTAACAACAGGTCGATTTACTGGTACCTTTCTGCCACCTAGTGGTGAAATTAAGGGGGGGGGGGGGGGGGAGTATTGACTCAAGTTAAAGCTGGAGTAGGCAATTTTGTGATGTTTTTCGACAGCTAGCAATAAACCAACTGCTCTAGGGGAAAAAACTGACCGTCTCAGGACAGATTTTCCATCGCTCCCTGTAGCTAACATCCAATGAGGGCAGCGCGCAGCCAGGAGGCGGGCTTACGTGCCCATCAAAAGGAGGCGGGTCCTCCTTACGTGTCCCTGAGAGGCTGACTGGTCACAGCAACGTCAAACCAGAGTGGGTGACGAAGAGGAGGGGGTGAGTTTTTTGCTGCTGTATACATTCAAAATCTTTCTTCTGCACAGATTCTGCTGGCGCCTCAAGATCGCCAACCCCAGCTTTAACTCCGGCTTTTAAATGAGACAGCAATGTTTTCATTGCAGTCAGCATCTCACATAAATCTTTGTGCATAAGCAGGCTGAGAAAAGTATGGAAGTGTCGAGTTACTGAGCTTCATTATTTAGAGGCTACTTCGAGTCCCAGGTGAGGCACTGAGTTTGTAGCAAGCCCAAATTGATAGGCCGAAAGCTTTGCATATGGTCGACAGGGCTGCCCCTGACTAAGAAAACAGGAAGAGGCTGCTTGCTTTCACTTGGAAAGGACTTATACATACGGTGATTACGGCAGCCCTGATGGACAGTACATAAAAACATTTCTTACATTATCAAGTGTAAGCAGCTCTGGAGGAAAACATCGACTAAATGTACGTGTGAATGGGCAATAAAATGCTATGCAGTCAAATAAATTTAACTAAAACCAATTCAAGCAAACGTTTTTTTCCCCCCACCTGCACCTACATCAACACTTGAAAAGTAAAGGAAAGCTTAGGAAGGACAGCTTTACCTGGTTGATGCAGACGACCACCACATACCCGTCTGGTCCCACAGAAACCCACTGGGGCTGAACGTCCATCTTCACCACGTCAGAAGCACTGGAGGACACACAAGAAAATGTGCATTTTGTATTGCAACTAGACCATGGTCAATTACATAATTGTCAATGACCTTTTCTACACTGTCAAGCTTGTCTGTTGTATTGCAATCTATAAAATACTCTCAAGAAGTGCTGGTCTGCGTGGTTGGCTCAACAGCGCCAGACAAGATAAATGGAGCGCAGAAAAGTATTTGAATCCAAAACGATTACATAATTGATCCAGGTCTGCGGTCAATACCCTGAATCTGAACAAAGATGCAGATAGTGTACAGAAAAATGAAGCGAAGGGGATAAAGTACATTCAGGGGTACCACCACTTAAAAAAACTAAAACTGCCAGCTACTGCCTGTATTTTCAGCCATTTTCTTCAGTTGCTCAATGGTTCTGCCTTCTGCTTTGAATCGGGGTGCTTGTAGCCCCTCACTTTCCCAGAGTAGTTTGCCGGAATAAGTTACTGCACTGTGCGGACTCACCCGTAATCTTTTTTATCTAGCCCCGTTTGACGCACTGTGTCATCCATGCTGCAGCTGACCAGCTGCCCAGACTGGTTCACCGCCATCTTAGACACCTGGTTGCTGTGGCCCTTCCCGCAGAACCCGTCGCTCTCCCCGCTCTCGGCGTCCCAGTAACGTGGGGTCGGGGTTAAGAACGAATATTTAAGAGTGACGGAGCTGATGAATAGAAAGACGCGCACGCATGCGGGTCTACATGCCATCACACAGACGTACTAATGTACGTGCACGCAGATATGCATATGGAATACTGGTTTCAGGATTTATCTCTGTTAAAATCACTGATAATGTTACCGCGAACACCATGACACCTTCAAAATACAGAGGGCTCCAGAATTACTGGCACCACTGACTGACAATGCACAAAAAATACTTTAAAAAAACATGAAGTTCTTTTTGACAGACAGACAGACAGACAGACGTAGCATAGCGTAGGGGAGACCACTGAACGAGGTGATAGACTGGAGAGTAAATTCCCAAATGACTAGCTAGTTCTGTTAACAACATATTTGCAGGAGGTAGTGATAATCACCCAATTCCATATCATGATTGAAATAACTTGTAGGCTAGTCTCATGCATATGGGGAAAATATCAGTTTATCCATTTAGCCTATTATGTCAATAATGTATAGCAAAGTTTTCTGCGTAAGCTTGATAGAAACACACATTCCACATGTCTTGCATGGTCTTTTTCAGCTCCAATCATCTACGACCAAAACGGCTTGTGTCGTAGTCTCTGCCACGACCACAGTCTATTATTTCTGTCGAGTCCAGTGCTTGAAGTGGGCCGGTAGCGTATACTGACTGGTTGATATGCTCTGACATTCTGTCATTTAGAATTCTGCACATCAACTTGATGTGATTAACAGTTAAATAGTATATTTCACAGGTCGTTTAACAAGACCAACAACTTTCTTGACCCAATAGTAGCCTATATTTCTGTACATATATCAGACGTGCACAAAGATTTTTCCAACCTGTCTTTTCAACGATGGCTTGGCTCAAAAATGGGCTTCAGAATGGACTAGTAGGGTATGCCATACTGGGGACTTCTAGTTTTTTCTGATTTGTGGTAAAGTGATTACAGTACGTTTTTGTACTTTTGAAAGATTTTAAGCATATAATCAACTATACCGAGATAGTGAATAGTGTAAATAAAAATTAATCATTCATTCCCCTACCATACAGACACTGACAGGAGATGACACAAACATACGCGGGTTCAAGCGCAGTTTGGGGAAAGGATATAGATGTGACCGTCATGGCTGCCGGTGTAGATGTAGGATCTTCCCTCTGATGTGTGCACAGTCAGACATTGAATTGACTTACTGTGTCCCTAGAGAAGTAATATAAAAAAAAAACCACAAGGGTGAATATAGAATCCGGCGATTAAGAATACAATTAAGGGTATACATTTACAGAAGTGTTAAATTACTGAAGCATTTCATTTGGGTGGGAGGATCCGAGCATCACGGCAAATATAAAAGCATTCAGAATCATTTCAGAATTGCGATACTTTCAGATTGGAAATAAGTCGGTGTTTGTGCGGTTACAAAGAACTATTTATGAAAAAACTGCCTTTGTTTTTTTTTGCTTTAGTGGTCATTGACACAAATACACTAAAAAAGAACAGCAATAATACAAAAACAAAAAATAGCTTTAGTCGTTCACTCTGCTGTTTAAGACAAGTGTGTGTGCTTGCATATACATTACATTTACATTAATGGCATTTGGCAGGCGGTCTTATCCAGAGCAGTTGATCAGACTAAGCAGGGGACAATCCTCCCCTGGAGGGCCTTGCTCAAGGGCCCAATGGCTGTGCGGATCTTATTGCGGGACTGTGTGTCTCCGGTCACATACCTTAACCACTACGCTACAGGCCGCCCTTGTACGTGTGTGTGCGTGTGTGTAGTATTAAAGGGTTCAGAGTAGGGGCGTTAGTCTTAAACTTTTTATTCAAAAGTTTATACAGAAAAGTATGTTCAGTATGTTCCCTTCCCTAATTCCCCAATTAATCAGTCTTACTGGCGATTCCTCCATGCAATTCATAAGCCGCCTTATTCTGTGGGAAAACTTTCCCTTAAATCAATATTTTGTTTTTTAATGCGAACAGCAACAATTTTTCAAAGTTTTTCAGAGAAGAGTATTAGCTTATTAGCTAGTATCCCTGTTACACAACCCTACCCGGCTATCGGTTTGTCATGTGTTATTTCATCTGTCATCATTTAAATATTTTCACATTATAATCCATGGTTCAGCGTAGGGGTGGGAGCAAATCAGAAAGTGATAATTTAGAGAAAATGGTGTGGTCCCTCCCATAGTTCAGAGCCAAATTTCTTCTATATGACACACACGATATAGGCTCATGGGGCTGAAAACAGTACATTCACAACAGCCACACTGAAGCACCTAGGCTATAGAACCACAAACCTTCCAGCTCCCAGTCAAGCACCAAGGCTATAGAACCACAAACCTTCCAGGACCCAGTCAAGCACCTAGTCTATCAGCTACCCAATCACTCCACCGGGGGAGGAGAAGTGATGGTGCCAGGAGGTTTTGGGTCACCTTGAGAATCCGTAGGGGCCGGTCGGGGTTGTTCTTGTCCAGGTAGTTGATGTAGCCGGAGAGGGAGACGCTGAGCAGGTGCTCATTCTGCCACAGGCAGCCCAGCTGCTGGTCGTTCACCTCACTGCCCATGTTGAAGGTGGTGACCGCCGTGTTGCTAGCCACGTCCCACAGCTTCACGGTCTTGTCCCCCGAGGCTGAGATCAACTGGGTGCTGTCGGGGCTCCAGCTAACCTGTAGGGAAGGATTAGAGGGTGTTCAGCAGTCTGGTAATTATCTCTACCATCATCATCATCACGGTTACAATCTCGATCACAACCATCATCGTTACCATCACCATCACCACTTATCAGCTTTACAAACATCATCATCATCATCATAACCATTACCATTTCTACCACCACCAGCACCCTCACTATTATCATCATCACCACCATTAGCAATACCACCAACATCATCATCTTTCATTTCCACTAGTGTTCACCATTCTCCGGAAAAGGCCATGGCATTCCCTTGACAGTGTGCTCTTGTGATGACTTGCCCCATCAGTGGGTCAGTTGTCACATTAGATTTTTCAAGAAATAACAACACAACCAAGTCATTGTGAATGTTGTTTGTTCCGTTTAAAATTCTAAACCGAATAGAACTTCATCAAAGGACCAGTGGGGCCGGATCTAGGAGGTGCGCCATTGATGGTACGGAACTCAGCTAAAAGCCTGTCTTGTGTAGTCCAAGGATTTGTCTGCTGCTCTAAACTATATGTATAGATAATAATAATCCATTATACAATATCATTGTTACTATTACTGTACAAAAAGATAGTTGCTCATTAAATAATGTGACAAGGAGCTAGTCCTAGGTATCAATTTATAGTGGAACAACTTATTCCAAACTGATGTGTGCCAATTAGGGCTATTCTTACCTAAAAAAAGTTTTAGAATATGAAGGACCCTTTTGTATTATTATTTTTTTTTTTACTTTTAAAGGCTTTTAAAACTATCCTCACCTCATATTAGTGTGATTTTGACCACATTTACTGTAAACAGGAAGTTGAACCCAGAACTCAAAGCCACACAAAATGGCCATGCAACATTTGAGGTAGTGCCCCTTGTTTTAGAAGTATGATAACTTACTCATGTGACTCATAACTTACCCCTCTCTCCCCTAAGCAGTATTCTCTCTCATAACGCCACCACTCTACTTTATTTTCACAGAGCTCCAACCTGGTGAACTTTCACTTTGTTGCAGGGTTGCACTGGACACTTACCGCATAGATGCCTCCTTTGTGGGCCTGATCACCGCCCAGAGAAGCAATCATCGTCTCCGAGTCCTTTCCGTCAAAGATTGCGATCTGATTTAAATGAAAAACGGAAGAGACTGTGTAAACATGGGTATACGTGAGGCCGCTAAGGACCCGGGCTAAACATTTTCCACAGAAGCTTCCTGTGGGAGAAATTATCCCACTGAAAAAAAAAAGGATTCTAAACAAAAGTTCTCCTGCCTGCATTCCAAAACTTGCTGCACTAGAAAGCCATTTCTAGTGCAGCCGTATTAGTCCATTACTTTCTATCATACACATATTAATGCTTTATACAATGCAAACATTTTCCATTTGTGAGCAATGTTTAATGTTCATGGATGATTGTTATCAGAACATCTCTGTCCATCATGACACCCGTTTACACTGTCCGATAGAGACTGCAAAACCAGGCTGCTTTAAGTATAGGTACGGCCTTCGGTCAGTGTAATCGTCCGTTTCAGAGATCCTGGTTTCGCTTAAATCGGGAGGTAGAGCAGAAAGGGGGTACTTACCTTACCATCGGAGCCAGCTGCAGCATAGCGACTTCCGTCCGGAGAGAAGCGGACGCAGTTCACAAATCCCTTGTTCTCCTGGGAATTTTGCACAGGGAAAATATGGATAAGGACAATTGATTCATTAGAACATTCCTTGCTGCATCACATGAATTGCTCAGAGGGCGCGTCCAACCACTTTCCCTCTTACTAGGGCAAGGCAAGTCCAAATCCCATCTAAAAGGGGTGTGGGTGCAGTTGTTTTTTTTTTTAAACTCAGCCCTAAAAACCATGCGGCACGTTCAATCGGAAAACGTGCTACGGTTTCTGCGTTGAACGATACGTTTCCTCTCAATGGTGTGCAACAAGCTTTGAGTTATGTTGCCTCCCATTTGGTGGGTGTATCTCAGTGATGAAGTAGACCTATGCTTTAAAGCCTAGAGAACGACTTCTCAGACGCCATAGGAGTACAATGTCGGTGAGTCCGCCCACGGTTTGCAACAGGTTCAATGTGCCGCTGTTTCCGTTGAACATAAACATTTTGCTACGTTTTGTCGGGCCTGAACGTGGCCCTGATTCTACTTAACAAGGTCTTCATTGACAATCATATGATAGGATTAGTTCATTACTTCAGGTGTTGCAGTATTAGGGTAGGGTAGGGTAGGGATCCACTACCATTACAAAATGAACGACAATATCAACATCATCATTACCTTCATCCCTTAATGAGAGGTCAGAATTCAATGGTAATGAATGGAAAGAGTTTATTGCTACCATAAATCTCCACGTGTTGACTGTGTCCTTTAATATCCCAGAGAGTCTGCCAAACAATTTACAACCTGTTAAACGAACCCTTTGGCAGGTGCTAATGGGTCAGGAACTCCGTCCGTAATTAAGTTTTTTTTTTATTTACCTGCCAGAGCTCATCTGCAGTGACAGTTACAGTTACATCTGACCTACTTCCTCTGGTTTATCTGGTACAATTTACAAGAGCCGCTTTGCATTCACATAGAGTTCAGGGACAGAACATGAAGAATTTGTTCCATCCATGCAAAGGTAAAGATACTGATGGAAATCACAATATTAGAAGGAGGGAAGGTAAATAATATTTCGCAAGTGCAGGGAGCAGGAAGTAGACCCAATGTTTACCGAGATATGGCTCATCACTACGTTACCATTTTGACACTGGTGTTACTTCCCTCTAAAACAGCGTTCATATCATTTGAGCAGCGTACAGCATGCTGTAAAAGAAAATGCCAACGGTCGTGGAATGAAATTGAGGAGCAGCAGTGTTAGGCAAGCTGTGCTCCTGATAGAACATGTTCAGACAAGTCACACTCATTCCAGGAGTTCTTCAGAGAGAAAGAGAGAGGGGGGGGATAGAGCTAGTCCACTGCTGATTATAGAAGCGGTTTGAAATCCAGGCTCTTGAGCCACATTCCACAGTCATTTGTCTGAAGGATTGGTAAACACCCAATTCAAAGTGAATGATTGCACACACACAAAAAAAGAAAAAAAATGTTCAGCAAGAGAAGTGAATGCAAAGTGGTTTTAACATTAACATTAAACTTTAACATTAATCCTTGAAGCCGGTTAAAAAGCGTTCTGGCCAAAAATGTTGTGGCAGTGGTCAAGGCAAATCCAAGCCCATTCACCTCAAAGCACTTTGAACAGCGCTTTTAAGTGCTGTTGGTTAGCACTGTTCTCTCCAGCAAACAGCCATCAATGTGTGCAAAAGCTCTTATGCATGTACGGTATCGGTATCAATAATCTGCATTAAATCAGGAAAATGAATATCCCAAATAAACGGTTTCCAGAAACTGAAGAAAAGGTCAATGACAGGGCAGGGCAGTACCTTCGTCTGCAGCTTCCATCTGAAGGGCGGCCCTTCGAAGAACGCGGCGGTGCCGTCGTCGCTGCCACTGGCCAGTCGGTATGGACGGGTCTGCTTAATGTCCACGCTGTTCACACGCTTTGTATGTCCGGAGATCTCTCCCACAGAGGAACCAGAGTCCCACAGAAACACTGCCGTGAACCTGCCAGGACGAAACATCAGATTACATCACTCATTTAACGGGCTCAGAGACGCACCCTGAAGAGCACCTGGTTCGGTTAGCCATTTTAAGTATGAACTACTATTTTTTAGCCAGAAAAATAAAAAAGATGAGAGAAGTTTCAATCGACTATTTCTCTCATCTTTTTCTGGCTCTTTTATCTACTCCTAGCTCCATCCTTTGGGAGAGGGTCTCAGATTTTGTCCAAAGTTTATCTATATAATATTTGGGTCCCTAAGGCCTGTATATTTTACATCAATTCCAATGTTTTTTATTCTTTTGGCCCTCGATATTCATTTTTACTCAAAAATTCCTGTTTAGGAATTAATACCTTGAAAAGTATTATTCCCAGCCTCACCAAACTTGGTATGACGGAGGACAAACATGTTCTCAGGCAAAGCTATACTGAGGCAAACAAAAAGAATCCTGAAATGGTTTTCTGCCATAGGTCAAATATCTCTCAAATATGTGTCTATATGGACAGGGGTGTATACTGGCGTACAGGTAGTCAGACAATTAAAGCAGAATAATTGCTTGGAGTTCTGCGCCCCTGATCTAAACAGTTTTTTTGCATTCTTATGGCTAATGCTATATTTGATTTGGCTCCACAGAAAGAGACAAATAGAATGGAATGAAAAACTATGCCAGCTTTATGTCATAAAAAAAAAAACAAAAAAAAAAACACTGTGTTAAAAGGACGTTTTTGAATGCAGAAAATCCAGGATGTCCTGTCACAGCTCAGTATATAATGACGGGTAATGTTTACAGTGGAGGTTTAATGATCTGAGGCCTTGCACGGACTCTTAAATTAGACTTAACCACAGCCCGGATCGGAGTGCATCTGTAAGGAAGGGCGCTTTGGAGATGCATCTCCTTTTGGAGATGTGCCTCACTTCTCCTAGTGTGTCGGTACTAGGCCTGCCCGTTAACTTCAAAGGGTCCTTCACCTGTCTTTTTTGTTATGCTGCCAGTGCCAACATCTGCCCCCCATTAAATAAATTAAGGGTTGATACTGAGAAAACCAAACAAAATATGAGAAACGCATCTCGCAGGGAACTGAGAAGATGTGGACTGAGGAGTTACGGGACCCGATACCACTGTACATCAGTTAGTGTAACAGAAACACGTCTTGCCAGCTTTCAAACCAGTTATGGCTAGTCTTCACAGGGTCTCAGTTTAGCCTAGGCCAGTGGTTCCCAATACTCCCTCCTCCCCGATCCAGGTATTTGATGCATTCCACCTGAATCATCAAGCAGATGCTCTTATCTTGAGCAACCTGCTGGATTATCATTTTCTAACAATTCATATGCAGATAAAGCATGTCACTCAATGGCACACCACAATATTGGCAGAGCATCAACTGGGAATTAAACTTCTGCTTTACACCGATCTGCATTATTCCTAACCATTCCACCACACTGCACCCACAGGAAAGGAGTGATCTACAGACATGAAGCTGCAACTGCTGCTGGACACTACTGGATTTTAATTATTCGCAACACAACCACCTGGGTTCCTCTCTGCCATTTTGGCCAAATGACATCACATCTTCGAAACGTAATTGAAAAGGGGCAGATAAGATGATGGTCAGAGCCAGAATCGGACGGAGAGGCATTTGAAGGATATTGCAAAGGCCAGAATGGAATGAAGAATGTGCCTTAAGGTAGAGGACACCTCTTTCTGAACATATGGAAGATGCAGGAAACATTCCAGGAAAGATTTAACAAGATACCTTTCACACCTCTTTTGCTGTTAAAACCGTGTCTGTTGCAATTGGGAAACGCCTTCACCCACGGAATATGTTAATATGCAATATATGCCATATAACCAAGAGTGACACAGACTCCTGACTGAGAACTCACTTTCCTCGCCCCTGACCAACAACAGCAATCCGCTTGTTGTCCTCTGTCCAGGCGATGTCCTTGATTGGCCCTGAAAGGGGCTGGTACTCATACTTCAGCAGGTGCTCCTTCTGGGTCGTGTCCCAGATCCGGATCTTACCCGACATATCTGAGCACAGGACAGTAAAGTGCACCCTTTAAGGCAATATGATCAAAGCATGGAACTGTTCTATCAACAAAAGAAAAATGTACATACATGTAATTTCATTTAATTGTCATACTTTGAACCAAAGCTAGCAATTTCACACTGATACCACCATTTTATATTTACTGGCTTACATCCCTCAATCTGTACAGTGTATTTACAGGTATGTCAGAATTTTAAAACGGATTAAAAAGATATATATGGATGAGCATAGAATAGAATGAGACAACAACACTAGCAAAAAATAAAAAATAATAATGTATGAGAACAGCCTGCAGGCTTTAAGGTCATGATATTCGCATTTACATTGCAGTCCATTTTCTGTATAGCTAAGTACATTTTTTGGAAGCTGGATCATTACTTGAGCAATTAAAAATTGTACCTTGACCTGGGCTACCATACCAGCATATCATATAGGAATCATACCAGACTGGCTATATGTCAGTTCCTTACCTCAAAGCCAGCCACTCAAAATAAATGTTTGGGACACAAAGGCTGCTGTTCGTACCTCCTGAAGCGATGTAATAGCCGCTGGGCGCATACTTGGCAACATTGACTGGATGAGCGTGCTGGGTGTAAACATCTGCAATTGCCGGGTTCTGCCAAAAACAGAATTTAGTGTCAGACTCCATCTCTAGAATTTGAGCTCACTGCTGAAGTATGAATTTGCATTAACGATTGGTAACCAAGATAAATATTTGAAATTCGTGGATAAAAGTTCCAGCTCCTTTCTATTCGTCGGAAAGCGCACTGTTGGTAGTCAAAAGCATCCATTTGTCGTAGTGATTATATGCATCCAATACTTACATACTGTAGCCTATCTATATGAGCACAATCTGATGGATAAATAAGCGCATGTTCAAATAAATGAAACACTACAAAACATGTCAAACTTACATTGATGTCCCTGATGATAACGCACTTTCCGTTGGTGTACAGAAAGTTGTTGCCTTTGGGATCACCTCCAATGACTTTTGCAACGCCTCTCTCCATCTGAGGGAGACTGGCAAACACTCGTTCTACGCACGCACGGCGAGAAAATCAGAGAAACGAAAAAACAGCATTCAAACTACAATTTTAAGACTTGACGTCAAGTTGGGCAGCCATCATCATACATTCACGATAGCGTATGAAATTGAACAAGCATATTTACAATATAAATATTACTGGATGGCTTAAGTGTGGTAAGAAGGTTACATTAGCCATCTAGCCTGGAACGTTTTTGCATTGGACAATTGCAAAGAAGTCAGCAATAAATAGCAATATCTCAATAGCTCATTAGCAAAGTAGCTTTTGGTAGCGTGTTAATCGAGCTGCTATGCAATTTGGGAAACTTTCACAGTAAATATTATTTAGAGAGCCAACAATGCCCTCAGACAGACTGATCTCAGTCATAGCCGGACAGGAAAGCACTCAGCTAATTCAAGAAGTAGACTCCCAAGATCCATCTTAATGTCGACCACTGCTGTTAAACCTTCTAGAGTTAGCTAAACAGGCCTCCACGTCCTGTTGGATCTGTCATGTCATAACAATGCGCTCCATATTTCCGCATTGTACAAATGGCGATACAAGGTTTGCCTAGTTAGCCAGGCTAGCTACTTTAATACATTGGAACCCGGGTTCCTTCAGAAAGGAGAATAATACACGAAGATGTTTCAAGATCTTTGCCGACAGTGCAAAACAAAAAGCCAGCAAATACAATGAAAATAATGCAGATGCAAGCAGTCACCAAGCCTTGGGCAAAAACAAGGCGCAATGGGCGAGGTTGCTCATAGCGTAGGCAATTCAGACGACAGCTCTCTAGCTAACGTTTTTTTTTTTTTTTGATTTTTTGAACACTGACTCTACGCTAGCCAAGAAGCTAGTTAATTGGTCTCCAGAGAAATACATTCCGGAACTAGCATGCAAACTGAACAAATAAAATAACAGCATATCTTGTTGACTCTGCAACGACTTACTTAATTCGTGGTCCATTTTTGTTTGTATGGTGTCAATCTCTCCGAATGAATGGAAAACCAAGCCTCTCGTATCCTTCCGTCCCTGCCACCGGCTGGTCTAGACTCGCCTAATCGCACAACACGGAAGCCAACGCCGCACAAGGTTTGCTTGGCTTTGCCCATATATAGTAAAGTCGACTCAGATACGAGCAGCTGTCCCCAACCTGCGCTCACTAGCCTACCGAGGAAATGACGTTTGCTGGATAGCCTAGATTTAGGGAAGCCCCACTTGGGAACAGTTAGTGCATAATATGCCTATATAGCAATACTTTTGCGGATCTACGTGGAATCCAATGTATGTATGTATATGTAGTGTATATATAAAACATTTTTTATTTTTTTACATTGTATTTTTTGCCCACCATCGCTGCAAGTTCTATCTATTGGTCGCTCACAATACAATAATCTTTGAAATCACTACCTTGAAAATACTGAGATGACGTCAGTGTTCATGACGTTACCTGTAGCATCAGACCCTAACATTGCCCTATTGATAATGGACCGCTGCATTAATCCTTTAAGGCAGGCGTTCTCAAACAGGGGGCGCATACTGTGTATGCGGTTTTCGTTCCAATCACAATTGCAATCCCAGAATTTGAAGAAACTGTTAATTTTTCATAACGTTTCTTGTTTTGAGGATTATTTGCCCTCTTAAACCATATAATGTCAGAAATAACTATGCATCCCATGAAGAATGAAAGCTCCATATGCACATTGTGCTATAGTACAAATGGTTACATAGAGAGGTAAAGAAACAAAGGGTTACATAACCCATGAATGAAGAGTAACATGCCATCATATGGGTCAAGCCTCTCAGAGGTTGAGCTCTTAGGAGACAGAAATAATAACTTAAGGCTATCCACTTTGCCCCCTTGTGGTTGAGTTGTCGGCATCTCAAATTATTGTTGCATTATTATTAATATATCATACAAAAGACTGTGAAGTAATAAAACAGCAAAATGAGCTCTCCACTCACGAGAACAGCAGTTTAGATGCTTATCAGCCCCGTATTTGCAATGCAGTAACTGCAATAACTCCAGTTTACCCCATTCCACACTCACGGTTTACAACCCTCACGTCGCCACAGACTCAGAAGAACAAAAATATACAATTCAGAAGTTCCATTAGTAAACACATTGTTTGTTTTTTTCTTAGCTCACTTTTATTCCATATCCAGATGACATATTTCTATCGGTTTGGTACAAACATAAGTTTGTTTTGCAAATTATTTTATAGCGACATATTTATGAAATGGTGGCACGGATGGTGCAGTGGGTAGCACTGTCAGCAAGGAACATGCCTCTCTGCGCATGTTCTCCCCATGTTCGCGTGGGTTTTCTCCGGGTACTCCGGTTTCCTCCCACAGTCCAAAGACATGCAGGTTAGGCTGATTGGAGAGTCTAAATTGCCCATAGGTATGAGTGTGTGAGTGAATGGTGTGTGTGCCCTGCGATGGACTGGCGACCTGTCCAGGGTGTATTCCTGCCTTTCGCCCAATGTATGCTGAGATGGGCTCCAGCCCCCCTGCGACCCTGTTCAGGATAAGCGGGTTCAGATAATGGATGGATGGATATTTATGAAACCAAATATCTAATGTTGAAGTTTATTTCGTAATCAGCCATTTTTGAGAAAACTATATTTTTGCTGGGACTACATCTAAGTGAATGTCATCTTGAACAGCTTCTTATTGATGCGTAAATGCATTTTTTGGGTCATCATTGGGTCAGTACTGAACTAATGTAAAAAAAATGGTAAGTGTCATGGTACGGGGTTTCCTACCCTTTCCAAGATGGTATAATATGTAATATTCATGACAGACAGGTTAGGAATATCACTGTTTTCGCATAGCAGAATGAATATACAGACGTGTGTAATTACAGGATTTGGACTTGCTATAGATAGACCTGTAACTGCTAACGGGGATACTGGTAACCTAATTTTGAAATAAAGTTCCATTGTAAATGTAATGTAGTTTGGTTAGAAGGCATTAGTGTGAGTAATCATTTTTGGAGAGTTTTTGGGAACTTTGGGCATGCTTTATAATATAACATATTCTCATATATTGTCATGGTGCAGTACTGGTTTGGACCACTGGAGGGTGGTCTGGTCGGTTGACAGACTTTTCAGCCTGTTTACTGACAGGTGTAATCATTTCTGTGCAATCAGACCACACCCTTGATAAACTCTCCTCTCACAGCACACACAGTATCACTGGTTCTCTGCCAAAATAGTTTGTGGAGTCTAACGCGCCCTTTGTTAGAGTATTAGTTTATTTTTAGCAAGGGAAGACTTTGTGGGAGTCTAATTCTCCCTTTGTTAGAATACTCTTCTATTTTCACTGAGAATAGTGTTTGCGGGATTCTACTCTCCCTGTGTTGTTAGTTTAAAACGACAAGTTTTCTTTTTCCACCCGTTTGGGATCTGTTCACCTTCTTTATCCTTCCCTTTGTGAGAAGTTTTTCCCTGTTGGGGTAGTTTTCAGTTAGAGGTTATTCCTCCTTTTATCTTTTCGTTTTCCTGCCTACCCTTTAGTCTGCTTTGCATATTTAGTGGCTGGTCATTTGCGAACACCTTTAGGAACCCTGGTATCTATATTTGGCCTAACACCAACGCTCCACCTCACATATGTGAATAAAACAGATGAAGGATAATTTTCTTTACATTCTGTATCATTTTCATAGAAAAACAAGCTTTTCTGATCATCTATGTTCCTGGATGAAAAATATATGCAGATGTATTTGGAGAGATTTAGGGACACAACATTTGTATGCAAGAAGAAATTGAGATTCAGTTCTAAACTATAAGATTTTTGTATTTGGAGAGACTTGAGGGTACTTCAGATGCAGATTTGGGAAAACTCACATGTAATTTGAATTCCTGTCAATGTCTTTACCAATTATTTTTTTTACACAAGAATTAGACATTGAGATTCAGCTCTAAACTATAAAAACATTTTTCTTCCAAAACATTTTAAGTTCTGTAATTTTTTTAAATTATTATTAGTGTATCTTTTGTGTACACTGTATGTACATGCTCTGACAAATGTGTTCTGTCTTAAATATCTGAATGGTACAAGCTGCATCTGGAGCGGGCCTGAAGGGAAAACCTGGCGCCACCAGCCACCACTGGTCAAAATTCATGGTCACCTGCTTCCTTATAACAAAGCAGGACAATGTCCCATCAACACTGATGACCTCTTGGGAGTCAGGGAGGCTCCCATCATGGTTCATGGTCATGAACATAACATAAGACATTATCTTATTTCTTGTAGGATGTGGATTTCCAGAATGCAGAGATTGTGAGGTCCCCCACACTTGTTTTACCACCCACAAAAAACTGTTGTCACTAAAGCAATAGCATCTTAAAATAGGTTATACAAATAGAACCATGAGTTTTAAATATTTCAATCCGTATATCCTGTTACCATCATGATTGAAAATTGCACCCTGAAAAAAAATTAATAAATGCAACAAAAAAAAAAACCTTCACCAGCCTGGCCCTCGGTGAGACTTTAGGGGTTAAGAGGAGAGACTTGCCATTATTGAAGGACCTATGAATTCTGCTCTGTAGCAGAAAATTCTGAGGGAGAATGTCCTATAGAGCTGTCTGCAAGCTGAAGTGTAATTCAGTTGTGCACATCTGAATGGCTGAAAATAAGTAAAATGTAAGTTTTGGAGTGGCCTAGTCAAAGTCTTGGCTTGAGCCCAAATATAGATACTGTGACTGGACCTGAGACCAGCATAAAATAAATGTGTCTGTATTAAAACAGTTCTGCAAACTCCCTATTGAATATGATAATAATCTCAGTATTTCCTTTGGCAAATGCCATTTAAAATGAGATTGTTCAATTAACTGTAGCACTGTAGCACTTTTTGCAGGAACACACACAAAGATGTTTACAGTGGACATACAATAAGGAAAGTCCAGGCCAGAGATCCCAAAACTGAGCAATTGAGATAGAGAAAATAAAACAAAGCAATTGAATAAAAATAAGTAATAATAAATAATAACTAATTTAATTTTGCCAACAGACTCAATTTAGGGTGGCACGGATGGTGCAGTGGGTAGCACTGCCGCTTCACAGCAAGGGGGTCATGGGTTCGAATCCCTGTCGGCCGGGGCCTCTCTGTGCGGAGTTTGCATGTTCTCCCCATGTCTGCGTGGGTTTCCTCCGGGTACTCCGGTGTGTCTGCCCTGCAATGGACTGGCGACCTGTCCAGGGTGTATTCCTGCCTTTTGCCCAATGTATGCTGGAATAGGCTCCAGCGACCCTGTTCAGGATAAGCGGGTTAGGATAATGAATGAACAAATGAATGAACAGACTCAATTTGTCAATAGGTTTTTATGCACATTTGTCATGAGAGCTGTCTTCCCTCAAGGTCACATTATTTATACTGCAAAAATAACATTAAAGCTACATTGCAGATATTGTTTCCACGTCGGAGGTATGGCTTTTTGTCTGCAATTCTTCCATGAAGACCAATTCTGACAAGACTTCTCCGCACAGTAGATGGGTGTACCTGGGTCCCACTGGTTTCTGCCAATTCTGAGCTGATGGCACTGCTGGACGATTGCGAAAGGAAGTAAGCATGTGTCTTTCATCTGCTGCACCAAATTTCGTTGGCCGTCCACTGCATCTACGGTCCTCAATGTTGCCTGTTTCTTTGTGCTTCTTCAACAGAGCGTGGACAGCACATCTGGAAACCCCTGTCTGCCTTGACATTTCTGCCTGGGAGAGACCTTGCTGATGCAGTATAACTACCTTGTATAACTGTCCTGTTGCTGTGCTCAGTCGTGCCATGGTGTATGACTTCTACATTAAACTGTCTTCAGCAACCTCACCTTGGAAGCAGAGTTTGGCTGTTGCTCACCCGTGTTTAATCCTCCTACACAGCTGTTTCTGTTTCAGTTAATGATTGTGTTTCAACCTACATACATGAAGAGACAGAAGCATTTGAGGCTGCCTAAATCCACAGAAGAACTGTGGCTAGTTTTCCAACGTGTTTGGAACAACCTACCTGCTGAGTTCCTTCAAAACTGTGTGCAAGTATAGCTAGAAGAATTGATGCTGTTTTGAAGGTAATGGGTGATCACACCAAATATTGATTTGTTTTAGATTTTTCTTTTGTTCATTCACTTCTGTTCATGCATTTTGTTAATTGATAAAAAAAATTACTATACTAGAGCATTCTTATTTTAGCATTTTTTCACACGTGCCTAAAACTTTTGCACAGTACTGTATATGTCACAATATACTCGCTTACTGTCTCAGTGGCCACCAAGTCATGAGACCAATTAAAACCTTCAGTTCGCTTGGTGCTTGTGGATAGTGGATAAATGATGGGTGGGTTGGATTACATTTAAGCATAATGATTGTACAGTCAGGTCCAGAATTATTGGCACCCTTGATGAAAATGAGCAAAAAAGACTGTAGAAAACAAATAATACCATAATGGCACTGAGCCTATTTCTATAATGTTTAATAAGGTTGGAGAACACATTTGGAGGGATCTTGGACCATTCCTCCATGCAGAAGCTTTCAAGATCCTTCATATCCTTAGGTTTGCGCTTATGGACTGCCCTCTTCAATTCAGACCACATGTTTTTGATAGGGTTTAAGTCCGGAGACTGAGATGGCCATTGCAAAACATTGATTTTGTTTTCAAATAACCATTTCTGTGTTGATTTTAAAGTATGCTTGGGGTCATTGTCTTGTTGGAAGGTCCACCTACGGCCAAGTCTCAGCATCCTGGCAGAGGCAACCAGGTTTTTGGCTAAAATGTCCTGGTACTTGGTGGAATTCATTATGCCATTGATCTTAACAAGAGCCCCTGGACCACTGGCAGCAAAATAGACCAAAGCATCAATGATCCATGTTTGACGGTAGGTATGAGGTGCTTTTCCTTGTATGCATCCCTTTTTTGACGCCGACTGTGTACATGGGCACAAAGTTCAATTTTGGTCTCATCTGACCATTGCACCCTGTTCCAGTCATAGTTCCAATGACATTTTGCAAACTCCAGATGCATGGCTGAATTTGTTGGTTGCTCTCAGTAAGGGCTTTCTTCATGCAACCCTTCCAAAGAGCCTGTTGGTATGGAGGTGGCATCTTATGGTTGATTTTGACTCCAAGACGCAACTAAACTCACCATCTTCCTCACTGTGTGTGGGGGCAACATGCACTTGTGCCCTCTTCCTGGCAAGTTTGCAACTGTTCCAGATGTTTGAAACTTTTTGATCATTACCCTAACTGTGGTAAGTGGTATGTTTAACCATTTATGTATTTTTTTTGTACCCATTACCTGATTTGTGTAGGTCAACAACCATCTGTCTCTTTTGACTTTCCCCATGGTGATGGATGACAAAGGGATTTTACATGTGTGTTACCTCATTTTTATACCCTAGGGAAACAGGAAGTGATGGAAGGCCACAATACAGTTCCTTAAGACTTAAATAAGTACAATTTTACAGCAGATTTAACTTTGTTTGGTTTTATTTAAAATAATCTTTAATATAGCCAATAGTTTTGACACCTACATTTTTCATAAAAAATACTCAATAAAAAGAAAAGAAAAATTAGAATAATTGTATTAGGATAAAAGTATATAGTTTTCCCATATGTTTGGATATAAAATATAGCTAATTATCTGTGTTGTTTATTTATACAGCCTTTTTTGCTAATTTGCATCAAGGGTGCCAATAATTCTGGACCTGACTATGTGTTCAATTATTTGTTTTATTAAAATTATATACAAATATGTTTAATACAATTCCAATTAGAATGTTTTAATATTGTTCTGCCAATGTTCCTCGTTCCACAAGCATTTCAAAAACTTAATTCAGTATTCGTCAGGTATACTTTTAATTGTCTCCTCATTGTCATTTACCCATCGATTGTAGAATTAATTTTTTGGAACAGAATTTGATGTAGTCCATTAGCATCCATATTGCTTTAAGAGCGTCTGCTAAATGACTGTAATGTAATGGTCTCGTCTATCTATCACATAGCTCGAGTGAAAACAGCCAACAACCAACCATGGACGGATAAAGACAATGCAACCAATTCATCACCAGTGACTGCCTCCCTATAAAATTGTTAGGCTGCATAATATAGCCCAAATTGTCTTCATATAATTTATTTCTTGTTTTAAATTATCCCATTCATGCTTAACATAATTTTCACAATAATATTTTGTTCAGATCAGTTGAAAAATGGATGCATGAATGGATTTTAAGCAAGTCTTACCTCATACATTTTTTAAAACAAAATATTTCAGCAACACTTTATAAATAAACGTAGGCATTTAATTTTTTATTTAAATAGCCCTATTTGGCCATTATGCATGTCTGTTCTCTTTGAGGAATCCAGTAACACACACAAACACATTCGTTTTAACAGCGTCATAGCATCTAACAAACAACTTAACAAGAAAATGGCGCCGGTTTCTGCTGGAAAGAACAACACTTTTTAAGGTATCCTTCTGCTATTCAAATATTCTTGGGGGAGGGGATGTTGTGTTTGTTCTGGAAATTCGTTTGGAATGTTTTACCATAAATAGAAATTCGTGGATCCAGATACTTGCACCGCACAATGTTATAACTTATACCATACTTATAACTTGCATTACGCTATACTCTATGCACAATTTGTGATATTAAAGTGATTTGAATTAGTCCGCAGTGGCTGTACAGGCATGTACAAATGAATTGAAAAAAGTCCTTTATATTACAGATATAACGGTACCCACGACAGTGTAATAGTAGACATCTACTGCGGTGTCCAATCGCCGCCTAGAAAAAGATCATCTTCCCACTACGTGTAAGGGAGCACAATCTCAGTTTTAAGGACGTACGTCAGCGAGTTATGGTTAACGACATTGCCACTGTGCAAGGTCTCACCACGCTCCAATGATTGACATCTTTTCACCACACGATTGTTAAACGTTTCAAACAACACGAAGTCAAAACAACCAACCGAATTATGAGCTCTATATATGATATATATGAATATGATCATCTCAGATGTGCGATGCAGGACGACATAAGATATAGAGCGGTAATGAGTTCACTAATATAATTAAGCACAATTGTGGCCCAAAAACGAACACGCGCGCGTGAACGCACACACGCATACAGGCACACAGTTATAACATTTTCCTAAATGTAGTGAGTAAACTGGTTGACGCACTCTTCGTAATTTTATGAGGACAATGAAGGGTTAAATATGCAGCGTATAGTACGGTGTAGAGATCTACTGCTCCGCTGCGAATTTGGCCAATCAAAGCTAGTTGGTGAACGTCATTCCGTTGTCTTTTCTTCCTCCAGAACGAGAGAAGACAATACCCAGGACACCATTTGCCAGTTTGATTAGGGATCATACGGGAATTACAGTTATGCGCAACGTGTACAGTAGTTCAAGGTTTGTGAACTAGGTTATTTTGCATTGGAGCAGCTTGCAAATGAGCGTTTATAGCTGTGGCCCACGACTGGTAGGCCTACGGCTAGTTTCTTTCAGGATAGCCTATGCTTCGAATCGTTTGGGTTTCCAACCATTTTGGCTAGTTGGGTTGTTAGCTTCGTTTGGCGATCTGTCTTGCGCTCTTGTTTCACGCTAATAGCTTGCTAACATCATAGGGGCGTAGCTATGTTTCTACGTAAATGTGTTTTGTGCATTAACTGTCTTGTGTAGAACGCGGTCTTGTACAATAGTTCGTTAGCGACATTGGTCATATTTATGTAGCTAGTCATATGGATATAAAATACACATAGCCTACAGCGAATTGAACATTTCAAATAGTGGCATTTCGACCGTCTGTTGCATTCGGCAGTATTTTGTGAAAATGTGTAAGCATGTGGTTGAGACATGTCTTTAGATGCGGTACTACAACGCATTCCCGCGAATACATTTTCTGTTCAGTTTTACGTGTTTATAGTCCAGTTTAGGGGACACAAAGTTCAAATAGCGCTACATGTCATGTAAATGTGAAGTATCGATACATTTAAATAATGTCATTCGCCTAAGACTGAACAAACCCATGTTAAGCACATAATAACAATAACAAAACATTGATAGGCTACATTAGGATCATTCAGATATTTAATTGCATCTTACACACAGCTTCGGCATACAGTTATTATATGTGTTTTTGTGTGTGCTGCGAAATTGTCATAGCCTGCTATCATTTTAAAGCCTGTCTCACTTAAAAATGTTTCTTATATATTATGTTGTAACATCTAATACATTTTGCATGACATTCGGAGTTTATGTTGTGTAGCTACTGCCAATAGCCTAAACAGTAGCCTACCTCATATCATTTTATTCCTTGATAATAAACTCTTTTTTTTTTCTTTTTTTTTTTACAATTAACTTGATTCAAACTACATAATTTCAGTGTCATTTTAAGGTTTTAAGAATCAGATTGAATAGGCTTTAGTGCAGCCTAATAGAAATGAACAGATTTGATCTGATACATTTAGAAACAAACTGTTATTTGAAGATGGTACATGTTCAGAGTGTGATTTCTGATTTTTGGGGGTGGGATCTGTAAAAACGCTGAAATTATATTTGAGATTCATTTTAATAAGTGCACAGTGTAGAGCCGGTTCTTCTCTTTAAAAAGTGATACACCATACATGTATCTACCCTATTATTGAATACATATCACACATTTGCTGTCAGCTTATCCAGGAAAAATCTGATAAACAAAATCTTAAAGTGTGATACTTCCTCCGTTATGTTGAAATATAAGAGTGTATTTGCCTGCTTTAAAGGTCAACATGTCAGTGAAAGTTTCCACACAGAACAATTGATGTTTATCAAAATGTGGAATTGACACATTGCTAGTTGTTTTGCCTTTGACTTGATACTTTATCCAGCTGTCTTAAAGTATCACTGAAACTCTGTATACTATTGCTTATTATCCAAGTGAAGACTACATATAGAGTTATAAAACAATACCAGTTTGTTATCGGTTGCAACAAGCAAATTAGCTATAGTTAGCTTGACGAATTTACAAATATCCACTTGTGTAGTGTAATTCGAACATAGTAGCGATTGCACAAGCATTGTGCTTCTGGTGAATATTTGTAAATTCGGGAAGCTAACTAGTAATAGCTCATGTGCTTGTTGTTACTGATAGCGAACTGGTATTGTTTTCTAACTAGCTAAGCATGTTCAAACATTGGTGTTTAGCTAAACCTTTATTTCTCTCAAATTGTAATTTGCATTGTTTGTGGTAGCCTATCATATCTTAGTTATATTGCCAGCTAGTTACGTAGCCAAATAACTTGCTTGCTCACAATATGGTTGGTTAGCTAAAGTGAAAACTTAAAAAAGACAAAAAATATAAATTGTTGTGTAGCACACCAAAGTCAAGATTTCATAAAGTCAACTGTACGGTTCTTACTAGAACACTATGAAAATACGGCAGGTTCTGTTGCGTTTGTAATCAGTGTTGTGGTTTGAGGTTGTTTGTTGTTGCAATTCCTCTCTTGACCGTTCAGAGTGCCAATTACCTATTGTACCTTTAAGTATATGATTAAATTAATATTATTATTATTATTCTGCCATTTTTGCAGTTCCAGCAAAACCACTTAGTAACTTAGTAAGCAAAATATTGCACAATGTTAGATCTGTGCACAGAATGTATATAGCAAGTTTCACCATATTTTACTCCTTAGGTTACTCCTGCCCCCCTTGTGACATGAAACAAATGTCAAGCCATGTGTCACTTATTTGACTAAAATGAATTCAATCGAACTCAGTCTGCTGATAGGATTTTCCGTTTTTATTTGTTTCAAAAGACATTAAAATACATCTCCTCCTAGAGAACTTGACATATCAGCATGCCTTAACTTTAAGCTATTTGTTCGTAGATCCATTCGGCAAGAGAGGGCACACGCACAAACGTCACTCCAGGCTGGCCCCCCTATGGGATAGGGCGGCCTGTAGTGTAGTGGTTAAGGTACATGACTGGAAACCGCAAGGTCGGTGGTTCGATCCCCGGTGTAGCCACTATAAGATCTGAACAGCCGTCAGGCCCTTGAGCAAGGCCCTTAACCCTGCATTGCTCCAGGGGAGGATTGTCTCCTGCTTAGTCTAATCAACTGTATGTCGCTCTGGATAAGAGCATCTACCAAATGCCATTAATGTAATGTAATGGGGAAAATATTATGAGTTTCCATAAGAAATTAATAAAGCAGTCATTTACAAGTCTTTAAAATAGGACAATGTCTAGTCATATATTAAAATTGAATTTTATATATTGATTATACATTTTCATATATCGATTTTCAAAATGCCACAAAGCTGCTATGTGGCTTATTGCACAGCAACAAATATTTAAAAACCTGGATTTACCCTTCTTTTAATTGCCCATGACTAACAATAGCTCACAGCACTAGCTTCTGTGATGGGATGTTAAAGATGAAACCAAACGATTATGATCAACTTGGTAGTCTAGTTTGTCTAGTTAGCTAGTATGCTTTTCATGATCATAGATCATAATGTAGTTGATGTGGGATTTAATAAGATAGAAGAAGATATCAGGGAATGACATTCAGTTACTCTGTAACTGATTAAATATAGCACTTGTGTCCTGTTAAGTTTATTTTGCCAAAATACCTGATCTCTAAATATAATGATTGAATGTGATTTGCTGATAGCCTATTAGTTGTTAAAATACTACATTTGCTATTATGTAGGATGGCTTCAGAACATTGGCAGACACAGCTTTCCCTCTTGCAAGGCTCCACCTACATGCCTGTGACACATTGCCAACTGGATATATAGGTCACTGGCATTTTAAATGATTGCCATTAAAAAAAACCCTTTTCTCCTAAAAGACATCACACATCTCATCGCAGTTGTATATGCATAATCTGTCTACGCATATCTGCAAAACGTAGCCTATTTCAGTCATATGTCTCAGCCAAGTCATTTGGCCACGATGATCCAAAGTATGCAGCAGTACTCTGTATAATAAAACCTCCTAGTATGTTGACAAATGATCACTATATTTTGCAGGGAAAATACACTCACTGAGCACTTTATTTGGAACACCTACTTATTCATGCAATTATCTAATCAGCCAATCGTGTGGCAGCAGGGAAATGCATAAGATCATGCACATGTGGGTCAGAAGTAATTTAAGCTCAGTCATTTCAACTGTGGTTTGATTGTTGGTGCCAGACGGGCTGGTTTGAATATTTCTGTAACTGCTGATCTCCTGGGATTTTCGCACACAACAGTCCCTTGAGTTTGCAGAGAATGGTGTGAAAAACAAAAAATATCCAGTGAGCAGCAGTTCTGCACACAGTGTTTGTTTTGAGAGGTTTTGCCCCATATTTAGGAAACGGCTTCACTGACGATGATTGTAAAAATGCCTATGCATAATTTAAGCATTTAATCCAAATAAGATCAACAGAAACACTTGTGACAGTGCTCCTTTAAGATATTCAGAAATATACATGTTTTTTTTCTAATTTCATGACTGTACATTTTATTAAATCTGAATTAGACCTCAAAATTGTACATTTTGACAATGAATAGTCCATAGACTTAACATGGTGAGACACAATGCTAACATCAATGTGAATCTGAAGTTCTACACTGACCTTTATGTTCGACAACGTTGTCGCATGCAGGAAACGCTAGTAGCTAGATTACATCCCATACCACACTGACAGTAGCATCAGCCCAGTCTCACTCACTGTCCAATGTGGCAAGTGGTTTTGGTGCCAGGCATGGGGGTTTGAGTCTCTCTGAAACTGCTGATCTCAAAACAAAAAACATCCACTGAGCAGCATTTCTGTGGGCTTATTAATGAGAGAGGTTAGAATAGAAGTGCCAGACTGGTCGAAGCTGACAGGAAAGTGACAGTAACGCAAATAACCACAGTGGTATGCAGAAGAGCATCTCTGAACACACAACACATCAAAACCTCTTATTAGATAGGCTACAGCACCAGAAGACTTATTAAGACTAAATATAAGTCTGATAAGTTTAATTTCCTGTTTTAAAAAATGCAAACATTTAACTTAAAACAGTTTTTTGTAATTAATATGAATTATTACCATTACACATCACTGTGTTGAATTGTTGTTAAAATGGCATGGCACCTTCTATAGTTTTCCTATGATAATAATGGAATATGGTATTATTTTGTCGACTGCCTTTTATGAACACTGCTAATTCTTGTGGGATCATTGAAAAATATATTTTAAAATTAAATGGGTGGGGAGTTCATCATGGAAGGCAATAAAATTAATATGTGGTATTTTGGAGTGAATAAGAAATAGTTTTTCATTTCATATATGAATCATTGGGTTGTGTAATAAACTAAAATAAAACAGAACCTGTGGGAAGAGATATGGAACACCTGTTTTGCATGGGAAAAGATGTGGGAAGAGATTACATTTCATAAATATGAAAGAAAATTTCAGACCACATTCTTGCTTGGTTAGGGAAATCTGTATGCAATATTACTTTCAGTTCATGTATTTTGTGAATTCTCTATAGTCTATAAGAACCTGTTCGTAACCTGTAAGTATTCCTGCAAGTTGCTAAGAGTTGCTATGAATTTTATGGCATGTGGCTCTCATAGTGAAATTGATTGTGTTTGATGGCAGTTTTCTCTGTTTTTCCTGTTGTAATGATAAAGGGCCAAAACTATAAAGGTATAGTCTATAGCTATAATTCATTACAAAGCTGGAATTGATACTCCGTTCTCAGTACTCGGTTGCAAAACAGGTCTGAATACGAGTAGCTTCTTGAATAGAAATCTGCCACATTCCAATTTTGGAAAACCACAGAATGAATTTGAGTAATGTGTACAGGCAGGTCAAGGTAGCGATAACCTCAATCGAAACATTTCTGAGACCTTTGGAAACTAGAAAACCTGGGTGTACGAGTCCTGTACGAGTGTACATGACAAGCAGTTTGGAGTAAGTGCGTGCATTATTATTCAGGTCACTGTATGCAGATCTTGCTCTGATTGTAGTCAGTTTGCTGTGACATACTTGTTTATATGCTGTGATGCTTAAGGAAAATAGCTAAAACATTTTCTCTTTCTTTCAGTTGGATTCTGACTACACAGGTGGATGAACAGACAAAGTGACACTTTTTGAAGGAGGAGCGAGGCAAGAGTATACTGCAAACACTTTCAATCAGAGTGAGAAAATGTGATCATTATACATGAAGATGTTTTGGTTTTTAGTTGTTTTTTTTGCCTCTGAATGATGATTTAACAGTGAACCTTCAGGCAGTATATGTGCTAGAGTGCTGAAGTGATTCTACTGACATGAATCCAGTCAGTCAGCATCAGAATGTCTTCATTTCTTTTGTAGAGAAAACAGCAAAGAAAATCAATTTAGAAAAATCTCCAGCCTTGCCTAAAAGTAATGCAATTCTGAACAGATTTTCTTGTGACAAATGTCGCTTTTCGTCAAGAGACATGGATCAGTTCAATAAGCATGCCTTGCAGCACGTGGAAATGACCTTCTCTTGCTCTTACTGCAACCACGTCTCGTACACCAGAGGGGAATCTCAACGCCATCTTGTTAAGCACACTGGCTCCTTCCCCTTCAAGTGCCAGTTTTGCCCCTATGGCGCTGTGAGAAATGACTACATCGTGAAGCACACTCAACGGGTTCACAAGGTTTTTGAATATAAAGCCTCGTACAGAGCCGCCAAGAGAAGGCTTAATTTGGAACAGCAGTCCCACTCAACCAAAACGCACGTGTACTCATCGCCTTTGAGCACAGACACAGGCTTGCCAACTGTGAGTGTGGTCAATAAAGCACCAGTCAGCAGTGATGCTGTTGGAAAGGGGAATCATTCTAGCAGTTTGTCCAAGGTCCAGGTGGAGCTTTTGGCTCCCCTAAATGAACCCATTCAGCATGACAAACCTTTGACCATCGCTTATTCGCCAGAAATGAACATACCCCCTGGCTGCTTCGTTGAACTTGTGGAGGTAAAAACAGTCAATGGGACCAAAGAGCTGGAGCTTAAGTTAGTGTCACAGCAAGCTGCTGAAAACGAATCACTTGCGAAAAATTTGGAAGTCCAGACAGGGAAAGTCGGTGTTCAGAACAGCCGCATAGGCAAGCCCACCTTCAGGTGCAGTGTCATTCCACAGGAAAACAAGGTAACCCATCCAGAGCCTCGTACTGTAAACCAGCCCGTGGAAAAAATAGATTTCTCCTCAGTGAAAACTGTGTTGGGTTTATCCCGTGATCGGGCTCCAGAGTTAAAGAAACACTCAAAGGAAGCTCAAGAGGCTGTGAAAGAGGACACCGGTGAGGATGTAAGGGGATTTCGTGGGAAATCAACTAAGGAAGCATCCTGGAGTGTGCGCCCACAAATGGGAAATAAATCACAGAGTTTAGGCAAACTTGTGAGTTCTTTTCAGCCTCAGTCCATATTATCTACTGAGGGTACTCAAAATAATGCCACCCAGCAGAATGTTGTCAGACACACTGGACCCTCAACAGCCTATAATATTGGTAAACTGCCCTGCCGTATTGTTCCTAAGGACAATATAATCTGTGGCAATCCATCTCATCCAACAAGTAATTCCTTCACTCCCCGTGAGAGTACGCTGTCTAAAGGGAAATGTTGTCCATTTGTCAATGCCATTCCTAAGAAAGTTGCTGAGGATAAGGGTCCATGTGATGCTCCAGCTACCACTGAGCTACCGGTCATATCATCAGTATTTTCCATTAGTCAAGGCCCTGGGGATATCCCAGGTGGCATCAGATGGGAGCAGGCTTTAAATAACAACCTGGGAATTTCTCACAATGGGAACATATCTGCTCCAGAACAAGGGAATGCTAAAAATATATTGTCCACCAGACCCACATCAACATTAGTGGATACCTATGGAGGCCCTAAAGGGGGAACAAGTCACAAGCTCACAAATAAAGGAAATCCGAGTACAAACACAGAGAGCATTAAGACAGGCTCGCCAAGCCTTGTCAGTGAAGCACTAAGGTCTCCGCTCGTGGGTCAGACTTCCCTGCCCCAGCTGAGCAAGATTTCTCCTTGTGACCTGGTCAAAAATCCAGCAGACGCACCTGCAAAACAGAAAAGCCCAAAAATTGTGGAAGACTCAGTGCCAGTGTTCATTCCGCAAGGAGCCGTGCTGAAGATCTCAGAGTCCAACACGTCCTCGCTGACTCTCAAGCTCTCCGCACCAGCTTCAGAGATGACGGGAAGCTGGATGCCCAGGCCTGTCCTTTTCAGCAGTTTAAACGGACGGAACAATTCGGACATGGACCACTTGGGCCAGAACAAGGTTCCTAAGCTCTCACTCAAGAGGAGGAAGTCGGGAGCGGAAAACAAGGGCTTGGATGAAGACTGGGAGCAGCAGCGATCGCAGTCTCAGGGCAGGCATGGTGATGCTTGGAAATTAGCTAAGCACAAGAAGAGGAAAAAACACAAGAAGACCTCTAAAGTGAAATCCCTTTCACAAGTGGCAAAGAAAACCCAAAGAGGCACAGGAAGATTCTGGCTCATTCCACTGAAAGAGGATCAGCCAGTTAAATGCCCAGGACCTGACCAACCCGTCGTAGTCCTTAATCACCCAAAGCCACAGGCTCTTAAGGCAACGACCAACATACAAACCATGCTCAGAGGCAACAAAAGCTTCCCCAACTGTGCTCTTCCCACAAGAGAACGGTCTGTTATGTGGCAGACAAGGACAACTCGCCAAACACCAGACCAGACCCGGCGCACATTAAAAATGAAATTAAAGAAAGTCCATCAAAACAAATACCAGATAGTGGGGTTTGTGTTTAGAGACTCTCCCACTGACACTCAAGTGCTAGCCCGGTGAACATGTGTTTTTAAGCAACAGAAAGGAAAAAATGATCAGATATGGAAGACTGAAACTCCAGATAAATGATCACAACACAATTGTGAATCAGGAATGTTTTAATATACAAGCCAGCTTACAAGTGTTTGTGCTAGAACATACCATGACATTTCAATTGAATTCCTTATTAAGGAATTGTCCGTTTGGTCACCAATGTTGATATGAATATGATTCACAGCAAAAAGTGATTGCGATTGGTGATGATAATTATGCCTACTTACCAACTTGCCATAGAGCCGGTCAAGTTTATAACATGAGGAAAAAATGCCAGGAAACCAGTATGTTAACCGACAATGTCAAATGTATAGTGTTTCTGAAAACCTGCAATGTGGTTTTTCATTTTCTGTGAAATATGTACAGCTAATGTGACACCTTTTACAATATGTAAAAAAAAAAAAATTCTGCGGTTGCAATTTAATTTCAGTCTGATGCAATGTTTAACGACTATGGTCATGTAGGCATGCTATGTATGGCTTTTTCCAGTTAGAAGGGCAGATGTTAACAGATATGTTATATACTAATAATAATAATAATCATATTCTATGTATATATATACATATATATATGTATATGTATAGGTATATATATATATATTTATACAAAAATACAGTGTGTTTGGGTTTGGGAATCGTGATCACGGCCAGTCATCGTGTCTCTTATGCGGTCATTTTTTTTTTTTTTTACGGAATCTCAATAGCGTTCATATCTTATCTGAACAGTCCAATCATACATTGACTCCAGAAAGTTTCTGGTCAGTGGCCAGTACATATTAATTTTTCACATTCCAATTGGAGATTGCTTTTGTGTAGCATGTGTGCTCCAATCACTTATCTTAAAATGTGTCATACTGCATTAATGTATAACATTACCAAAGCTCCTTAAATATTGTTCTGACTGTGTATCAGTTGGTTTTCAGCCAACAACCAACACCAAACCCAAACATCGTATTTCACTGGCCAGAGTTAAATACCATGAAATAAGAAGTGTTTGATGTACATAATCAGAAAACAGTGTTAGGCAGGAATTACACCAGGAGTGGAGTTGACACATAGCGGAAGTTAAGCGTGCAATGTTATTTATACCAAAACTGTTGTATGACTGGTCCACCAGCAGATCCTTGAGGGTTGCTCAGAAACTGCCATTAGAAACAGAGTTAACAATCATTGCATACTGTTGTTAATTAAATCATTTTGTGTTAACATCACAATTGGTTACATATTTAAAGTTTTAGTGTTATTTTGCATTCCTGTTAAAAGTGCATTTGCGATGAGCCTGTCTTCCCTGCCAACTGAAATCGTCTCAGCCAGTTATATGGCACAATGCAGAGCAGCCAGCCACAGCAGGCAATGTCACGGTCTGAATTCAATTGTAGATCTTTGGGCCCATCCATATACTGGAACAGTGCCTTAACAGGATGAGGCACCCAACAACTCCATAATGATTCATTTGACTCTGAAGCTACTGTACTGTGCAACTTTATATTATATGTTATATGTTACTAAATTATGTCACTGAATGAAGTTGTTACTTAAATAAGGATTATAATTTCTAAAGCATGCCACCAGGATTTCAATCCATGTGTGGTTCATGCTAGCTTCTGAACTACTTAGACACACCCATTTCATTCCAAATGAATTTGTTCATGTTTGACTGTAATTTGGAAGAAAATAACAGGGTAGACTGTTCCAGCATATGAGTTTTTACATTTTTAAACTTTATTGTTTTCACAATATACATTTGTACTTTGAGGTTTTTCCACTACTGAATGGTGTTCCGCTAAAAATAACTGAAATATTTTTTCAGTTCTTGTCATAGATATAAATAGTCTGGATTCATTTGCTTTTTTGCTTTATGTTTATTATCTTCACAATTATTGTTATTAACAACACATTTTGGTTATGTAACAAGTGGAATGTTAAACATTCTTATTCTGGGGCAAATTACCTTGTAATGACACTGTTTTGAGTGTGTTTACTTTCTCTTACTGAATTAACTGCTGTTTCTTCTCGAATGTCCTCCAACACTGCTGGCTTTGGTTTATCATGGGTCTTTTATATAATTTCATTAAGATTTTGCCTAAATAAATGAAAAAGGTGTTCGGTGTAATCAGAATGTGACATTTTGTATACTTTTTGTTGCCTTCATAGTAGTGAAAAGAACCTGGAATGGTAAGCTAAAAAGTCATTATTTTGTGTAACAGTACATTGGCAATCCATTCAAAAACAATCAATAACTTAATAGCAAATATATATATATGTGTAGTTACACTAAATTTAATTGAAATTAGTTACAAATTAAGTTCTCTAAAGTCAAGACAGCTTTGTGGTCCCCTGGTGTCACGCTTGAATGAAAGGACGTATACCATTTTAGATATATTTATTAACTGACATAAATAACATTATATTTATAAGCACTGTTT
The DNA here is from genome assembly GCF_963514075.1 of Conger conger. Lineage (NCBI taxonomy): Eukaryota > Metazoa > Chordata > Actinopteri > Anguilliformes > Congridae > Conger > Conger conger. The sequence goes on from NC_083767.1 coordinate 36,104,664, forward strand.
GAGTTATTTGTAAGCTGCATACATCCCATGTCACTGGCCTAATATTTTATTGACTTCATCCTTTGTAAGCGGGCTTGTGAGTGTGCATTTCCTCTGCACTGACTGGTCCTTTCCGTCTATCAGGACAATTGGAAATATCATGTGGAACTTGATGATTGCATCTACAGAATCAAACATCTGTTAAAAATAAAAATATTCCATTAATGTTAAGGTCTTCTTCAACTGGTCACATAAAAAAGTTAAATTCCAAAAAAAAAAAAAAGGTTAATTCAATAACATTTTACTTTGTAGAGTCAAATTAAACGTTTTTAATAGCCAGAATTTGTAACAATTTTAAGGTGACCCAATGTTTCATTTTTCCAGTGTATCATTTTAGCAGGGATTGTAATAAATAATAAATCACAGAACGTGTCTATACTTACGTCATTTGTTCGTAATCCAGTTCCCAGGGCATACTTGCGAGCACTCTTTATAAAGCGAATTTTAATGTTGAAAACTCTCCTTTGAAAAAGCAATGACAGAACAAAGGGTTCCTCCACACAGCTCTTGGAGTGATCTCGCACTAAAAATGCCCCATCCTGTTCAAATGAAAACAATAATAATTATATGATTTCGAAAGCTATGAAAGGTATGCTCAACTTTAAAATAATTTACATATTTATAATCAGCCTTCAGATAAGTTGATACACAACAGTATTGTGCAATGACCAGTGTATGCTACATTCTCAAAAGCAATAGACATGAATGTGTATAGAAACAGGATGTAATGGATTGGTGTGCGTTACCGTGTTCATCAGGTGCAATGCATGCTCAGCATCTGCTCTCTCACACGCACCAACATACCAGCTCTGATCACTGGATGACTGGAAAAAGAAAAGTCTTTAAACATCCTCTTTCAGTATTAAGGGTGGAAGCTAAACTGGTGTGGGCTTGGTTATTTATCAGATGGGAGACTTGGAAGGGAACTAGGTTACTCATGGAAGAGGCGTTGACAAGCCAGTTGGGGATAATCTTTTTGAACAAGAAGGTGTTCAGATTTTCTTTTCAGCTGTGTTTCCAGGAACTGACATTGAATGAATAATTAAAAAGATACCATGGAGATTTCTGTACAAATTTCATGGAATGAATGGAATTTCAAATCGGGTCCCAACATGACCGAACCGAAAAGGCAGGAACCCTCAGCTCTGTATGTAAATGGAGTGAGATTTGAGTGAGCTCTTGCTTGTCGGCCCTACACAGCAGTGCGGCGGTGTGGGTGTGCCATTTCAGAGCGAGAGGCATTCACCTGCACTGGCCTGGGTTTGGCTCGATGTCCGTAAGTCTTCATGTCTCCCCTAGTCTGCGGCCATTCATGGTGCTGCTGCCTCACCTTCTGTACGTCCGTCGCTGAAAAATACCATGCTGATGTGAAAGGTGGGGCCTTCTAGTCACGATAGAAAAATGCCATGCTGATTTGAAAGGTGGGGCCTTCTAGTCACGATAGGGCTTCTTCTTCATCCTCACCCCCCACCACCAAAAGGTTTAACCCTCCTATTATGTTTGGGGTCAGTTTGACCCCACTCAGTGTTTGACATCTCTTAAAAACTAGGTAAGCCTTTTTTATATTGTATGATTTTTCTCATTTTCTAATTTGGTGGGATTAAATAGTAAAAATGCAACAAGCATAATTCTATGCAAAGTCCTGTACCAACTTGGAATACAAATGTGTTGTGCAGTGTTATTTTGACCCTCTGTAACTGTATAAAATGTAAGAAAATAGACGATAATTTGTATTTAAAAAAAAAATCCGATTTCTTTGTGAATGATTCTGGTGGCACTTTCCTATACAGGTGCCCAACTTTCACTTACCGTTCCTGACAGATTTATGGGTAAAAGGCTAGTAATTCGTGAGACAATGAGAAGGCGACACACTGAAAATATTTATATTACAATATTTTTTGTGTTTTTCAACTGTCAATTTGACCCCACATGTAAAATCTGAACATAATAGGAGGGTTAAAGAGGAGCAAAAGCATTCGCATTTGTGGCTGTCTGCTCTGAAATGGCTAAATCGGGACCACGGGTCTGCAGTGAAGAAAGTGGACGTTTGTTTTTCAACCACAAACTGACTGAAGCCAAATCCTGTGATTGGGCAAAACTAATAACTTAGGGTCTTAGAGATGAGCTGGTTGGCTGGTAGCTGCCGACTACCTATAAGGAACTGATAGTAGTTAGATAGTAGGTAGTTAGATAGTAGGTCTTTTCAGTGGCAGTTTGTTAAAATGTATGTATTTTTTGGTAATACTCATACTCCTCACAATCTGTCTGTGAGCTCACTGAAAGTGAGTCATCTATCAAGAGGCAACCAACAGTTAAAATCTTACCAAAGGTGAAAAGCAAACACACAAACCACAGCCACAGTCACATCAACAAGTGCGTCTGTTCTTTAACATCTTGTTCTTACCAGGCAAACAATCCAGTTTGCTCCCTAATGACCTAAAAGATGGTAGAATAGTATTAGTATTAATGGCATTATAAAGGCATTTTGAACATAAAAGACCACACACAAGCGCTCAAAAATGCACACACACACATAGATGCACAATCACACACGTACACTTAGATTTAGCAAGCCATATGTGCACTGAACTACTTTACCGTGACTCCCTGCATTCTGTGAATTCAAGGTCTTGAGAGAAGGCAGTTTGCAATGGCCGTTCCTCTCTTCTCGTAACTGCTGAAAAAGGTCTGTTTTAATAGTTGTGCAGCATTCTGTGGTGCAAATGTTTCAGCAATTTGTATTTAATAAGTATTAAGCACAGCACAGGAAAATAGTGATCAATTATCATATAATCTCAAAGTGTGGCCTGTAGCGTAGTGGTTAAGGTACATGACTGGGTCACGCAAGGTCGGTGGTTCGATCCCCGGTGTAGCTACAATATGATCCGCACAGCCTTGGAGCCCTTGAGCAAGGGCAAAGGCCTTAACCCTGCATTGCTCCAGGGGAGAATTGTCTCCTGCTCTGGCTAATCAACTGTACATTGCTCTGAATAAGAGCGTCTGCTAAATGCTATTAATGTAATGTAATGTAATCTTATGAATATGCCTTCAATTTCATGCATACTTTCATTGCTCCACATGCCAGCCATAACTTACCAAATACGGGACTACTACTCACTACCTGGAAGGAAACAGAGCAAAATGTTATGTTGACATTTCAACATGTGGCTGCACATAGCTTGTAATATTTTCTTAAGCACACACAAAAGGGAACACTTTGTACAGTCGCCTTAGTACTACGACCAAGTTTCCTCAGGGATTGATAATGATCCAGATCTTGTTTTTAACTTACGATTTGATGGCGTCGTGTCCTATGGGAGAAAAACAAAAGATCATGAACAAAATTAGTAAAAACACAGGCTTGTTTGTTATTTTATAAATCGGTCATATATTTGCAGCATTTGCAAAATATTGTAGTCAAGTAATTTCTTCTGAAAAAGCATGTCCGTGAAATACAAGACTAAGGAAATGGTTATATTTATACAGCTCACATTGGTAATAATAATAATAATAATAATAGCAACAACAATATAATAATACTAATAATAATAATATTAATTTATATGGGTCTGGGAGTGTGATTCTTTAGAGGATACAGGAAGAGATTTCATAATTATGCTGTTATGTGTCACTCTGTAGGTTCATGTGAGAACATGTGCCATTGTCGGAGGCAGGGCTTACTCTGTTTTGGGGTGCCTGTCAGCATGTGTGGCTCTCCTGGGTTTGGGGGACCCTTGAACGGGAGACGGAACTCTTAGCTCCTTGTCGACTCGTTTAGGTCTGCGGTAGAATGTTGTGTACATTACATTACATTATTGGCATTTGGCAGATGCTCTTATCCAGAGCGACGTACAGTTGATTAGACTAAGCAGGAGACAATCCTCCCCTGGAGGGATTAATGGCCTTGAAGGGAGCACATCTCAATTTGTGTATGAATTGCAATGGAGGAGCAATATGATTATTGATACTTCAATTGTCAAATTCAAGGAATAAACACATTTCATACACTGCTTACATCTATAGGCACAATAGTGAGATAAATAATATGGGTTATTGTAATACATTGTAAGACATTATCCACCAGTCACATAGTTTCGTTCTTTGTAGGTAGGCATAAATTCTATTCTGTTTTCAAGGAAATATTTAGAAAAAGGCGAGTTTGCGGGAAGGAAGCAGGGTGACTGTGGACCACGCCTACAGGTTAAGTTGGCACATACCTGGACTAGGGAGGGAGGGAGGGAGAGGGAGAGAGAGAGAGAGAGAGAGAGAGAGCTATGTTCTTGGATTAGGCTACAGCTGAAAAGCTACAGTTTGCTTTTATTTGTTATTTTTGGCAGAACCTGCGATGGGTAAGGCCGAAGTGAATAAGACTCACTTGTATCAAAGTGATGGTAAGAGCAAAGGCCAAATGAAATTGCGAAAAATAATTATCACACCACCTTATCTGTTTCAGCACGTATGACTGCCACAGGTACTGGCTCACTTGTCCTTATTGATGATGTGCCTGCAGAACTAATTCTGAAGCGTACAGACAGATCTGCTCAAGTTCATGCAAAAGAGTATGTCTACTTTTTGCTGTAATTTCTACATGTTGAAATAAAAAAGCTGAGAATCTGCCCTTTAATCATGTGTGAAATGTTTGATTAGAAATCTAAAATTGTGGAGTACACAGTCAACTCGAGGAAAAATTTGCATTTGTTCCTAACGTTATGGATGGCACTGTAGGTTTAACTCCTCTTAAGAGGCAGTCTCTCAGAACCAAATAATACAAATATTGGAATCTGAAAATGGTGATATTAAGTGTATCAGGTACGTTTCCACGATGACAATGTTTTTTTTCTTTTTGTTCTTTGGAAGTTAGACCTGAAAATGTGATCTTGTATTTGCAGTGTAAGTGCACTTGTGCTTACAGTTTGCAAGTATGTCAAGTATGTGATCTCCAGGGTCATTGTCGACTTGCAAACCAGCCAGTGGGACAAACGGTAAAATGTTAATTTAACTCTTGAGTTTTATGAATAAGTAAGGATCAAATGCATTCTATCAGTGCAGAAATGACTCCATCTGAGTTGATCTAACACTGATTATCACTGTGCAGAGTAGCATAACCCATGCTCCTGAAGGCCCAGACAAAATTACCTTGGAGACGGTTGTATTTCCTGAAAAAGAAAAAATAATTCTCTTCATAAGGGAAATGAAATTTGAGAAGCTGTGAATGTAGAATATTTAGATGATTATCAGATTTACATTACAGGCATGTAATTAGAGTGCCTCTAATTCAGAGCGATGTACAACAAAGTGCATGACCAGGGACAAGTGCTCTGGTTTACAATGTAGCGTGGACTGCTTGTGTTTGAAGGCGAAGAATTTGTTTATCTCAGATAATCTGTTCTCACTGTACCTGAATCCCAGAATTCACCAGATGTTTTCTGTCACCTGTGTGAAAGAAAAATATTTTTTTGAAATAATAATTAATCCTTAGAATATAGTGTGACACCCACACACGCCCATACTCACAAGACACGATGAGACATGAATGTGTTTTTGTGGAGATCAAAAGATAGCTTATGATAGCTTGCCTCATAGCTACATGTAGCTAACATGACTCCCGACTGTATTCTTTGGCAGGCAGAGCTTGGCATAACAAGGGGGAAGTGTGTCTATCCATACAGGCTCACAATAAGCAGACTCTCCAATACAGCACTGCTAAATACTGTCGGTGTCTGGTGAATCAATCAACAACATTAATGTGTTTGTGAGCAAAACAATTAGGAATTACAATCAGTGTTCATGATTTGCATTTAATTGAACTATAGCAAAGCTGTACCTTACAGAGAAATGTTGCTACAATTACCCCCCAAAAAATAGTTAAAACTACTTTGTGAAAAAATGATCGTTATCATGTTCCCAAGACATGACGGACGTGTGAACAATGGTTTCTTTGTACAGAAGGGTAGTGCACATTGCACACATTAAACAGCTCATTGAGATGAACCGGTGAAGTTTGGCTGTATGCAAATTGTTTCTTACTGCTTTTGTACACTACACAATGATTCATGAGATTTACATGAGTCATTCTGAGTCGGTGTGAGGTAAACTTTTACAGCAGAATAGATAAAGAGGAATAAAAAACTGTACAAAGCAAGATCGAAAGAAGAGGTTCACATCACCACTGGTTGGGGAGTTTTGTTTTATTCCTGGCTTCAAGCTCCTGTTCACACTTGGTCCTTGGACAAAGACATGCACGCACACACACACACACACACACACAAACACAAGCATACAAAAACACACACAAACACAAACACAGTTTATTACTCAGAGCCTTGCAATCTGGAAGTGTAAGCATGCCATGTTTCTGACGTTGTATGGGTGTTTCCTACCGCAACTGTGTAATTAGAAATAGTCCTAGGAAATCGGTGGTTTATATATTGGTCTGCAAACGAGTCACAATTGAGCAAATGTTTCCTTGGTAAATCTGGGCCAGGGTGATCTTCCATGTCAAAAGTAGTTTATATAACAATGCTCCCATTCAGCAGAGGGAATATTGTAGACAGTATACACTGATAAAAATGTAAACTATGTTGTTGCCCTCAATATTGCCCAATCAGACAAGCAAATAACAAGTAAGAAGAATCAAATCAAATGTCCACCAAAAATATCTGTAGTTGAAGTCCATCTTGACTGAAAGCCCCTCACAGAACAGTGGAAGCATTTCAAATGAACAAAATAACAAACACATTCCCATGCATATCCTGAAATTACTGGAATGAAAGGGAATGGAACTACTGACAAGTCTACACGTGCAGCGGGGGAATAGAAACCGGATTTTTCCGGTTCTTAAATCATATTGCCGCACAGAAGTGAACTAAATATCGACAGTGTTGTTGACTTTAAATGTTATATCTGTTGTGTCAGAGGGAGTAGGAGTGTCAGCCCTCTAGCTTGCTATTAATTTGGCAGAGATCTCAAACTATTAGTGCTGTTATCAAGCCCTTTTAACTGAATGCTTGAGGAAGGAAAGGCCAGAAAGTATTTTTTTGGCAGAGTGGATCCAGTTCAATGGGTCCCCAGAAAAAGGCTTTATATCCTGATCATTTTTTATTCCTCATGATGTTTTTTTGTGAACCCCTTATACAAGGACATTTGTAGCTTATGACTTATATTATACAGGATGATATTCAGCACATTACCTTACATGTTATTTGGCTGACACATTTATCCAAAGCGACTTACAGTTGATTAGGCGAAGCAGGGAACAATCCCTCCTGAAGCAATGTGGGGTTAAGGGCCTTGGTCAACTGCCCAACTGCTGTGCGGATCTTATTGTCGCTTTGGGCTCAGGCGGTAAGAGCAGTCGTCTGACAGTTGAAGGGCTGCCGGTTTCAGGGTGTGGCAAAGTGTGAGCAAGATACTTAATCCCTAAATGCTCCGGACGAGCTGGTTGGTGCCTTGCATGGCAGCCAATCGCCGTTGGTGAGAATCAATTGTACAGCGCTTTGGATAAATGCTAACCATTTACCATTTGCCATTTATCGTGGCTACACCGGGGATTGAACATCCAGGCATCCAGGCTACAGTAATGCATTAAAATCCAAGGCAGCCCTGCAAGCTACAAGTGCAGTTCCTAAACCACTGATCAGTAGCTGTAAGAATGCTTAACAACTTAATTTTGCACATGACTCAACATTTGCTTTTGAAAGCTTAGGGACTGAAACCAAGTTCTAAATGTAAGTGGATACATAATATTTGTTGTGAATTACCTTGGGTGTTTCTTTTTGGGAGTCTGGGCGGGGTGTTTGGGCTCCTCTACAAACAGTAATAATAATACATGTTACACTGAGAACCGACACTACACAATACTAACAGATTAAGAACAGACACAACAAACTACTGACAGTCTGATAACTGACACGACACAGTACTAACAGACTAAGGACAGACACAACAAACTACTGACAGTGATAACTGACACTACACACTACTGGCAGTCTGATAACTGACACTACACGCTACTGACAGACTCAGAACTAACAATACACACTACTGAAAGTCTGAGGAGGACACAGGACACTACCGACAGACTGGGGACAAAACACTACTGATGGACTGAGAACAAACACTACCACTACTCACAGACTGAGAACTAACACTCCACACTACTGATGGGCTGAGAACAAACACTACCACTACTCACAGACTGAGAACTAACACTACCACTACCCACAGACTGAGAACTAACACTCCACACTACTGAGAGACTGAGAATTAACACTACACACAACTAACCACTAACGGACTGAGAATAGAAACTTCAGACTACTGACAGTTATTATTACTAGCATTATCTTTAATTGGTGTTTTGAACAATACTTACTCTCAAAGGTGAAGCAGGCGACTCTGGAACTGCAGACCTAAAGATGCACCTATCTGTAAAAGGGAAACATTGGGAAATTATTATTATTATTATTATTATTATTATTATTATTATTATTATTATACTAAATCAGTGGTTCCCAGACCCCTGTGAATGCTGGTTTTCATTTCAAACTCAAATGCAATCCCAGAACCGTTAACAAGCTGTTTTTGTACTTTTTCTGTTGAGGGATAATTTTTTCCTCTTGAGCCAATGTTTGTATTGTGCTATATTACAAGCAATTGCATCAAAATAGGTTATTTTTTAATCGAAAGATAGACTGAGGTTAATCAATAGGCTCCTAATTAGGTTGCGGAACACATGTTTAATTGTTTTAATAATTTTTTTCTTTAATATATCAACACAATGCAGTTTTGGCTCATTATCATTTGCTTTGTTTTTTTTTTATTCTGTATTGCTGTATCTGCCAGGTGGTTATTTTTAGTGGCCAGGTGTCCACAATTTCATCAAATTTCATCAGTTAAATATAAGTAGCTTTTTTATGTGATTACTTGCTTATTAATCCAATAAGCACACTATGAACATAGCTATTTCTGACATAATGTGGCTTTAGTGGGTAAATAATCCCTCAAAACATTTATAGCGCATAAGAAAACCGAACAGCTTGTTAAAGTTATGGGATTGCAATTGTGGTTGTAATGAAAACCAGCATACACAGGGGTGGCCCCATGTAGTACTGTGCTAAATCTAATATATCTTTGTGTGTGAAAATATCATCCAGCAGAGGGCGGTAGAGACATACTGCTTTCTATTTCCCAGAGAATCTCTTCAGTATAATTGATATTTAGAGATTGGGTCATTTAAGGCAAGTCTCGTAAGCCTACAGACTTTTTCCACCTGGGGTGCTTCAGCTTTTAATGCATTATACAAATGTAATCTGATTTCATAGTTTCCTCTAGAAGCGACACCTTTATTCCCTTCCATTCCCTTTCACCTTCATATTTGGCATAGTCAAATTATAAATATTGTATTTTTCCACTACAAGTGGGAATTGTATCAGTGCAAATTGGACATACGGCAGAGGAGGTTAATTGTAATAAATAGTGTGAGCAAAACAGATTCGGTTCAATATTCATAATGAAGGATGAGGTTACAGTCCAGGATATTATCTATAATGAGAGTAGTGCAGTGGGTAGCATAGTGGCCTGGATTCTAAGAACATGTGACTCACAAATAAGTGTCTTTTTTGTCTCACAGTAAAATAATCATCAAAATGAGCTGAAGAAACACTATTTGTGAAATAAATGGAAACACTTTTACAGTTCCATAAGTACTATGTATTTACCAGGTAAATACATGGTAAGAATAGCCATAATTAAGTCATTATCACTCGTAAAATAGGCAATAGGCAAATACTGAAAAACTAAAACTAAAATATTTAGAACCGCCTCATCTATATATATATATATATATATATATATATATATATATATATATATATATAGATATATATATATATATATATATTCAAGTAGCTACCTTGTTGTTATCAAAGGTTTAAATTGGTTATAGCCAAGTTGATTAGAGGTTAATTATGTATTTAATTATGTACTTTCTTGGAATTAAGGCAGCACTTTTCTAGAAATGAGCTTATAATAAATGTTTTTTTTAACTGACACTATTTATCCAAACCAGCTTACAGTTGATGAAGCAGGCTAAGCAGGGGACAATCTCCTGGAGGAATGTGGTGTTAAGGGCCTTGCTAAAGGGCCCAAGAGCTGTGCGGATCTTATCATGGCTACAACAGGGCTTGAATCACCAACCTTCCAGGTCCCAGTCATGTACCTTAGCCACTAGGCAACAGGCAGCCCTTACTTTTCTTTTCTTTCATAGCTATGGTTGCATATAGTTGAGATAATAGTTATTTCATAGCTATGGTTGCACACATTTTATAATGGTTAATTTAATTTTCATTAATAATAATAATGCTACTACTACTACAACTACTACTACTACTACTAATAATAATAATAATGATAGTAACAATAACTATAATAATAGCTGTTATGTTTGAGCATCATTCAATATAATTGGATAAAGTGAACTGTGTTGGTTTCTACAATAACACCATCTGCTAAGCAAACTAATGATGTAATGTAATGAGCTTAACCAGCATAGTCTGCATCAGACATCAACGGTTTTGATGGCAGGATCTGGACAGAGTGAATCTCTTCCTCCACACAGTGGTACTCCTGGTCCATGTCATCATGGATACAGCCTCTGCGTTCCATCTTCCTCGCCCTCAGGTGCTGCTCCTGTTTGTTAAATGGATCAGAGAACACTTATCAAGAACCTCATATTTGGAGAGCTGATCTAGGATCAGTTTTACTTTTTGGCTTATAATGGGTTAACGTGGGATATGCACCAGGGAAACAGGATGCTGGATCAGCCCTCTCACTCTTGATAAATAACAACAGTCCCATGCCTGTGCTGTAACTGTTAATTTATTAATGCATCTACGACTGAACTTTAGAAATTGAAACACCTCGAATTGGTAGATATAATAGCTAGTCAGGTCCATAAATATTGGGACATCGACACAATTCTCATCTTTTTGGCTCTATACACCACCACAATGGATTTGAAATGAAACGACTTTCAGCTTTAATTTGAGGGTATTTACATCCAAATCAGGTGAACAGTGTAGGAATTACAACAGTTTCTATATGTGCCTCCCACTTTTTAAGGGACCAAAAGTAATGGGACAATTGGCTGCTCAGCTGTTCCATGGCCAGGTGTGTGTTATTCCCTCATTATCTCATTTACAAGGAGCAGATAAAAGGTCTAGAGTTCATCAACTGTTTGGAACATTCTTAAAAAGAAAGAACGCACCGGTGAGCTCAGCAACACCAAAAGACCCGGAAGACCACGGAAAACAACTGTGGTGGATGACAGAAGAATTCTTTCCCTGGTGAAGAAAAACCCCTTCACAGTTGGCCAGATCAAGAACACTCTCCAGGGGGTAGGTGTATGTGTGTCAAAGTCGACAATCAAGAGAAGACTTCACCAGAGTGAATACAGAGGGTGAACCAATGGTGTAAACCATTGGTGAGCCTCAAAAACAGGAAGACCAGATTAGAGTTTGCCAAACAACATCTAAAAAAGCCTTTACAGTTCTGGAACAACATCCTATGGACAGATGAGACAAAGATCAACTTGTACCAGAATGATGGGAAGAGAAGAGTATGGAGAAGGAAAGGAACTGCTCATGATCCAAAACATACCACCTCATCAGTGAAGCGTGGTGGTAGTGTCATGGCATGGGCATGTATGGCTGCCAATGGAACTGGTTCCCTTGTATTTATTGATGATGTGACTGCTGACAAAAGCAACAGGATGAATTCTGAAGTGTTTCGGGCAATATTAAGGCAAAGAAGTGGAATGTTATGCAATGGCCAAGTCAATCACCTGACCTGAATCCAGCATTTCACTTGCTGAAGACAAAACTGAAGGAAAAATGCCCCAAGAACAAGCAGGAACTGAAGACAGTTGCAGTAGAGGACTGGTAGAGCATCACCAGGGATGAAACCCAGCGTCTGGTGATGTCTATGCGTTCCAGACTTCAGGCTGTAATTGACTGCAAAGGATTTGCAACCAAGTATTAAAAAGTGAAAGTTTGATTTATGATTGTTAGTTTGTCCCATTACTTTTGATCCCTTAAAAAGTGGGAGGCACATGTACAAACTGTTGTAATTCCTGCACCGTTCACCTGATTTGGATGTAAATACCCTCAAATTAAAATCAAATTAAAGTCTGCAGTTAAAGCACATCTTGTTCGTTTCATTTCAAATCCATTGTGGTGGTGTATAGAGCCAAAAAGATGAGAATTGTGTCGATGTCCCAATATTTATGGACCTGACTGTATATAGTTGCTGTTTTCCACCACGGTCAGCACACAGAGCCACCAGCAAAATGGCTCACAGCCAGCCACCCCACGCACACACACGCACAAGGACACACACAGACAGACACATGGACACAGGCACGTACACGCACACAAATACACACGCACACATATGGACACGCACATGCATGGACACACAGACACACACATGGACATGCAAGCACACACAGCCACACAAATACACACACACTCACAGATAAGCAAACATGCACACACACACATGCACATAAACGTGCACGCACACACACATATACTCAATCACAAAAAGTGCCCTAGATGTGGCCCAAACTAAAAATTCTAAAGATAAATTCAGATTTCACAATGTATTTCCGTAGAGATACAGAGGCTTCAGAAAGTATTCAGACCGCTTCACTTTCTGTGTTCTTTTATTGGGTTGTTTACTTAATTTTAAAAAGATAAAATTGATCATTTTGACACAGTGACAACATGAAAACATGCTTTTACAAAGTTTAGCAAATTTATTCAAAATACAAAACTAAATCTCTCATTTACATAAGTATTCAGACCTCTTGCTGCGGCACTCCAAATTGTGGTCAGATGCATCCTGTTTGCTGGCCGACATGTTCAATCTCAGGCTTAACACAATCCTGGATACTCTCTCATTTTTACAGTAGATAAACAAAGTTCCTAGATGGGGCTGTTGACTCATTGTGTGTTTGTATGTTCTTAGGGTTTATGTGGTTTCTTTTCGGATTGAATCACCAAACAAAGCAAGCAAGGTCAAAGGACAGGAAAATGCACAATCTTCTCAGCCATGTTGGTGGGCCTGTTTTTTATCGGTTTGCCCAATAAGCAAGCACGCCAGTTTAAATTAGTATCGCCATGAGCCTCTAGCAGTGGATTATTTTTTGCTTTACTGCATCTAATGTGACAAGCACCTCAGATGAAGATAAATAAATAAACATAAAAAACAACAAAAAATCTCTGGTTAAACCGAAACCGAAAATTCAATGCTCTCTCACAAAGTCAAGATGGTTTTGTTGAGTGAATTGCCGCATCATACAGTAACATGAAAATATAAGCATGTGAAGTGTGAAAAGGTTACGTATGCGGTTTTTGTTGAATTATTTTGGCACAGTTTTTCAGAGGCATAAATGCTGTTTAGTTGTTTCATCGCATTCTCCAGCATGACCGGAGAAGACCCACACCATGCGGGCTGCAGCAAAAATGTGTGGTGCAGAGGAAATATGAACCAGGTGCCAAAAAACAGAGCGCAGCTTAACCCGGTGCTACTCAACTTCACGCCCAGCGGGCCGCAGTGTCTGCAGGTATTTGCTCCTACCGTGTGCTACACCACCTGATCTCACTGCACTATTGCATCCACCTTTTTTTGGCGGTCAGTTGCAGTGGCTTACAGAAAAGAACCAACATCGGATAATCATGGCCTCAAAGACCACGGTAAGACCTCAAAGACATTCCGTGTTAAACTATATATACATAGCTCAGCAAATCTATAATTTGTATTAAAGTTATGGGTTGGCATAAGTTATATTTACTTAAATTCAGTGTTTATAAATGTACTTCTACTCACTGGTCTGCGAATGTTAGCCAGGTTTGCCTCTGTTTCCGGGGATGTACTGATCTTCTCTTTCACTGTAAGTCACTGAATAAAAGCACCTGCTAAAATAAACATAATGTAACGTAAAATTACTCACCATTACAGGTGGAAGATCATAGCTGTTCCCTCTTTGTGCTCCTTGAAAGAAAAATGCAAACATTAAGAAGACAGCAGACAATAGCACAGCACAGGCCATCCTTGAAGTATGATATTAATTTCACCTCGACACCTTCTGTGAATTTTCTGCACATTTTCTGTGATTTCTGGATAAATTCTCTCAGTTCTGCTTTTATCTAAGGTCCCTGCTTGTATGTTAAATAGTCTGTGTATGTATGACCACAACTGTACTGAGGTACTTGGCTAAAACAATACACATATACCTTTCGTCTGTAAAGAAGTTTCCGGACAGGAAGAGAGAGCGGCCGCTCTGTTTCTGATGAAAGATAAAAAGGTCCTGTTGACATACATTTTAATCATCCACATCAACTGTGCATATTGTTCAGCTTTCCACAATCAACCACCCACAAACACACTCCCCCACCACATGTATGTGCATTTACACACACGCACACACACACACACACACACACACACACATATATCCATGTTATAATGTTCTATTTTCATACATTATATATTGTTTTATTTAACGTTTGTCTGTTAAGGTTTTTGGATCTCCATTTATAAACAAAAACAATAAAAGAAAATACAGTATCTGTTTGTTAAAACAATATAGTAGCAAAGAAATTGTAAAAACTGGGTTGACAAATCATTAGGCTAGCTGAAACAGCTGTGGAAAAATTGTAAGTGAATGAGAACCCTTACTTTGTCTTAATACCAGTGTAAAAAAAAGTAGTTTTTTTAATCTTTCAACCTCAATTCTTTTGCAAACCATTAGCTGCAGATGCAAAGCAGAGATGGCAAAAAGTAATATATATCAGATATCAGTAATTAGTTAATTAGCTCAGTCAACCCTAATCAAATGAGACCTTGGCTCATAGCGTTATTAATATCTTAAATTAATATAACCAGGCAGACGGATGAACAGGCGGTGAAATCAGTCGCTGTTGGTGCAGCGTGAGAGACGGTAAACCCACCTGCTTTGGCGAGGTGGAGGGCTGATCCCAACTTCAGCCAATGTCATATTCTCCACCAATCGACTTCTCAGCAAAACAAAACAATGGAAAAGGTAAGAAAAGGACAAATTACAAAAAAGGTACCCTTACAAGTCCTCATGCAGTGGAGCCCACGCAATAGCTTCCAAAGCCCAACTACCTGTCCAGTGATTATCTAACAGGCCACAGCTACTGCGACTACAATGTATCACAGCTGTGGCCATACCTATGGTGGACAGCACCTAAAGGTGCCTTCATGGCACCTGTGCTATTCCAGTGTGTGGACAGGGCCCCACAGTCTGGTATTGAATCCAGATTGTACCAGTGCAGACTTTGGCTGGCAGCCCCGCAGGGCAACACATAATTGATTGTAGCACTGTCCTGGGTGGGTGGGATTCAATTGGCTGGGATGACCAGGGCTTATCACTGAGCATTGACCCCTGCTGGTTAGTCAGGTGCCTGGTTATTTAACCTGCACATGGAGATTCCCTCTATACCAGGGGTGTCAAACTCCTGTCCTGGAGGGCCGCAGCAGCCAATGAAGGCTTTGAGAACAAGGTGAGTGGACTCTTTAGCCAATGAAAGACTCTGAAATGTATCTCTCGTGCTGAAACACACCCAAAACCGGCAGACACTGTGGCCCTCCAGGACTGGAGTTTGACACCCCAGCTCTATACCTTTTGTGTACCGACACTCAAGTAGTGGACTGCAGTGTGAAAAGCACAGGACAGGTTTCAGAGTAGAGCTTGTGCTCATATCTGGGTACTCTTGAACAGAAAGAGGACAGTAAGAAAATGGCTAAACTTTCCAAACTGCGAGGAAAAACCAGCACAAACGTATTGTACTGTCATGTCATACTGTAATGTGTTTCAGAGATGTTCCGATGGCCTAAACAGGGATAGTCAATAACAAGAATGTAATGTGTAAAGGTTCATTAAGTCCTGGAGCTTTATTGTGGAATGGTTGAAAGTTGGGTCCACAGTCTGCAAGGTTTGCAGCTGATTGAGTTTTCTGGTCACGCGCGGTCTCGGCAGCCAAACTGGCGCTTCCTGTATAGTCCCAACAATGTATAATGAACTCTAATCGCTTCTGACATATAATTAATTACGTGAGGAAAAGAAGACAGCAGCTCTGCTGTTTGCCCTCCCCCCCGCCAACCTTTAAACATTAGCCTTCAGGGAGAATAAACATTCAAAGTGGGTATAAGAAGAAGAAAGCTCTTGGCTCGTAGCTATAACCGTCACACAATGAATGTGTTATGCAAATGTTTCACAATTGGAGCACTGGAGCCAGATAAGGTGCAAAATATGGCTGTGATGTTAGACTTGTTTATCCAGTGAAAACCTTTAATAAATCATTAATGCTCAACCAACCATGCAAGCATATGCCAAACAACCAAAAAGCTGATCAATCTACTAAACAAACAAGTAGCCAAGAGGCCAATCTACTAAACCAGCAGTTTCCAAACTTGGTCTTGGGGGACCACTGTGCATCCTGATTTTCGTTCCAACCACAATTGCGATCCCAGAATTTTAAGAGGCTGTTATTTTTTTGTTGTCGTTTTTTCTTAATTGCTTTATATATTGAGAGGGATTATTTATCCTCTTAAAGGGGCTTTTCACCCAAAAATGAAATTAAAGTATGTTTTCCCTCTGTCCATCCAGATAGTTTTGCTGAGATGTGACAAATTTAGATTGTGATAGATTTGACAACTTTTGTAGACACAGTTCGGTGTGATATAATGGACCTCCATGGACCTCTTTTTTCTGGCAATGAATCTGCTGAAAATATACATTAAAAAAACTCTTTTCAGATATACTGTCACAGTTACATTGGTCAGAAATGCACAATTTAATTGAGAACGATTTCTTCTACAAGGAATTTATATCCGCACAAGCGGAAGTTTCCGCCCAAGCACACCAGCATTCTGAGACAACTGTCAACTGTTTTGATCAGTGTTTTAGCAATTTGTGCCAAGACAATATAGGAACTCCTTTAGCTCTCAGTGTCAGACTATGAAGAAGACATGGACACTTTGCCCAAGACTACTGCTGTGCTTCAGTGGAAAACCTTTTGACAGAATCGCTGCCCTTGTTCGGAGAAGGGCTCCCTCGTATAAACCTCATATGATACTTCACTGGAGGGCTCGCTTCGTTGGAGGGAAGTAAAGAAGGGAGCATTTTACTTTGAATTGGAACACAGCCCTAGTACTGAAGGGCCAGTCTTTCTGCTGGTTTTTGTTACAACCAATTATCTTAGTTTTAGTTTCCTGAGAGCTCTATAAACTACTGTATTTCGGTCCACTCCAGTAGTTAAGCTCTTTAGGTCTGTAGTTGTAGTTGTTGCGAATACGAATGTCAGATCAAGGTATGACTGAGTCTATTAAATATGTAAAAGTATCCACAAAATGGATTGACCCTTGCTGTGCCCCCCGATGTCCCGTTTACAGTGTTTTTCATTAGAAAACTTTCGATGCCAATATGTTCCTACATTTCACGCTTTACTGTATGTAATTTGATATTATTTTTGTCAGTTATGTCCAGATCCCGCAGCATGTTCTACTTGCAATGCCATCTGACAACTTTGTTTGTAAACTGCCCTCAACACAGAGTCAGCCACATCCGTGTGTGCCACATCGCTCACTATAACTGTGGCATGTGTCTGCATGACGTGCAGGATATTTCCGGTACACCCGAAAGCCTCGACTGGCTCTTTCTTCTACAGAGCTACCGCCAGCATTTCCTCTCTTGTCATCATCTCATCACAAAAACTATCAACAGGCTAAATGTAGGGTCCTGCCACAGCAGGGTATTTCAGAACATCCTGTGGTTGAAAACGGCACCTCCAGTCAGTCGCTAACAAGGCTACGATACTGAGGGTGGAATCATTCAAAATGGAGGAGCTTCTGCATTAAGCAACCCCAGCTTGGAAAACAGCACCTCCGCACTGCCCTTAGAACCATGAGAACCTCTATAATTACAGCACCATTAAAAAGTTTGGAGTCACCCTGTCTTTTTCTGCTTTTTCTGCTTTCATATTTCATTCTCTCTATTTGCAATTATTCATATTCATTATAATTCATATGTGGTCAAAGCACAGAGCTGTTATTAAAGGGCATTTGTATACATTTTAGTTTCACCATGTAGTAATTACAGTCGTTTCTATATGTAGCCCCAGAGTCTGTGTATCTTATTTTCATTAGATACAACAAGAATTGTTTCTCCTGAATATTTTTTCCATTGAGTTCAACAGGAAAATTTGTCAGGATATACAATTCTTGTAATATCTACTGCATATCTGGCAGCAGCACGATGGTTTCGGGCTGGTACCTTGGACCTTTGATGACTTAAAGCCAGTTATCCAACAAATGTTCAATACTGTATCTGCATAATTTACAGCTGAATCTAGACCCACCCCCCAATTCCCATTGAGATCCATTCAAATCCAAAGAGTTTTAGTATCAATTATAGGACAATCTGATGATGTTGATAGGTGACAGACATCAGGAAGACATGGCAGGCAAAGGAGAGGCAACCAAATGCAAAACATGACTCTTTTATTTGACATTATGTTAATTTGTCTCAAGCTGTTGCTGTCTGAGGATAGCTGCAAGGAGAGGGATATTGAGACAGAGAGATAGGGCGAGGGTGACAGGCGGGGGGAAGTGCAAACACTTTTTTTCCCGATAAAAAGTGTTGTATAGTTTAGTAAGCAAAATGCAGCATTTTACACCTCACAAGACCCATAATATCATTTAGCTGTCATGTGTCATTTTGGAGTCTCCAAATTGACAGCCGAGACATAAATTATGAAAAACATATTTTCCTCAAATTTGGTGTTGTGACTTGGCTCCATTGTGTTTCTAAGTGCTCAAGCCACAGCTACAATAATCTGTATCCAGTCAAATACAGAAAATCTTTTCAGTGAAAAAACAAACTTCCACTTTCCCTGTGTTTGAGCTTCTGTAACTTGTTTCAGTAATATTGGAATAATGACTCTTGGCAAACAAACCCCAAGGGATTACCTTTCAGAGAAGGCCAGGATTATGCCTGTAGTCAAAGGGGGTGAAGACAAGGGGCAATACTTAAAAGAAAGGCTGTACTGCAGGTATTACTACAAGCTAAGCCCCCCCTCCCCCCCCCTCCAAAAAAAGTCAAGTCATCCATCACAAAGCATATCAGCAACAAAAATAATCTTCGCTCGGTTGATACGAAAGCTCTTACCTTACAGGAAAACTCAAGCCATTGAGTCAGCGGTATCAAATAATGCCTATATCACCTCTACCAGGTCGGGGTGTTGGGGGACAGGGGACAGCAAGGGGGCGGGGTAGACGGTAGCAGAATATGAAAGAAGTGTGCATGAGGTCTGTGCAGGGCATTGATGTGCAAGGTCAGCCACTCCCCTGCGGTTTCCTCAGTTATGGTGTAGCTTCACTTCCTCCCAGAGATTGTCATCTGTCCTCTCAGATGAGCTGAGGAGGGCCTGTCTGCCATTCTGTCACCTCATCCCGAGCTTTCCTTATCGGCCAGAATCAAACACCCCCCTTCCCAAATCTGCCCCGGAGATAAGGTCCGATTTCAAGATCTGGGGAGCGATCCGGACACAGAGAAAGAGAGGAAGGGAGATAAAGGAGGTGGGCTGTGTGTGAGTGTGTGTGCGTGCATGCGTGCATTTGTGTGTGCGTGTGTGTGTGCGTGCATGCGTGCGTCTGTGTGTGTGTGTGTGTGTGGGTGTGCGAGTGAGTGTATACGGTTCATCCTACATGCAGGACAACGAAAGGGCCAGTCTAACATTTAGCACTTAGCATTTAACGCTGAGAGTTCAGTGCTTTGCATTGCTATTTGAGCCACGTCCCATTCAGCCAGCCAGAAGGGTGACTTCACCAAAGCACTAACAGGGTGGCTACTGAGTTAGCGGATGATCTGAGTTAGCGGTGGACTGTCTTGCTCAAAGTATCCGAGAGACAGAAGAAAAGAGCAAAGAACAGACCTGAAAAGTCCCACAAAAAATAGTGCTGAAGGGGGTGGGTAGATGGTAACATTATTTCAGCAGCTCAGGCATTACATTTTAAAGTGCCACTGAAATGAGGTGATTCCGTCTGGTATGTGCCGGCTGTATGGGAACCAGGTTTTCCGTAGCCAACCCTAGTCCACACTGGTTAAAAGGTACTCTGAAGTGTATTCTGATTTTACACTGATTCTTTTCTGCTGTGTCTGTGTGCAGAAGGCCCAAATGCTACTCCGCCAGGTGACGTGAGAAACCAGAGATAAGAGCGTGTGATTATTCAGCAGTGTGAATAATTAAAGGCGGGCAGATAGAGATCAGTAAATGTTGGGGGGCATCAGCTTCTAAGGGGGGCGAGTTCGGTGGGGGGTTAGGGGGGTTGGAGGTGGGCTAGAAGCAACACCATTTATCTGCACTGGGAAAGCCAGACTGTGAGTGCTGAATGGTGTCTCGGACTGTTCAATATTCCTGGGTCGAAATAAACAACTGAGGCTATGCTAAGAAAAAGACACACACATGCACCCACATACACAAACACATGGACACACATACACACAAACACACATGCTTACACACACACACAATACATACACACTTCTGCACACAAAACGGGATCTTGCAGGAATACACATGCAAATGCATGCACACACTCACTGACATATACAAACTTACTGTATTCTTACACATATAATGTACATACGCACATACACACAGAACAGGCTCACACACAAATACCTCCATACACAAACACACACAAACCCACACACACACGCACCCACATAGGTACTGTGTCTACCCATGCCCTACAGAGAACGCAGAGATTCTGTTGGATTAATGCAGAGGAAATCATACTGGAAAATGTACAGTATCATATCACCAAATGGCATTATCACCTTGCTGATCAAGCACCACTAAAATCATTGCCTAATGCTTGCCCTCTGGGATAATATTGCGAAGCCACCCTGTAGTGTGATGCATTTTCCTCTTTCACACACAAAACAATGTTAGAGTGTGTATGTGTGTGTGTGTGTGTATGTGTGTACGTGGCAGCGGGTCTGCGTGTGCTTAGTAGGTCACTTTATTAGGTACAGCTATCGAGTACTGGGTAGGACCTGATATTACATTACATTACACTACATTACATTAATGGCATTTCGCAGAGCGAAGTACAACAAAGTGCAAAGTGCATACCCATAACCAGGGATAAGTGTGCTGAAAGACCCAAGAGGGAAGTGCAATTTCGACTGCTTCCAGCACAACAAAGATAAGATATTCACAGTAATATCGCAACATGCAACTGTATGATTTAACTTACCTAGCTTACCTAGCCAAACAGAACTAGCAAAGGTGTCATCCTAATACACAAGTAAATAAGGTAAAGATGATCTTTTGGAGGTAAACTGGGGCTGACCCCTTAACAGCTTGGAAGGCTAGCACTAATGTTTTGAATTTGATGCGAGCCATGACAGGCAGCCAGTGGAGGGAAGTAAGCAGGGGGGTGCAAGGGATACTTTTAATGAAAAAAGTTATCAAGCACCTAAATAACCCCTGTGAAATAGTAACGTTTAAGGACGCAATTACATTTTTCACAGGAGTGATTTGGGTGTTTGATAACTTTTTTTCATTACATAAATTAAATATTCATGAAAAAAAGTTTTTTGTGTTTACTTTTTTATGGCACTGTATGACATGGCGTTGACATGATACTCAATTGGTATTAAGGTTACTTGGTTATAAAGATCATGAGTTATAAGATTAATTGGTAAAAATGTTGCAGTTTGAGATTCGCCAGACTAGACATACTTCAGTGGTCCAGTGAAGCCTCATCCTCCTGTGCTTAGCTGGCATTCATGGAACCCACCGTCTTCTTCTGCTGCTATAGCCAATTTCGATGGATTGTATGTACATGCATCCTTTTGGTCCCACACTGGGCTGTTATACTGCAAGTGTATTCTTAAAAGTACAAGATTGATTTAATTATGTAAAGCATGGCAAAGCATATATAATATATATAAAGCATATATAATTAACTATCACCTGACATGTATCATGTTAAATGTCTAACTGCCAAGTTAAAGTGGGAATGATATTTTAGACATATTCCCAATGGCATTTCCCTAGCAATGTTTACTTTCATCAAGTTAGTGGACGACCCGCCATATTCCCACCCAGTATACAAATGTGTGCATGGAAACCATGCATCCTATGGAAGGACTCTTGCAAGTGCGGCGTTCAGAAGTTGTGCACTTTCGGTAGTGACACAGGAGAGTTTGAGTGGCATACACAAAGAGGAGGAGGAGTTGTCTTTGCTTGCGGTAACTTTGCATTACATTACATTACATTACATTATTGGCATTTGGCAGACGCTCTTATCCAGAGTGACGTACAATTCATTAGACTAAGCAGGAGACAATCCTCCCCTGGAGCAATGCACGGTTAAGGGCCTAGCTCAGGGGCCCAACGGCTGTGTGGATCTTATTGTGGCTACACTGGGGATTGAACCACCGACCTTACGTGTCCCAGTCATTCACCTTAACCACTACGCTGCAGGCCGCCCACTACAGCAATGTGTGGGTGGGCTAAATCCACCAAAACCAAGTTAATGTTCTGGGATTTTCTTTTAAGGAAGTGAAATAGGTGATGTGAAATGATGTGGTTCAGAAGATAGTGGTTTCAGTTTCATGGGTGGCTACCGAATTCTCAGAAAAATAACACAGCTATTGGCATACATTACATTTACATTACATTACATTACATTATTGGCATTTGGCAGACGCTCTTATCCAGAGCGACGTACAACAAAGTGCATACCCATAACCAGGGATAAGTTCGCTGAAAGACCCTAGAGGTAAGTACAATTTCAACTGCTACCTGTACAACAAAGATAAGGACAAGGGCCATTTTTTTTTTTTTTTTTTGAACAAACAAACAAACAAGAGCAAAAGTGACCAAAGTTAACTATCCAAACACTGCTTACCTAGCCAACTAAAAATACCGATACACAAAGCAAGTCACAGAGACAACAATTAAGGTTCACAGGGAGGTAGGGAGGGATGGGGAGAGGTGCTGCTTGAAGAGGTGCGTCTTCAGCTTGCGCTTGAAGGTGGGGAGAGATTCTATAGTTCTGACCTCAACGGGGAGTTCGTTCCACCACCGTGGAGCCAGAACAGACAGTAGTCGTGAGCGTGAGGTGGAGGTTCTGAGAGGGGGAGGTGCCAAGCGGCCTGTGGAGGCTGAACGAAGAGGTCTGGCAGGGGTGTAGGATCTGATGATTTTTTGCAGATAAGCTGGGGAAGACCCTTTAACTGCTTGGAAGGCTAGCACCAATGTTTTGAATTTGATGCGAGCCATTACATTACATTATTGGCACTTGGCAGACGCTCTTATCCAGAGCGACGTACAACAAAGTGCATACCCATAACCAGGGCTAAGTGCGCTGAAAGACCCTAGAGGGAAGTACAATTTCAATTGCTACCCGTACAACAAAGATAAGGACCAGGGCCTATTTTTTTTTTTCTTTTAACAACAAATAAACAAACAACAAAGCAAAAGTGACCAAACTTAACTATCCAAATACTGCTTACCTAGCCAACTAAAAATACCGAAACACTACGTAAATCACAAAGACAACAATTAAGGATCACAGGGAGGTAGGGAAGTAGGCATAAGCTTCATAACGTATGTTCTTTATTAATGATTCAATGGAATCAAGTCTTATATTTTTCGTATTAAAAAATATATAATTGTCCTGCTGGGCAATCAACTTATGACCAAGTCTCAGCTTCCTAGATTTTCTGTCTAAATTTCCAGGTACTTTGTTGAATCACTGTGCCGTTGATCTTAAATAGTGCCCCACGACCACTGGCACCAAAACATCTCTAACGCATCAATGACCCACCTCCATATTTTACAGTAGTTAGGTCCTTCTCCTTGTATGCATCTCTCTTTTGCTGCCAAATATGTTGATGGTTGTGCACTGTATTAAATAAACATGACATCCAAATCGTTTTTTGGTATGAGGGTGCCATTTTCTAGTTCTTTTTGAAACATGGTAACCCCCCAATGCAATTTCTATAAATCTTAAAATGTGATCCTTGGGTTCATTATGGCCTCCCTCACCATCTTCCTCACAGTCCATGGGGACAAGGTGTACTTGTGTCTTGTTCCTGGCAAGCTTGCAACCATTCCATATGTTTTTATTATTGTATTATTGCACTTACAGTGCTAAGTGGTATGTTTATCCGTTTATATCTTTTTTTACCAGACTTGCGACAGTCAATGACTATCTGTCTCTTCGGAATTAACAGTTTGGCTTTTCCCATGCTGATGGATGACAAGGGGATCTTGTATGCTACCTCATTTTATCTTATCTGAAACCTTATTTTTATACTATAGTGAAACAGGAAGTGATAGAATAACACAATACAGTTCCCTTAGATTAAATAAATTACATTTTATTGCCAATTTAACCCTCGTGCGGCGGACATATTTCTGTTACTCAGGACCTTTTCGCGGGTCTGGTGGACCCATACCATTATTGGGGTCTTAAAACAATACAGTCATAACAATTTATGTAAAAATACTTCACAGATGTTGACCTTATCTTAATTACAAGCAATATAGACCATAACATATAGCATATATGGTTAATATGTGCCATTTACCCCTGCTAAATCACATTCATTAGTATTAGTTTTTTGTGATGAAATGTGATTTTGGTCAAACAAATCAATAATAATCAAAACTGGGAGGAATAAATCATGTTTTTCTTCAACAAATATAAAGGAGAGAAGGCTGTCTTCAATATTGGTGTTTATTGATTTAAATAAAATTGAAATTAGGATACAGAACACAAATTTAACAATGAACACATGCCCACAATAAGGTGGAAAACAGCAAAGCTTTCTGGGGCCCAGCCACAAGGAGGGGGCAACTGCAGTCCAATCATAAAAAAATGGAGGGCCCTTTCACTGAACTTTAGTTCAGAGACCCAGTCATTACTCAAACGGCCCTGATTGAACACAATATCTACACACCAAACGAGGGGCACAGTCTGACAGTGTGGATCTAAATCTAAATCTAATAATCTAAAGGAGAAAGTACACACGCACGCAGGCAAGCATGCATGCATGCATGCATGCACGCACACACACACACACACACACACACACAATAGTCCAAGATAGGAGGAAGACCAGGTGAAGGTACACAGCAAACCTTATACTTATAAAACATATAAACCTCATACTTATAACCTTCGGGTCCAGACCCGAATAGCCTGTATGTAATGTAAATGTGTAGGGGGGTGCACAGTGTGTACTCAATGAAAATGAGTTAATTTACATGTTCTTCACAGAAAATGAGCCAAGGGTTATGAGTCAAAGGTTGAAAAAAATATTTGTTGTATTATTTTTATTTTAGTAAACATTGAAAACGGGTCCCACAGACCCGAACCTCTTTAGAGGGTTAACTTTGTTGGTTTTAATTACAATAATTGTTGCCAATAATTTTAACATCTATGGTTTTCAGAAGAAAAAAAAAGTTTATTTAATAAAAAATATTGAAACATTAAATGTATTGAACTAAAAGTATATAGTTTCCCATATGTTTGAAGATAACCCATAGATCATTATCCGTTTTATATATTACATGCACTGCTTTCTTCATGTCTATTAAGGGTGCCAAAAATTCTGGAGTTGACTGTATATGTAAAGATACTAAAATTGTAAGCTGTGCAAGGTTTGATTAAAGACAGAAATGTGGAAACCCAAATGGAATGTCGCTTCTGTGTTTCAGTTTGGGATCCTGTTTCACTGTAGCTCAATGCAGGGAGAAAAATCTAATTTATCTAATTATAATTCAGTGTAAAGCTCCACTACTGTTTATCAAAAACATTGGAAAGTTCTTTATTAATGGCTTTTAAATGAATGTCTGACAATATAACCCTGCGGTGCCAGAGATCTATGCAGATTGTGGTGGTGCCAAAACAGACCATCAACAGGGTCAGATTCTGCGAGACAACTTTCACTGTGTCCACAGCTCTTTAAAACTTTCAAAGCGCAGTTATAGACTTCTATTTTTATTATTATTTTTCAAAAATATCTCAGGAGGCTCATAACAACCCCAAACTACAGCCGTGTCCAGCTGAACTGCTTCTCGGAGAAAGCGCAGCTCATGCGGATCAAAAGAAAGAAAACAATTGCAACACAAATGTCCGTCCAGAGTAGCCACACATTCCCCACAAAACATTAATGCGGCAGTTGAGTATAATCAAATTTATTTTGTCCCCCTCAGACCATCGATACGGATTGTCATTTTGTCACTTCTAATTTGTCACCAGACACTTGACCTTTCGGTCCCGACATGGACAAAAAACCAGATGCACGTTACGTCATTAATTTAGCTGTTTTTAGCATGGATATACTGCTTTTATAGCTTACAGTCTCCCCTGTAAAATCTGTGTGGAGAGCAGCGAGAGAGGGCGGCCGAGGATAGATTCTTAACCCTACCTGGGGACCGGCCTGTCTCTGCACCTCTGGATCTCCGCACACACCCTGTGTCTCTCCATCCCCGAAGCAGTGGCTCAGACCTGCAGCTGGCAGCTACGTGGCGCTCTGCTCTCCCCTCAGCTTCTAGAGAACTGGTCACCCGCGAGACAGAGCCTCATTGTTATCCAGCGTCGCCACGGCCCCCGTGGAGGAAGTTTTTCTATTTGAAGGACGGCGAGAGAAGAACAGAAAGTGAGCCAACTTCCTAATACGAACAGGGGCCGGTTTTATAAACCGAAAAAAAATGTTGGTGAAGGTGAGAATTTTTGGGGGGTTTTGTCCACCAAGTTATTAATAGGGGACGTAGACAGTCAGGCGAAGCTATATGAGGCAGACGCAGATGCAGAAGTTGAACCTGTTGTCTGATTGAACCTGCTGCTTGTATTCATGAACGAGTCTGAAAAAAGGTACACCCCATTTTAGGTCATTGTGAAACTTTGCTACTTTCATAAACAAATTTCCAGTGCCTGTATCAAATATCTATCTATAAACTCAGAAAGAAAGAGTATCTGAGAGTTGTAAGATCAGGAAAAGAACCAGATGCAGACTTAAGGTAAGTACAGTGGAGCACACCTGTCCAAACTGCATTGGAAAACACACTTAGTGCTTCTGCATACCGTGCGCCAAAGATGACCCATTAATCAGGGAACTGCCTGACAAGATGGTCCAAATCAATAGCTAGATAAATAGCCCCCAAATAGGAAACAATTAAGTGAGCTTCCCAGTATAGGACCAGCACTATAGCACTTTATTCACCTTTCTCTACAGAAAAACATGACCAAGAAACAAGGAACCCATCATCTGGACCCCCAACACGTGGGCATGCGCTTTGCATAAACTAAACCCAAACTCGCATCGCATTTGGCGCCTCATATTCTACAAGCCAGAGCCACGCTTTTTAGAAATTTCAAGTGTTATTGAACTTTAATGTTAATATCACTGTACTTCAATTCATATGAATATGTTTATTAAAGAATGCATGCACAGACACCCATGTATGCGCATTCAACCACACACACACACACACACACACACACAGACTGCACTGCTGGGAAAATGAACAAACCTACAAATAAATAAATAAATATTTTGAGTGGTGTGGTTTGACCGCTGACGTCATCAGGCAGAATGCAGACGGGCCTTTCCTCTGTGCAGGTCTCAGAGAGGAATGAGAGCCTCTCACCTAGTGTGTTTATAAATCTCAAGCACAGGCAGCGGGACTGACTGAGGGACCAATTGCTCATTCATACACAGCTGATCTCATTTCAACTCGCTGGAGTTTGTTTTCCTCAAGCTACTTCGCTTTAACCCCTCTCTGCGTTTCTGCTTCCAGCTCATCATCCTGACCACATGCATTTTCTCAAGAGCTTCTACTTTTTAACACAATCTTCACCCTCTACATGTGAGGGCTAGTGACAATTTCACACCCTACCAGACACACACTGTACTACAGGGGAGCCTGTGACTATTTTACACCATACAGTCCACACTGTATAACAGGAGACAAAGTTACTATTTTACAACCTACAGTCCTCATAGTACTCTAAAGATCTGGTGACTAGTTTAAACCGTACAGACCACGCAGGACAACAGGAGAGCCAATTACTATTTTACACTCTACAGGCCACACAGTACTACAGGAGAGCCAGTAACTATTTTACATCATACAGTCCACACTGTATAACAGGAGACAAAGTTACTATTTTACAACCGACAGTCCTCATAGTACTACAAAGAGCCAGTGACTAGTGTAAACCCTACAGCCCAAACTGTACAACTGGAGAGCCAATGAATATTTGACACCATACAGGCCACACACAGTACTATAGGAGAGCTATTGACTATTTTAAACCCTACAGCACACATGGTACTACAGAAGAGGCAGTGAATATTTTACACCCTACATGCCACACACAGTACTATAGGAGAGTTAGTGATTATTTTACACCCTCCAGTCCATAATCTATGACAGGAGGGCCAGTCTCTTGCTGACAAATGGTGGAATTTAAACAGCCGTTACCAAAGTCCTGGAACACACCACCACACCACCGACATCTGACAGTAGTGGGTGACCCACAATTGAAGGATGCCAGTCATCATGGTTGTATAGCCCAGAGTCATCTTGGGAGCAGCTGTTATTGGGAACAGATCATGTGTCAGTTTTTCTGTGGTCTTCTGGGTATGTAGAGAGACTGGTTGGGTTATGGGCCTCTGTGAAACAGGCATCTAGCAACCTCACCTTCCCATCACCTTTATTTTCCAGGCTGGTCTCTCCCCTCCTGCTTGAACCTCAACCTGGTCAAGAAATTGAGAAAGTGCAAATCTCACAAGCAGACCTGGGTCAAATAAATCATTGTTTTATATTCAAATATATTCAAGTACTTTTCTATGAATCCAAAACAATTACGTATTTGACCAGGTCTACTCATAAGCACTCCTGCCCACAAGGTCTAGTCTGTCCACCTGAAGCTAGACCTTCAACTGTATTGCCGTATAGTAGTAGCAGTAATAATAATAATAATAATAATAATAATAATAATAATAATAATAATAATAATAATATCAGTACAGTCATAATTGTCGCTATAATATCACTTGGTTCCCCTGATCTAATGTGTCTTGAGTGATTAATTTGACACAAAAGCCTACATTTCATGTCTATGACACACAACATGACATTAACGTGAATGAGGTGGAGGTAACTAAAGAACAATGGCTCAGGGAATTTATGGCAGCTATGTGAGTTAAACGATGATAAAATGTGTGTGTATGTGTGTCATAAGGAGCAGTCCTTCCAAGAGAAGATAGCATGCTTCTTCCCCATAGACTGCGTATTTAATGAAGGTAAAAAAAAAGGAAACATAAGAGACGCTGGTAGCTTAAACAGAAACCACGTTTGACTTCTTTGTTCTTAAAGTGAGACAAGGCCCTATCTCACTGCTAACGGATATACGTCACTGAGGGAAGTGGTTTTGGCCTCAGGGTGTTAAACACAGAGAACAGCCCGGAACATTCCGACATTCTCAGAGCCAGTGATCTTTCAGGCGCCACTGAGTATCAAACCATGCCCCTCCTGCCAAGTCATAAAAAGTTTAAAATGCTGCCGATAATATAGATTGTCAATCTGATACATTGAACACACAGGACACTCTTGAAAATTCAGTTCAATTAATTCTCAAGGCCAGTTTATACTGTAGTTCCATGATGTATGATCATTGCCACTGGTGGTTATAACATTTGATGGTTGGTCCCAACAACTTTTAGTTGATACTAGAACAACGGACGATTTGATGTCGTCGCCATCAGTGTTGTGCCCTTCACTAAGACAAAAAGATTGAACTTTGACCCCATTACTGGCTCAATTGTCATGACAACCTTATTATAGATCGTTCTCATCTGTAATTACCTTTAGCGAAGTCTCATCAAGCAACTGAATCATAATCACAAACTGAATCATGAATGCACAAGCTCTGGCCACATCATCACAGTGCAATATTTTATTTTGCAACTAGATGGCAGTAACTCTCACTGCGGGAGAAATTAGAAACTTGCTTCTCGAAATTGAAAGCTCATTTGAAATCTGCTTCAAAACTAGCGCATCCTTGACTTTTATTTTGATTTATTTGTTTATATTTTTTGCCATAGACCACACAATTCTTTATTGTACAATCAAAACAAATTTTCATAGTTTTGAATTAAGTCATGAAACTCACTCATATTAATTTTTCTTGGATCAGACTCTGTTGTACTGCATAATGTCAACAAGTAGGAAAAATGAAGTCATGTAAAATTATTTATGCATTGTGCCACCAGCATGCCCTTGATAATAAGAATAACACTGTTAAATGACACAACATTGTAGACTGCTCAACTACATATATTATATATGTATATACTTATTTGTTGTGGTTGGTTAGATTAAGTTAAATGTTCTGCAGAATATGATATGTTATAAATGACAAAGGCAAAAGAAAAAAGTCAATGAAAATGAGGTGTTAGGTGGCGTTGAACATTGAACGGTGCTGTAAGGTGTTCTCAATTCTATTTTCTGCTTTTGGCTGGGTACAGAGGATCATGTGTTCTGAGAGAAGAGTTCCTATTTAAACAGGAAGTTTATGTATGTATGAAGAGGTTCTGAAACTAACCTAACCTGGGTACTAACCTAACCTGGGAATACCTTTTCTATAACTAAGAGCTTCTGTATGTAGTCCATGTATTTTCAATATTGTCAGGTTCTGCGTTTTCTGTTTCCTGATTGCTGTCTGAGTCCCTACAGTTTTTGCCTCTGGTTTCCCTCTGTGACCACCATAGTCTGTTTCCTGTCTCCACTTCCCCACTCCTTATATGTACTTCCTTCCTGTCTTTTGTCGTTCAGTTCACCTGTTTCTCATTGTGTGCTTCTTATTAGTATATTTATACCTGTCCTTTTCAGTTTCTCTTTGCTAGTTTGTCTTACTGTAATTCTGTTCCCCACCCTGGTACTAGCTTCCCTGGACCTGTGCCCTGTATCTGTTAAATTCTGCTCTTGTCTGTTCTGTTTTTGGATTTTTCTGGTTCTGACTTCCGCCTGTTTGTTTGGACCTTCATCCGAAGCACTGTACATGCTTCTCATTCACCCATTCACACACACACTCACACACCAATGGTGATTGGCTGCCATGCAAGGCACCAACCAGCCCATCAGGAGCATTTTGGGGTTAGGTGTCTTGCTCAGGGATACTTTGACACAGCCCGGGTGAGGAACCAAACCGGCGACCTTCAGATTGCCAGAAAACTGTTCTTTCCGCCTGAGCTAATGTCACCCCTACTACGTTTTGGATCTGCCCCTTTATCATTAAAGCCTGTCTTTTTTCACCTTCTCCCTGAGTCT
The DNA here is from genome assembly GCF_963514075.1 of Conger conger. Taxonomy (NCBI): domain Eukaryota; kingdom Metazoa; phylum Chordata; class Actinopteri; order Anguilliformes; family Congridae; genus Conger; species Conger conger. The sequence continues at coordinate 36,136,157 of NC_083767.1, forward strand.
GCGTTTGGTTCCTCTGTGCTGAAACCTGAAAAATATACTATATGTTCAGACATGAAATTGTAGTATAATATACAGGAAGTTATTTTCTCACATCTATCGCATGAAACACCTGCAGCCCTTTCCCCTGCCACCTTCGATTTGGGAAGCCCGTGCCTTATATGTTTTTGTTTTTGCTATTTTCTTTTCAATATTTCTTTCAAAGTGTTCTACAGCTCCATTGGTTGCAACCAGTAGAATGTTTAGTCAAGAACATTCTACTGGCTTCAATTAGTGATCATGGCATTGAGAATTAGAATTTTCAGTCAAGAACATTCTACTGGTTTCAATTAATGATCATGAAATCAAGCCTCTACTGACATATTTGTGATCTTAGAACTTTAGGGTTTAGTTCGCTTGGTTACAGATTGAAAAATTTAAATAATTTGAGTTAGTTATTTTTTATTTTTTCACTCGGTCCGAGGGACCCATGTGTATGCTGGTCTTTGTTCCAACTACAACTGCAATCCTATAGTAATTAAGAAGTTGTTCATTTGCCTTAATTACACTTTTCCTGTTTTGAGGGATTATTTACTCTGATTATGTAAGAAATAGATATGCGTGCCATGAAGAATAAAGTCCCATATTCCATTGTGCTGCTAGATTGTGAATGATTACATAAAGAAAGGTTAATTTTCTAAACTAATAAAATTAAAGAGTGAGATGAATCAACTGCCTCCTAATTACTTTGCAAATGATAATGAGCCAAACCTGCATTGTGTTAACATAAGGTAGCTTAAGATGGTAGAAAAACAGGAAAAGTGTAATTAAGACAAATTAACACCTTATTAACTCTATGTGGTTGGAACAAAAAACAGCAAAACCACTGCACTTGACAGACCATCGGCAATGAACTGCTGTATATGACTCTGGACTCATACGATCGTAAACTGAACTATATGATGAAGGACCTCAGGACAGCATTATATGATGGAGGACAGACTGTACTATATGTATGACCATGGGATAAACTACATGACAATAGATTACACTGTATGACCACGGACCCTGCTATATGAGGGCACCTATAGTGGGTTCCATTATATGAATGTGTACTGTAATATATCACTGATATATGACTCGAAATTCCATGATATGACCTTGGTCTGGGCAACCAGGGTTCCGCTGCAGCATTTTCAGTGTGACATGTAGCAGTCATAAAATAAGGAATGCATTAGGAAGCTTGCAGGTGGGGCACTGAACATGTAAAGGCCCACATGCATATTTGTTGTGTTTTTGAGTTTTTCGTATCAACCTGGAGCTTTCGATTTGTGTTCCACACTGTCAAATAATTGGCATTTTGGTAGGAGTGTGGATATTTTAGGGCCTAGCTTGTATTTTTCCGAGCTGTTTGTAAAACGACTTACTACGTGACATGACATATGTCTTCGCATAATTATTGGCTGAATTCACATAATTATTGCTAAATGTTCACACAGAGAGCTGACCACAGGAAGCGGATGGGGAGGGGGAATTGGGCTCTGCGGGCAGGGTTAGCTACTTTTCAAAAAACCTACATCACTGCGCTTTGCGAACGTTTTGTGGGAATTTTAGGTACTAACACCAGGAAGAGAGTGCTGATGCGTGTGGGCCTTTTACCATGATACATTGACACATAGGCATTTCATAGACACTCATAATCCAAGCAGCTTTCACAGTTTATGCAAAACTGCCTGCAATCCATTTATAAACATGGATATTCTCCAAAGCAATTCAGGTTTGAGGAAGCCTTCTTAAGGGCAGTCGCCACAAGGGAAGTGAACCAACAATTTCTCAGTTGCAAACCCCAATGCCTAACCAATGTACTACACTGTCACCAGCAAAATAATCCATACAGTAATCATCCAGATGAATAGACTGATAAGACTAAAAGAAAAAACATGTCAGGCACCCTGAATAAGATAATGTACTGCAAGAACTGGGATAGTTACATAACATAATGATGAGAACAGGCTATATGGCCCAGCAATGCCTACCACTAAAGTGTAGCCTATGCTTAGTTTACCTAACAACTTTTTACCTAACAACATAGTGTCTAGCACCGCATAAAGCCTGCTCTTGAAAGCCTTCACTGCATGTGCTGTCAAGCTATTCCACACAGTTACCACTCTCTGCGTGAACCCTGTTCTGCGGTTCCAACAGTTTGGCTTTGTAGTCTCAAAGGGTTTACCAAGCATTTTTACATCTGGCTTCTCAAGAACAAAAGGATCGTCCCAATTCCCAATTACGTTAGTCTCAATTATGCAATTAAGATCTTATCTGGAACAAAACGCAGAGGCATACAGTCCCATGGCTGTGTTTGCCCTCCAGCAAGCTCCACCAGTAAACTTTCAGGCAAACATAACCCCTTAAGTGTCACCACTTTTCTGAAGACAAGCTTGAAAATGACATACACAAAATAAAATGCCTAGTATTCTTTAACCCTTTTGACTACAGTCATAATGCTGGTGTCTTCAGAAAGGTAGCCATTTGGGGTTTGTTTCCAAGAGTCAGAATTACTCTAAGTCTTACAAAATCAAAGTTAGAGAAGCTCAAACACAGTGGAAGTGGAAGATTTTTTTTCCCACTGGAAAGATTTTCTGTTTTTGAGTGGATACAGATCATTGTGGCGGTGCCTGATGAACTTAGAAACACAAAGGAGCCACAGCCAAAACACTGGACAAATCCCCTGACAATATGACAATATCACCAAAAATGAGCATTCTGCATCAACTGTTTCTAAGCTATGTCTCTGCAGTTTTCCAAAAAGTACATTTGGAGACTACAAAAGGACACATAGAAACTAAGTGATATTATGGGTTTTATGATGTGTAAAATACTGTATTTTGCTCAATAAAGTATATATTTTTATTCTGGAAAAAAGTGTTTGCACTTCACCCCGCCTGTCACCCTCCCCCTACCTCTCCCTCTCCTTGTGCTCTCCATAGATAGCAACATGTCAAGAAGATTGTAAATAATAAGTAAAATAATCACAATAATAACATCGTGCATACTAATATATTCATTGAGGTTCATTGATTGATGTTTTTGTCAAATACCCAACCCCCATCAACAAGTCAAACACATGCCACAATTTTACATTATATTTAATATTCAAGAGCAGGCTTGCTCCTTATTATAAGCATACTGAATAATAATCAATATTTAGAGAATGTATTTAGATGGTCACTGATATAAAATGGGGTCATGACAATGAAAATGTAGAGCCAAAGGTGTTTTCACTGTCTTTCTCAGGAATATTCACTCGAGAATACCAGAAAGGCAAGAGAGACAAGAGATTCCTTTGAATTTCCCCAAAGGAAGTCCTCTATTTAGATGAAGGCATTGCACATTTATTGTAAAACATCTACCTTTTTGGCCATAAAATCTCAAGAACAGTTTTTGCCGAGGCATAACAGTCTCAGCATGCTTATTGAAAATGCTGCTGTTTAGTTACGTGGGAAAATAAATGCTGTGTTGTTTTATGAAAGCAAGAAACTATTTATGACAGAAACAAACTATACACAGTTGGAAACATGTAATTAGCTAAAGTGCTTCTCAGTCGTTACTTCGATACCATACCACTAGCCGCTTCTAGATTCAGCTGAAGTTAAACAGTATTTTTTGCTCACAGATGGGGATCACACCTTTACTGCACAACAGGATTACCGATGCCGGACAGATATGTTCGTACTCGGGCCCTACTTGTTCCAGAGAGCCTATTCAAACCGTCGGTAATAGCATTCATATGTACACATACTTTTGTAGAAGTATTCAGCGGCGAAACAATGATAATTCCTCCAGATAAATTCTAGTAAACAATGGATAACATTTGTCAGTAGCACGTTTTTAGAATTGTATTATTATGCACTTGGTTTCCTGGACCCTTGCCTTTAAAAGGACCCTGACACTACCTACTTAGTGTAGTGTACGGATTTCCAAAATGCAGAGAAGAGCGTTCCCCTCCACGCTTGTTTTGCCACCAACATGTTACAAAATATGGAACAGTTTCTGCTAGAGCAATGGCATCTTAAAATAGGTAAATTCAGAAAGAACCGTGTGTTTTAACGCTTTCAAGCGGAATATTATGTTACCATATTGATTGAAAAGAGCACTGTTAAAAAAAACGTAATGAATACCAAAAACCAACACAGCCCCAGTCCCAGTGAGCCTTAAGGGAAAAATGGGCATGTTTCCCTAATCTCTGTCAATGCCTTTTATTTTTGGTATTTTGGGTTTTTCCCACCATTTGCAGCGTGGAGAGGGGCTTTTTTATATTTTATTCTTTACTTAATACTCACAGGGCCGTCTTCCTCTCATCCAGTTTTGGAGGAGAGGTGTTTTGAGCGAAGCGCGTATCCAGGTCGGATCGCAGTCGGAGTGTTCCTAATGATCTTTTCATTCATCCGCGTCTTTTTTCCCCGCTGTTCTGCCAAGTCCCCGGGAGATGAGCGCGGAAAGCGTCAGTCGATAAAGGGGGCGCTAATGAGACGGGAGTCGGGCCACTTGCGGGGGACGCGTAATCCGCTGTATCGCTGCTTGCCACCCCATTGAAACCATATACCCTCCGCCTTGTCTCATTTCAGCTGACATTATTTCAAGTCGTGTACCTTCACTGCCGCCGCCGCTCTCCTAATGGCGAATTTATATTTAGCTCAATTTTTCAGCGTACCTGGGCACTGTGACTGAACGGTGTCTCACCTTCTCCGTAGTACACAGCACACGCCGTTCTCGAAATTGCTACTTGTAACTTCAGGTTAATGGGCTGGGGTCACGACGAAGTAGCCCGCAGAGTCTTCAGGGACGTTTTATGAGCCTTTCTCTCTTCCCTCGAAACTAAAATAGTAAGTTCGTTCAGAAGAGCTTCGAGGGACAATGCATTTGAATAATGAGATTAAAAATGATGAAATATGACAGCCAGGGCACTGAGCGTTCAGGATAGTTATTACATTTTAGACAAAGGAGGCACACTTCAGAAAGGTGAGACCTATATTAATTTTCCCCCGCGCACTGGCGCGATAAGTTAAAATGAGGTGCTAAATAAGAGGGGAATGCATGCGCTCGCGAGTGTCTGTGCGCTCAGTCGAGTCGAGGAGAAGTAATGGCTGGTGAGCTGCGGATAGAGAAGGCAGGAGCCTACCTTTGTTTTGATAATATTATCCTTAACCCGATTTTTGCATGACTATCAACCGTGCCCATTTAAATAAGGCTCACACAATAGCAGATGATTCCCTTTTGATAGTATCGAATGCGCTACCTTTGTATTCCTCACGTTAAATCGCTTTTTTTTTTTGCTTTTTTTGTTGTAATAATATAAAACATTTTTTATCTCTTTTATGTAGGCCTAATTACAATTATTTGATGCAATTCGGTCTCTATAAAGGAATACGTTTTTGACAGATGGCCCTTTTTAAATTGGTGAGCTTGTCAGCTATGAAATATTATCAAGAACAAATTTTTTGTTTTCAGGGCAACTACCAATAAGACCTCATAAGTGCTCAGCCTTGCCTTATAGGCATCAATGAGTGTGTGTATATATGTGTGCATGCGTGTGTGTGTGCGCATGAGAGAGAGAGAGAGAGAGAGAGAGAGAGAGAGAGAGAGAGAGAGAGAGAGAGAGAGAGAGAGAGAAGGAAATCGAGGATGCTTGTATACCTGTGTATTTATGTATCTGAGTATACATGCATGTTTACTTGCAAGTATACTTGCATTGTGCCGATGTATGTGTGTGTGTTTGTGCAGAAGAATTGTGTGTCTTCAGGTTGACAGATGTTGCTTGGTCTTTGACAGGGGTAACTGTCTCTGTGATCAATGACAACAGTAAGGGGTGAACTTGGCCTGAATAATTCTCCCATTTATTGATAGGAGATGGACATATTTTAACGGAAAGGCCTTTTTCTCTTGCAACATGCAAACCAAATGTAAATACAGCTTAACCACGTCTTTCAAATATAAAATATTGTAAAATGTGAATTATGTATACTTTATATCACTTTATATGCGTATGCAAATATGCAATGCATTATTAATGTATGGAAAACACATTCAGAATATACATTATAGTACATGCATTTTGCATGTTAAACTGTACACAGGTCACATTCCATGCCTGTGAGCATTTAGCAGCCAGGCAGTCTTAGGCACTCATTACATACAATCCATTTATACAACCGAAGCATTTCAAATTTTGTAATGCCTTGTTCGGGGATTACAATGGCTGTGACCCCCACATGGGAACCCAAGCATTGAAAACCCATCCTCACCTTTACGCTACGGTGTAGCTGAACCCTTTCATGCCTCGCCGCGTACAAACATAACCATTGCTCAGAAAATGAAAGTCAAATCAGACTCGCCATTTCCTGCAGATGAATGCGTACGTGACTGTAAGAGCGACCTTGGTAAATGAGAGCTGGAGGGTGATGCAAAGTGTGTGATATGTTTGGGCGTGAGTGCTCTGCTCACCCTGTATTCAGATGTATGGGTAACACCTGTTTGTGAAGGAAGTGCAGTCCTCAGATATGAAACCCATTGTGCTGAGCTCATAATGTATATCATCATTATTATCATTGTTATTATTAACAAACACGCCCATGGATTAGGCTGGGTCTGTGGGCCACACTAGCATGGACTATCCTGGGTCCGTGTGCCACTCTGGCATGGAGTATTCTGAGTCTATATGTCCCTCTAGCATGGAGTATTCTGAGTCTAGATGTCCCTCTAGCGTGGAGTATTCTGAGTCTATATGTCCCTCTAGCATGGTGTATTCTCAGTCTATATGTCCCTCTAGAATGGAGTATTCTGAGTCTATATGTCCCTCTAGCATGGAGTATTCTCAGTCTATATGTCCCTCTAGCATGGAGTATTCTGAGTCTATCTGTCCCTCTAGCGTGGAGTATTCTGAGTCTATATGTCACTCTAGCATGGAGTATTCTGAGTCTATATGTCTGTGCGCTACATTAGCATGGGCTATCCTGGGTCTGAATGCCGCATTAGCATCGACCATTTTTTAAATTTTATTATTAGGGGGCCAAGGACTGCATCTGCATTCTGTGCCTTGTTGCCAGTTGCTGCCCAACTGATTCCCTGTTTCCCAACACAACTGCTCCCACTCTGCAGTTTCTGCAGGCTTGCACGATTCTCTTTCAATCAACAGCCAATTTAGACTTTGGAAACCACATCAAAAACCAGCATACATATGGCCCTTCGGGAGCTGGAGCGCACACCTACCCTAAACCCTATGGCCTGCCTACTCTAAAAATCACACGCCCTAACCACTCTACTTGATGTTTTACCGCACTACTGGTTCGTTTATCACTAAAGCACACTTTAGTGCCCTGTAAGCAATAAACTAGACCATATCCCTGTTGATTTTTCTCTACCTACTGCATCACACTACCTCTCTGTTAGCTGACAACTGAACCACACTACCTGTTTCCTGTACTCTAACCATCAACCCACACGGTCTTGCATTCTGTTCCATTTCACTTACAAGCCATCATGACACGATACTTTTTTACTCTATAAAGGTGGAGTAACAGGAGCATACAGATACACAATATAATGCTCTAAACCCTGATTAAGTGGACGTTTATCTTGGATTTGACCTTTCTTTGATATAAACTATATTCTAGCTACTGTAAATGAACACTGAGAATTTGCCTGTGTACGAACACAGGCCACCGCAATGAACGAAGAGGACTCTTTATATTTTCCGCTTATTTTTAGCTCTGAGACCTGATATTTCTGATTTCTTTTCAGATGTCCTTATCCAGGGAAATATGCATACCTCACGCATTTTTTAGCAATCTATTTTGAAACAATATTAATTTTGTTTGCACTTGGATTTTGCACTGAAGCTGTCCAGGTTAGTCCCGTTGCTTAAAGATGACACCAGGTTCCGGTCAGAAATCGAGCAGTTTCACAGCTGCTTGGCAGCTCAAAAGCAATGGACTGGTTTTACTATTTCTTTTCTTTCCATGGGGGAACATAAAACCTTGCAGTAGCTTTAGTGTATGAGGTGTGCTGTTCACATAAGCCTTTGGGAGATGTATGAGAATCACTTGTGCAGCACACAGAACCCATCAGCGAGAATCAAACCTGGGTCAAATATGTATTTTCTTTTGGATTCAAATACTTTCCAACACTTTTCTGAGCATGTCTAGTATATTGGGACCAATGAAATACTCTCAAAAAAGTGCAGACCCTGCCTTCTGGTCTTCTTGGTTGGCTCAAATACACCAGGCAAGATCGGTCGATCACATTAAAGTATTTTAATCCAAAACAGCTATGTGTTTGACACAAGTCTGATGAGAATGATGTTGTGGATCCTCAGAGCACTGATAAAGTGAGAAAAATACTCAGGAGTCAATCCTGAGGAAGGCTTTACAGAACACCGAATGTGACTGTGATTTACACACTGGCATCTCTGGAAGCCATGTTGAAATATGTGGAAGAGAAGGCACAACACTGGCAATTCGCTCTCAGTTTGTTCATAACAGTAGGTTCCTCATTCCATTTTGTGTGGGTGGCAGGGTCAATGGCATTGAGCTTAATGGTTAGTCTGACAGAAAGATTTAACAGCTTGTTAATGGGAATTAGTGGTGCCACCTAGTGGAGTTTTGCAGTGAAGGGGCATTTAAAAATATACAGATGGCCTGTTTCAAGGTATCTTGAAAGAGTATCATCACATTTGGAGTCTGGGTGATGAATTGGAACTGTCTAGATTGTTCTCATGCTGTATAACATATGCCTCAAAGAGAATCCCATCTGTGTGATGTGGGGATAGTTATGATGGGTCTGTAGTAAACTTGCTACTTTCAAAACATGCCATTCAAACATAATGACTGCACATCTGTCAAATAACTATTTTTCCCTCTTTCTTTTTTTCTTTCTTTCTTTCTTTCTCCATCTCTTTCTCTCTCTCACACTGACAGACAGACTCTCTCTCTCTCACACACACACACACACACACACACACACACACATACACACACTATCATGCAGGAATACACTGCAGTCCAAGTATTTGGATCATCCAGTATGGATGTAAAACCCTCAAATACAATGTGCTGGAGTGCAGAGCCAAAGGAACAGAAATTGTACCACTGAAATGCACCGAAATGACCATTTGTTAGCTAAATCCCATTACTTGTCATGTGTTATTTACCTTTTTTATTTAAATGACGATTGAAAATACAAAAAACAAACACACACAGGCACAGACAAGTGCACGCATGTACAGAAACGTACATCTGTCATCTCTGCACACGCAAGCAATTATGCATGCTTCCGAACACATTTGAGCATGCAGACACACTCAAGCACATGCACACACATCTCACACTTAAAATGAGTGGCTCTATGGCTCTGCAGAGATAAATTACTGGGTAAGGTGGCTCAAGAGTGTGTGTGTGTGGGGGGAGTTCACCATTTATACTGGCCGATCACTCCTCCACCAAGCCTGCTATTCAACCAGCCACCCGCACACACCACTCCAGGATGACCGTTTTAATGCCCTCTCTCGCCAGAGAGCAGATCCACAAATTCTTGAACCGCTAATCCATAGATAATGACCGTTAAGAGTTTGTGTGCAACTCGCAGAGCACAATTCTGACTATGGATCTTTTTTAATACATGTCAAAAATCATGTGACCTTGACTCATCTGCTATGCTGGAGGGCAACCAGTCCATACAGCCAAAAATATTGTTTTTAGGTCAGCTACAGTTTATATAAATACAGCAATAATACAGACTCATTATGGTTAATTTCTGCACAGTTCATGGTTGTTGAAATCAAACAAGTGATTCTTTTGTTTGGCAAAAATTATTGCCCGGCATCAAGGAGAAGAAACGCAAAGGTTGTCAACAGAAAGAAGAGCAAGATGGATTTGCAATAGGTAGGCAAGATCTTTGCAATAAGTAGGCAAGATCAAAATCTTAAAAAATGTAATACAAGTTTGTTCGGATCAGTTTGTCACTGGCAAGTTTATTTTTAATGCGTTCTATCATATAACTTCCTAGGATGAGCCAGTGAGTGGAGAAATCAAAAGGGACAGTTTAACCAAGTTTAAAGTCCAAACTAGAGGCCTAGTAACTAGCTATGAGGTACTTTACAATAAAATCAGCTAGTAAATGTTGTGGCACGATGATTACTTATATATTCTAACTGGTTATATCCTAACTGGGTTGGGGGTAAAGCCATTAGCCTTCTTGAGCCAAGTGGATAATCAACATCAAATATCCCTATCCTTGTCTAACCCCCAAAAAAAAAAAAAAAAAAAAAAAAACAGCATTTCCTGTGTATTTTGCTAGTTTCTGGATGTGATGCTCTGACTTATGGTAGAACCTATGCACTTGTAAATCGCTTTGGATTAAAAGCGTCTGCCAAATGACTAAAATGTAAATGTAAACATTCAAAAACTGCTCGCAGTTACTTTCACTTCCACTTAATTATGAGTTGCAAAATTATGTGTGCAGAAAACACATTTGTTGTTTTACAATTTTACAGTCACAGTAGTGACTGTGTGATTACATTGCTGAGTGTTGGTGTAAGCTATTTAGGACTAGGTGTTATGTTGTAGCTTATTTCCGTGGTGTAAAAATGTATGTTAGTACTGCATAAATCAGATTAGGAGTAGATAAGTTATAAGTTATAACTAGGCTACGGTTGAACTGAAGTAGCCTACAGCAGGTGCAACCCAGTTTGTATCGCTTGTGTAAACTGCCTACCAGTTATTGATCTCTGCCTGCTATACTATTGCACACCTCATGTTCCATGTCATACCTGTTTGCTGGATTCTGACCCCTGCCTGCCTTGATGCCTGTCTAAAGCCTGCCGCTTTAATTTAATCCCAGAGCCTGCGTATGGTCCTTCTGTCCTGAGCTCTGACATATATGAAAACTAATATTGACTGGGCGCCATCATAGTAATTTTTAATGGATGCAATGTCATCTAGGCCGACTTTGACCCATTTGTTTGACCACTAAAATGAACATGTTCCTACCGGTTGCTACAGCGGCTTGTCCTCCATCAAGGGGGCTGAGACTATTATCTGTCGGCAGTGCAGAATACATTTTTCTGTTATGTTCCTTATTATTAAATAAAAAAAGGTAAAATAAAAAAAGTAAATGGGAAAAGTAAAAGTAAAATGTAAAATTTGTGTCTGTTATGTGACTGATTTTGATGCATGCTCCCTTCAGCCCCTCCCACTCCACCACCAGTGTGCACATTAATTTATTCAACAGGTTACAATGTGTTTAATGCATAGTGTTATATTTCTAAAGCACTCACTTTGGTGTAATAATTGATACCCTTAGGGTAGCTTCAGAGCTGAAGTGTTGGTTTATCACATTTCTGTGCGATTCTTAAGCGAGAAGAATCTAATTTTAGAAGTGTTTTTGGTTGCTGGGTGGCTCATTCAGCTAAGATGCCTCGCATCGGTAATTGGTGGTTGCATCGCCCAGGGTATTGGTGGAGGGGGGGTTCCATTATTTTAGGGTCCATGTTTTTTTTACTGTCTAGAGATCCCTACCTGTCGATCGGGTGCCCATGGAGTGCATGCCAAAACCCACATACAGTTTGAGATGGCGTCCTCTGGCTCAAGTACTGGTATATATGCAAACTTGGCTGTGGGCTGCGCAGTGGTAAAAGAAGCAAGATGGTGATACACAGATGTCTTCACTTTCCCCCAATCTGCAGTGGGGATTTGTGTATGAACCTGGCTGCAAATAGTTCATTAGATATTCTACATTAGGGTGGGAATCGGACATGCTACCACAGTAGCCCCACAATAGGCACCAAATTTACATTTAAAAAATATTCCCTTTTCTGTCTGATGTCCTGTCATTCAGGCAATATTGAGCCTATGTTCAAGAGCCATGGACGTGACTTCAGAAGGCATAAAAATAGACTTGAAAAAGCTTATGAGAGTAGATATTTCTGTGCACCATTTCTAAATAATAATACAAAATGAATTTACATGCAGATACATAATCTGTGAGTATGGAAATACACTTGTGCATGATTTTAAATCGATTTTGCTTTTAATACAGGCCAGAGGCAAGGCCTTAGGCTAGATAACGTGTGAAAAAAGCCCTTCAACATCCGGAACTTTCCCTTCCTCAGCCATTCAGACATTTCCTGCTTGGCACCACACTTCCCTGCCCTAACTGGGCAGGTTTCCAAGGCTGGTTTATGTTACTGACAGACTCCATCAAAACTCTGACCCACCCACCAGTAAAAATGATTAAACATTGTTTTATTATTATTAACACCTGTCTGTCAAGTATAAGCCCTGTTTTAGGAACCCAGTTAAATATTTTGATAAGCTAATACACTTAACTAACAACTCAATTTATGATGCTGAATTTCTGTTTACTTCTCTCCAAATTAAACATTTTGGCAAACTACAGCACATATCTGCAGCCAAGCAAAAAGCACAAGAGACTACAGCCATCTGTTAGTATCTTTTTTGACAGAGAAAACAAATAAAATTCATTAATATAAAAATGCAGTACTTTGGAGAAAGTGAAAAAAAACAAAAACTCCATCACAAACGCCCATAACCATGTTACACATCTACAACCTTACCAGTTGCCACACCAGACACATAACCCCCTTCTGCCTGCTCCAAACAATATACCTACAATCTTCCCACAACATACGCACAACATATTACACAACCCCCTAGCAAATTCACAACCACAACACAAGCTCTTGGCATCCCCACTCTCAGCAGCACATCACAACCACAACGCAAGCTCTCAAGCATCCCCACTCTGTGCAGCACATCACAACCACAACGCAAGCTCTCGGCATCCCCATTTTCAGCAGCACATCATAACCACAATGCAAGCTCTCAAGCATCCCCACACTGTGCAGCACATCACAACCACAATGCAAGCTCTCGGCATCCCCATTTTCAGCAGCACATCACAACCACAACGCAAGCTCTTGGCATCCCCACTCTCTGCAGCACATCACAACCACAACGCAAGCTCTCGGCATCCCCATTGTCAGCAGCACATCACAACCACAATACAAGCTCTCAAGCGTCCCCACTCTGTGCAGCACATCACAACCACAATGCAAGCTCTCGGCATCCCCATTCTCAGCAGCACATCACAACCACAACGCTAGCTCTCAAGCATCCCCACTCTGTGCAGCACATCACAACCACAACGCTAGCTCTCGGCATCCCCACTCTGTGCAGCACATCACAACCACAATGCTAGCTCTTGGCATCCCCACTCTCTGCAGCACATCACAACCACAAGGTTAGCTCTTGGCATCCCCACTCTCTGCATCACATCACAACCACAACGCTAGCTCTTGGCATCCCCACTCTCTGCAGCACATCACAACCACAACGCTAGCTCTTGGCATCCCCACTCTCTGCAGCACATCACAACCACAACGCTAGCTCTTGGCATCCCCACTCTCTGCAGCACATCACAACCACAACGCTAGCTCTTGGCATCCCCACTCTCTGCAGCACATCACAACCACAACGCTAGCTCTTAGCATCCCCACTCTCTGCAGCACCTTTCCCCAGGGGCTGCTCATTTGTCACTTCCCTTTCCAAAACACGGCGGCTCCTCGCAGCGGCAGGGCAGCCGCACGCGGGGCTCCAGATGTTTCTCTTTCTAGAAAGGCGGCGAGTGCGAACATTAACAACGCTTTAATGAAGACTCCGATTCTTCAACACACGCAAGCCACAAGTGTGTGCGTGTGTGTGTGTGAGAGAGAGAGAATATTCTGCCATTCTGTGACAGATGCGCAGTCATTTGGTTTCATTGGTGTTTTTTTGGAAGAGGCAAATACTATAGACCCATCATAACTAACCCATCATCACACAGATGGGGTTCCCTTTGCAATATATTATATACTGTATGAGAACAATCATGAAATAACAGCTCAAATTCATCACTCAAAGTCCAAATCCAATGATACGACAACCCATCCTAGAAGCTGACCATCTGTTGTAGTCTTACAACTGCCCCTTAACTGGTCCACCAGGTGGCACCACTAATCAGAACTGATTCGCATCAACAAGATGCTAAACCATTCGTATGACAGTGGCACTATACTTGCGATTTTCCTTTGAAGAAAATTAAATAGTAATAAGACTGCACAAAAACACTACGGAGAGAGTGCCTACAAAGGTTGTCATGTACAGTAACACATAGGAAGACACTTTGAAGATGCTGAAACACACCTGATCCCATAAAATAAACATGCCAAGCCCTGGAAAAAGAAACACAGGAAGCAATCGCTCTACCTTCGAACCGATAATAAAAAAATAAATAAAAAAGTATTAACCTAAGCTCATTTTAATTGGTTTTCACCATTAATAAACTTGGTATCTGCAGTTCTTTTTTTACTTTTAATTGTGTTCAATTCTGCAGTGTTACAGTGGCATAACGCACTTCACATTAATTATAAAGACGGAATAATGATAAAATCACTGATTATTCAAGACTGAACGTTTTGTGTAAAGTGTATATGACATTAAAAGATGCAATCAAGAAGAACTCCGTGACTAATGCGTTGAGCATGATTTAAATCAGTATGTCGGAAAAATCTGTAGAAAACAACTAACGTTTTGAAGGAAAGGTTTGTACTTCTGCTACTGCTACTACAAAACCTGCCAAACCTCCACCACCCATACGGTTGAGATTAGGGGGGCGGGGGTGGGGAGTCATTTTCCCTTAAGCAAACTGTCAGTTTTCCACTGATACGAGCACTCCAGAGATGGCCGTGCCTGGTAGTACAGCATATCGAGACTGCTCCCCACAGAGATCACTGTTACACCCAACCAAATGATCTCACACTTTACTTTTACCTTCTCCAAGGGAGTATCGAGAGATTTCAGAACTTAGTCTAACCTGGACAGTTTCTGTGGCCTCAGATAAAGGAAAGACAATCGGCAAAAAACCCAAAAGCTTTTGTTTAAATCCTAAAACAAAGCTTGGACTACCATTCAGACCCTTAGTGCCCAGTACATGGAAACAATACAAAATGGCAGCACTCTTCTTCTGTCAATCAGGGGTGACTCTTTGCAACTACTGGGTTATGATTCACTGCACTGGCACTCAAAAGCATCCTTTTTTCTGCGCATAAACAACAAAACAGTCCACCAGTCCAAAGCAGTTGGCTGTGGTAGTGAAAATAAGCTATAAGTAATAAAGTAATACAAATAATTACAATTCCAAGAATCTTCAGTCAGTTGTGATTGCTGGTGTCCTTTATAAAGGTCCTATTTGTGCTTTTAGCATGGGCTTGTGTTAGATCTCGCTTCCTGCTCTTAATCAATGGCCCAGGGGTCACTGCACTTAGCACTGAAGCTATCTTTGAGTAATTCCCCATCTGTTAACAGATGAATTATCAGCTCAAATTTGCACTGAAAAGGTCAGCCTAAATAAGGAAACTGGTATGCTTAGCATACTGTCTTATTCAATGCAATTTTTTTGAAGCAGTTCAGGTGCTCGCTTAATGGGGCTACAGTAATATTCAAGCAAGGAATGAAACCTGTGACCTTTTAGCCGCAAGGCCAACATCCTGACCACTGCTTATATAATCAAACTAGATTTAGGAAAAATGGTAAAGAAAATAAGCACAGCAGTTAACTCTATTTTTAATTTTAGTTTATCTTTGGTGGCATGTCTGACATCCCTGCACTGTCCTGCTATGTTTATGGCGTAACAGTAGTTTTCAACAGCATCTATTCTCTCCATCGTCCTGAATTTGCTCTAGGGAAAAAAAATATTTATTCAAATGACTTCCTTTTGTCCTAACAGTAGTGGTTACGGGGAGTACTGTAACACAGTGTGTCTTTCTCTGTAATTTCTCTGTAAAAAAGAAAAGCTGAAATAACTTTGAACTCTTACTGTTTATAAAATCTCTGACCACAAGAAAGGAAATAGCAAACAATGTATTTTCCCTCTTCCAAGACCACATTGAATACTTTTGGGTTCACCGTGATAGGGGCAAGCAGAGGATATTCTGCAGAAAACACCCAACTGGTCGTTTCCAAACAAAATATTGTCCTTTAAAGCTTAAGCTTCTGTACCAAACAAAGGGCGAAAACAAAAAAAAAGGTATTAAAAAAAATGCAATTCTGTGAAAATAAGACATAGTCTGCGTTTTTTGTTCCCCACCATAAAGAGTTCATAGCTTATTACTGTAGAATGCCGGACAGTTTCTTTCACTTCGTTTGAATAATGAAATGCACACGCTTTTATTCCAGGAGTTCCTGTATTAGTGCTGAAAGAACAGACTGGCTCCAACGTCGCCAAATAAATAAACAAGTAAATAGCGTCCTCACTTTTTCTTGAAAGTGGAAAAACATGAAATAGATTTACAGGCTATTACTTTCCTTTTGAAAGTTGAGGTGTCACTTAAAATTTCTCAGAAGACAGAGTTCACAGACAGGGAGAGGAGATGGAGACTGCTTTTTTGGGGTTGAGATTGCGGTCCATTTTCACAGGGAACGATCCATCACGCCTTCTTCGGTCGAGTCGAAGAAATAATCGTGATTTTCAGTGAAGCGGAGGTCACGGGAAGTGCTTGAAAAACAGTTTCTCTTTCAAAACAATCGCGTCATGAAGACCTTACTACTGGCGCCGATAATACTGTGCTTTGATACATTAAATAAATAAGTAAATTAATAAATAAATGCTTCCTGAACGCTATGCAGGTTCGGCAACACCCAACACCCCCTCCCCCCAAGTAGCCTACAGCGGAATTAAAATCCGGCTCCATTGTTTGGGTTTTTTTCTTCATTTTTTTTGCACTTTCTCCCTTTTCCTTCCGTACTATAATATCATCGTCTCGGCGCAGAAACGGCGCCTGAGCCACCACGGCTGACCTTTGTTCCTGCGGAGGGCAGGCACGTAAATTCATTTTTCCTGCGATGCGGTTCACAAAATAACAAGTCACAAGGCACGCGCTACTCCACAGCACATTAACTGACCTGAGAACAGGGGCCCTGTGCTGTAAACTACTAAAAAAAAGTACTGCTGTTGTGTTTTTATGATGATGGTACTGGTGATAATGATTCTTTTTATAATGCTTTCTCCTCTTTTTATGGTATGATTACTGATACTACTACTACTACTACGACTAATAATAATAATAATAATAATAATAACAATACTTTTTCTATGCCATTTATCCACATTACTGTGAGCACAATACTAATAAATTATAATGGAAAAAACCACCAGACAGTTAAAAGTACAGAGCAGCCCTTTGATTTTTTCACAGACATTGTCTCTGTCTGTAATGTGCCTGAATTGACCTCACTGAACCACATTTGGACATAAAAATAAATAAAAAAACATATGAAAACATAAGCTATATATTTTTATAGATTGAGTTGCAGCGTGATTCACAGTTTGGAGAAGCAAGCTATCTGTGTTGACAAGCCTCATGTGCCTAATAAAGTGGCCACTGTTTATATATTACATATATTGGTATGAAATACCAGAAAAGTAGTTTTATCAAGACTTTGAGCAGCCATCTCGGTTTATATTCGGACTCAAACACAGTGTATGAAAATAGGTTAGCCTCTACAGATAAGCAATTATAGCTGTAGCATTTCCACTATTTTGATGAAGGAATGACAGGAAGGGATACTATTTTTTTCTCACCACATATCTCCTTTTCCACACACAGAATATATAAATGACCTCTCTCTCTCTTTGTCCCCTTCTCTTATTTAATAATTTCTGTATATCAACCGTATGTCAGACTCTGTCAAGGCAGTTCATTTTCCAAAAACACCTTATCTTGTTTCACGGACAGCATAATGTTATTTACCCCTGCCAAACAAAATGGCTAAACCATTTAGATCTTGATAGGACCCACTGTTCCACGGGGACAGAGTGACAGAAACCAGATTACTTTGCTGTGATTTAGCTTATTTATTGCAGTGACCTAGAAAGTGTTGTTTCAATAGAGCCCGCCTTGCCGTAGGAACGGGCAATCTTATTTATTAGTTCCGCGTCTCACCGCATCGCAGCTGCCAGTCTAAACACAACAACAGCAACCGCGCGGCAGAGATTACAGACCGCCTTATGCCATTAAAGCTTGGTCCGTTTCACACATGTGATTAGCAATGTATTTTCTCTCCAGAGTTTCTTTCGGTTTTTTTCTTTGAATTATAATGCGCTCAAAAAGTAAAAAAAAAAGAAAAAAAAAAGGTCTCTGTCCCAGGTCCGTATTTCATGCGTTGTCAGATGGAATCGTTTCTCTGTTTTATTTTCATTCAGTGTGTTACTTCACGCTGCTGCTCCAGGATGTACACTCATTATTCTGGGCTCCCAGACTCACATCTGAGACATCGTGTGATGGAATTCGCATTTCCTCCAAACAAGATGAAAGCAAAATGTACACACACACACACACACACACAAACCGATTCTCACATGTACAAGATTTTCACGTGTGTGCGTGTGTGGGAGTGATATCGCATGCAGCACGACATAACATAACAAGCGATGGCTGATAAATTAACCAGGAATTAACAATCAAGCATATCAAATAATTACTGTAGCGTCACCTGTGGACTCTTGGATGGAGAACAGAAAATGAATGAATTCAGTATGTAACGAAATGGGTGTGAGGTTCTCAGCCCAGAGAATGTGGTAATATAAGAATACATTTCCAAGCGTGCAGCCAAAGGTCACTCTGAGACCGAAATGATGTGAAATCTAAGACTGTGCCAGTGTCTCTCCGCTCACCCCAAAGTGCTCTACCCAAAAAGGCCAGCAAATGGAATGGTTAGGAAACAGAATATGTACTGGAGCATGGAAAAGATGATTGATTCACGCCCTAAAACGCACTTGGGACTGGAGGTGCTAAGAGCTTTTCAGGAGCGAGGGGGTGGGAGATGCACGCATGCACACACACAGACATACACTACACACATATACTGTCTACACGCACACACACACACGCACACACACATCTGAGCCACACACAGATACACACAGCTACATGCACTCACAGGCATATGCACGCACACACGCATACACAAGTCATATGCACGTAGCCACAAGCACAAATGCATACAGACTTTGAACTGACAACCACACACTAGTAAGTAAGTAAGTAAGTACATTTTATTTATATAGCACCTTTCACAGACAGAGTCACAAAGTGCTTCACAGGATCAAATAAATAAATAAGTAATAACAATAATAATACATAAAAGAACAGTCAACAAATCACAAATAAACGAACATGAAATAAATGGAAATACAGTCACAAAAACGACTAGATGAACGCCTGTCTGAAAAGATGTGACTTTAGCTGCTTTTTAAAAATTTCCACAGACGCCACAGCTCTTAAGTCCGGTGGAAGAGAATTCCACAATTTAGGTGCCACCGATTCGAAGGCTCGGTCCCCCCTAGTGCGAGGGACAACCAGTAAGCCCTGGTCAGAAGACCACTATGCCTAGCGCCTCTTCCACTGACACACTATCCACACCAGCTCCTCTCCCACAAACACCACGATGTGCGCTACTAGACTGCAGAAACAAGGGAGTTTTCCTTAACCTGAGACCCTTAGTCTTTTTACAAGGACATTACATTTTGGCATCCCTGAGCTCGCAGGGATGCAGCATATCTCTTAGCATAAGGGAAATTCAGTTAAAATGTATATTTTGAAAATATTTTCACTGAAACAAGTCTTTGTCATCCAAGACATCCATGATGTAAAAAAAGAAAATACAATTTTCTCCTGGGTCTCAGGAGGTTGTTATTGCACCTTCTGCAAGTGTTTCTCAGTAGCAAAATTACAAGATGCACTATGAGGTAGGAGAGGAAAATAAAACTTCACAGTGACTCTGTTTTTATTTAATAAATGTATTTATTTGTTAAAAGTTTTGTCCCTTTTTTCTCCCAATTTGGTGGCCAATTTTACCCTATTTATTCCAATTATTCACGTTAGCTAGGGATACACCGCTTACGACCCCATCCCTCAGCGGCCCGGGCTACTAACAACTGTGTGCTGTGTGTGTAAGCTCATGGCCTGTAGATTGCAAGGGTCTCAGTGGACTACAGTACAAACAGCCAGAACTCACATACCCATCCACCCCAGCAAACACACAGGCTCATGTCACAGCATGAACAAATTCATTACGCTATCCAATCTGGCAATAAAAAAAAATCCCAAACAAATATCACACCATGCATAAATATGCAAAAGAAAGCGTCTAGTAGTGTGAGGGCAATAAGTAGTTTTTTGTTTTTTTAAACGTATTGTCACATTTCCATTTTTTTAAGCACATAAACCAGCGGTGGGTAATTCCCATTCATTCAGGGCTGGCGGTTTGTAGGTTTCCATTGTCACCAATTACAATATTTTAGCCCATTCTCTTAATACGCTTACTGGTTTAAGCTCATAATTATATGTTTCATATTAGGACACAAGCGCAGTGTTCAGCTGTGATTTATGAGCTTATCAATAAATGTTTCTAAATGTAGCAGAAGTTGTCATGAAATCTGGAATAGCATAAGGCCATCCTTGCCCACCACTGATCTTGACATTAGTAGTCAATTATTACAAAGCTGTAAAATGTTTAGTTTGTGAGTAAAAATACATCGATTCAATCAAGGTTGGAAAACCAATGACTCCTATTCTAACCAGAATACTAAATCCTCTCCCCAATGTTGTATTTGCACAAACAAAATCCAGTGACTCATGAGTCTTGTTAATTCCTCCACCATCTTTGCTTATGTGTCCAGACTGCAGGAATGACTTCCTGTAAGAAAGGACAAAAGGACAAATGTATTGGTGAATATCATTAGATATCATTGCACATAAAACTATTTTAAAAATAAATATATGAAGGGGTATTGTTGCAGAAAGTATTTTAAACTTAAATATAAAAGTTAAAAGGCTCTAGAAAAACAAAGTTTCAAAACTGCTGAACCTTACAAAAATGAACCCTTGCTGCATCACTTTTTATTATTGCAATGCCAACAGCGGATAAAGTGCAAAGGCACAAGGGCACCTTTTCTATTTTATTTTCTAAAACATGAGCATTGTTTTCTTTTTTGTTTGTGCACATTTCGTCAGTAGTGTCCTTCGAATACAAACATTGTATTTGATACACTTTTTCAATGTCTTCTTTTTTTAAGCTTCTACAGAAACCGGACAACAAGCCTTCTTTTCATTTGATTTACAGTATGATTGTCCTTCAGTCATACTTACCAGGGAAAATTATAGATATT
Source organism: Conger conger (assembly GCF_963514075.1). Taxonomy (NCBI): domain Eukaryota; kingdom Metazoa; phylum Chordata; class Actinopteri; order Anguilliformes; family Congridae; genus Conger; species Conger conger. The sequence continues at coordinate 36,157,412 of NC_083767.1, forward strand.
TTTTTAAAATTATAGACTCCTATGGACTTGATTTAATTGCACTTTAAATACAGCCTGTTGTACCACGTCATTTTTGAGTGGGTGTAATGAATGACAATAATAAATATATAAAATTTGACATAATGAATGCATATATTTAAGTGCAGGTTTCACAGGCATATTGCATTCCACAAGGCAAGAGGAACACCCTGCATTTAAAAAATATTGCGGTATGTTCTGGTTACAGTCATATTGTTGCATGTTTTATGCCGAGAACATTCCCCAAATAGCAGCATAATTATAGCATGTTTATTTCAGAAAAAGGTTCTGTCAAGGTTGCGTAAAATAATTTTTTAATGCAAGCCTCCATTATATGTGGGACTTATATTCAATTCTGTTGGTGAACTTTGATCTTTGATTTACAGTGTGACATTTGTGAAAGAAAATGCATTTGACAAAATGGCAGAAATGTGGCTTTAGTGCTTTTTAAAATTTTCCTCACAATTGTTGGAAGGGGATGTATTCAGCATCCTGTATACAACATGTCATCTGCACATTTAGTGTAGAATAACAGATTTATTGTTGGCCGATAATTTATTGCCTGTTCAAATTGAAGGCACCATAGGAGTGTGCATATATGTCAGGGCTGTCGCTACCATTTTAACCGTCCCTATTTTTAAATCTACCACACACCTGCAAGCTTATATCAGTTTTATGATGGTGGAGACTGATCAAGCCAGCCATTACATTACATTATTGGCATTTGGCAGACGTGCAGTTGATTAGACTAAGCAGGAGACAATCCTCCCCTGGAGCAATGCAGGGTTAGGGGCCTTGCTCACGGGCCCAACGGCTGTGCAGATCATATTGTGGCTACTCCGGGAGTAGAACCACCAACCTTGCGTGTCCCAATCCTTTACCTTAACCACTACGCTACAGGCCGCCAGCCATGTCACATGTTCATTGGCAAAGGTATTGACTGGCTTGGTTTCTAAACACTTAGTCTAAAATGAGCAAATAGTCCACTACAGAATACAAGCCGGAAAGCTCTCATGAACTTACAATTCTTTCTCTCAATCCACACACTGGCTCAAGATCAATAGCTTGGACTTAAAGCTATTACACCTTTTCTCCTTTTTACATACATATAATAAATGTGTAAGACCACTTAAAATTGCACTGAACAAGTTATCAGTATCAGAGTGTGGAATAATGTATAGCTGAAAGCAGACAGAGAAAGATCTTGAGTAAATGTACAGACTTGATGACCTAAGGTCATTTGCTTTAACATGCTGAATTTTTGAGTCAGTTCTATTGCAGCAGGCTGTATCACTTAAGGAAGAACTTTACCCTTTCAAAAGAAATTGACTCAAAAATGTCCCTGCGTCTTTCAGAGCAGTAATGCGGATCTGACTGAAATAAATCAGAAGTGGCGCCATTCAGTCTTTGAATGGAATGTCTGTCTATTCAGTGTTGTTTACAAGAATGCTTTAATAACCATTGCCCAGAGTGAAAAGGTATATTCTAGCATATACAGTACATTCTATGGAGTGCACTTTTAATATTTTAGTTTGTGATTCCATCTAAATCTAACCTTTTAGAGAACTCCACTGATGAGCTCGTGGGGAAACTATCTGGTACATGTTGCTACAGTGTCAAATCAACATTGAGAGCAAGTGCAAATGCATTGTCTTTAGCTTTAAGGTGCATTTACACATAGAAAACAAAACTGAGAAAACCTCATTAATCTGTTATAAAATGTCACTATTACCTGTGTTATTACACTTTATTTAGCTGACGCTTTTAACCAAAGCAATTTACAGTTGATTGGACTAAGCGGATAAGGTTAAGGGCCTTGGTCAAGGGCCCAACAGCTGTGCGGGTACCAGTCATGTACTGTACCTTAACCACTATGCTACAGGCTTCCCTACTGTTCAGGCACATTCAGTTTTTTCTATTACAGCATGACAAATAAACAAAAAAAAAAGGTTTTCAATGACTCAGGCCACCGTTTCACTACAAAAAATATATATCTGAGGGATTATTTGCATGAAATAGCCACAGGGGATGTGAGGAGGGATGTCTCTAAAGGACTAAAGGAGATAAATGCGGTTTGGTCCCTGTGTTTAACAGGCTCTTGATTTGGTGCCTCTCTCTGAAACAGCCTCATCAGGGCCTGCTCTGCTGTAGGATAAGAGTCTATCTGTCAGTCACTCTCTTTCCTTCATTTCAGTCATTTAACAATTCTAACATAGTTGTCCATACAAATTGAAATACAAACAGCATGACAAAGCTTGCACCTAATGAAAACAGCGTGATTGGTTATGGAAGGAATACCAAAGGAAAATTTTAATTTGATTTACATTGTAATCATCTTGGGTTTGCAGCATGGAGTGCAGCTTGGGTGTTGTACTTGTAAATAAAAAATAACAGGATTTGATCAAACACAATGACAATTTTCAATAGCAAACTCATGTGTGTGTAATGTACTGTATACTTGTACATGTCTGAGAGAAAACATTGATAAATTTCAGTTCTGGTGTAAGGCCTTTTCACATGACACAGTCTGCATTTAAATATAACCTAGGCAAGCTTTTCAGTATAACCTAATTTGTCAGCAGGAGAAAAAGGTGCAAGGCTTCCCTGTCATGTGTGAAACAAGGAAAGGAGATTGGAGGGAGGGGGGGGGGGGTGCATGGGTTGGGGTGGATGGGTAGGTGATGATTTTCTTGTTGATGATCAGAATACTGTGTTTACTAAGAATGAACACTACCCTTCTGACGCCTCAAATCCTGCCCTCACCCCCCCCTCATTTCACATCCGTGCTTAATTGTCCTGGGAGGGAACACTAAGTCTTGTCCTTCAGAATCTTGCTCACCGCACTGAAGCAGTTAATATGACACTGACTCCATTTCACTTAATTTCTCTGGGTGCTACCTCTTCTACATCACCTTGGGCATCCTGTAGACTAACCATCCCTCCTGGACGCCAGACCTCTTCAAACTCGGCAGAAATAGTGAGGAATTTTAAAAAGCGCAAGGAAGTTGTGTGACTTTTTTTATTATTACCATTTTGCTAGATCCAAACTAAGGGCCTTTATTCAGCTACCTCCGTTCTAGCAGAACCCGCACTCCAAAAAAAAAACCAAACAAAAAACAGGGGGCCCCTCCCTCCCAGCTCAATGGGAAGACGATAGGGAGGGCAAGCTAAGGGGAAGCGAAACAAACGGCCTTCTAGATACCCTCCCGAAACGCTTAGGGGGGGAGGAGATGCATTTACATGTGAAACGTCCCAGACAAGGAAATGCTTATTAAAGAAGTCTCTGAACGATGGGAAAGTAGCAGTCACCATGGAAACAAAAACAAAAGAGTTTCCAGCATTCTTGGAGAAATACGGCATTAATAAATAAATAAGAACGCAAAGTGCAGCTGCTGCACTAAACACAGACGCGGGAAAACTAACTGTACGATGATGGTTTTAATAAAATATGATTGAAATGTGAGTTTTACCTTCTTCCCTTGCCTGCTTCACCAAATAGAAGATTCATAATTTATTCCAGACGCTGTCAAAATATCTCCAAATGCTACCTCGCATATTCAACTGAAATACAGCGTTGGCAGTATCCTGCTGAGACCTGCCAGAAAAAAAGCGTTTTAATTTTAATGACAAAATACAAGTGTCTTGGATGACAAAAGCATGTTGCAGTAAAAAAATATATATGTTCATTTTATTTTAGATAGTTTATTTCATTTCTATGAATATCCTTTGTAGTGTAAATTTCAGCATAGTAAAATGCAGGTATATGGTTCTTCAGATTAAGAACAGAGACTAATGTCCCCTACAGGGGACACACACAAATTGGTGGGTCTTTGGAGGATATATAATTTAATTGTTAATCATTTTTTGATCCTGGAAAATATATTTACACAGATTGGTCTAAAATACATGGAGGACTCAAAATTAAATGATTAAATATACTATTTTATTTTGGAATGTTTGACAGAATATAAACGATTAAATTTTCAACAGCACTGCTTTACTTAGTTTTACATTTCAGAATGTTCACAGTTAATATTCCCAAGTGGCACTTTTCTTAATAACAGGCCTTATTTCCCAATGTCTCTGATCCACAATGTATATTTCTGTCATGTTCTGTATTCCCGCCTGAGCATTTCTCTGTATTCTGTATGTTTTGTCCCTGTTCTCTTACCTGCGTCTCGTTATCTGTTCTCCACTTTCACACCTGCTTGGCATTTCAGTTCATTATGTCTGTATACCTCCCTGTTTTGCTTTGTCCCCTGCCAGTTTGTAATGTGTTTTTTGCCATTCATTCCAGTGTTTATGCCTGTCTGCTCGGATCAACCTGTTTTGTGTAGCCCTACCTCTGCCTCTGGATTACCCTTCAGCTTGTGTTTGACCTGCTGTTACCGGACTTTGATTGAACATTCACTTACTGTGTTTTGGATTACGTTCTGTACCTCTGCCCTTTTCTGATTTCTGCGTACCACTTTTGCCTGTGACCTCGACCACCCTCTGGATTATCCCTGCTGTGTCCGGTAGCCCCGTATTCAAACTTTTGCTTGTACCTTTGACCACGGACGTGCTTATCTCTGATATTCCCTTCTGTCTGTGTTACACCATTGCCTGCTCAACCTGCCTACTGCTGAATAAAAACTGTCATTCAGTCTACGTCTTGGTTGCTATTGGTTCCTCTGTTCTGAACCCTGACAGAACAATCTGGCCACATTTGGAACCAGCAACCACACCTAACACTTAGGAAGCCATCCAATTCCAGGGCCAGAGACTGGGCCAGCACGAATCTGACATTCGCTCCTTGCACCAAAATCTTCAGAACATGATGACAGGCATCTGTGATTCCCTGGTCGGAGCCCAAGCCACACCCCCTCCTGTGGCCATTGTTCCTGAGCCTGCCCAAGGTCATTTTGACTGCTGATCTGGGGTCTTATAGGTAATTTTGGTCCCAGTAGTGCTCCTTGGTGTTCAAGTTGCAGCCATCATCCTTCCCTACTGAGGGCTCCAAGGTCGCCTATGTGATCACGCTATTGGCTGGCAAAGCACGGGACTGGGGCCCAGCCTTCTGGGAATCTGACGCTCCTGAGTGCCACAGTTTTTCCCTCTTCTCTGCTGCCATGAAGACAGTCTTTGATTGTTCTACTGTTGGTCAAGCCATGAGTCATCATCTTCTCCGCCTACGACAAGATAGCATAGATGATAGATGTCAGATTATTCAACTGAATTCCAGACTCTGGCGGCCTCTGCGGGCTGGAACCACAAAACGCAACATGGCACACCTTATCAGGGCTTATCTGACCAGATTCAAGATGAACTTACCACATGTGAACTCCCTCACACTCTTGACAGCTTACTCAACCTAACCATTCGAGTGGATACCCAACCTTGGGCGAGGCCAACCCCCTTCAGACCAGCCTTCACTCCACGGTCCAGTTACCAACCCCTGACTGATGTTTCCAAATCTGAACTTATGCAAGTGAACAGGACCAGTTTTTCTACACAGGAGAGACAGAAATGGGTGTCAGAAATGGGTGTCTCTACTGTGCTGGACTGCCAACTGCCCAGTAAAAAGCAACGTCTTTGCCCACGTCCCACTTCACAACAGCTCTCCATACCAACGGGTGCCCCTCTGGGCGAAGTCGACAACATCACTGCTCCTATAAGTTTCCTGGAATCATTATGAAGAAAACTCCTGGTAAGTTATGAAGCCACCTCATGTTCTGGGCACTATTGCATAACCCACAGGTCGACTGGGCCCAAGGGACTGGAGCCCAGGCTGTTTCATGTTTCCTGCCTCTGCTCTGCCTCCGGTGCATCTACACCTGTTCTGCCCCCTGAGGCACCCTCTGACTTGTCCAATACACTCTCCATGTACCACAATCTCCACCAAGCATTCAGCAGATCCAGAGCCAGCTCCTTACCACCTCACCGCTCGTACAACTGTGCCATCAACCTGCATCCGGGCACCACGCCTTGCCTGTCTTCCTAGTCTGCACCTGAAACACAAGCAATGGAGAGATACATCAGCGGGTCCCTGGCCCGTCCCTCGTCCTCACCCACCGGAGCTGGTTCTTTTTGTGGAGAAAAAATGACAAATCCCTCCGCCCTCGCATTGGGGACTAAACAACATCACAGTTAAAAATCTCTACCCCATTCCACTCATCTCCACACTGTTCTCTCTCCTTAATTGCAAGTTCTTTACTAAACTGGACTTCTGTAATGCTTACCACCTGGTTCATATAAGAGAGGAGGATGAGAGACATGATCTCCAAGTTTGTGTTTGTGTACCTGGACGACCTCTTAATCTTCCCCCCCTCCCTGGAAGAACATGTGCAACACATCTGTAAAGTCCTGCAATGCCTGTTGGAGATCAGATCAGCTATTCATCATTGGACTACAGTTCAGGTTCTGGGATTCTGGGAAGTGACTTCCTGCTGGTCTCAAGGAGCCAAAGAGGCTCTCCTGGAGTTAAAGCGATGCTTTTCGTCTGCCCTTGTTCTTATCATGCCTGAACCTGAGAACCAGTTCACCCTGGAGGTGGACGCCTCCGACACTGAAATCGGAGTGGTACTATCCCAAAGAGGTAAACATTTTCTGCATGCTGATCAGAGCCAAGATCCTACCATACTCTGGCTTTCAACCCCAGAACAATGGTCAGACAGGGCACATGAACCAGGAGCTAGAGAAAACACTGTGCTGTCTGGTCGAGAAGAGTCCCTCATCCTGGGTCAAATCGCTCCCCTGGATTGAGTACCCGTATTACTCTCTGCCTGTCTCCTCCACAGTACTGTCTCCTTTTACCTGCTGTTTGGGTTATCAACCACCTCTCTTTCTGGAGGAAGAGAGAATAGTAGAATTCCCTGTTTCACAGCTCTTTGTCCAGGTCTGGAAAAGACCACAGACTACCCTACTCCAGCACGTCAGGAAAAGTTCACGGCCCACTGCCGATGCCCCGCTCCCCATTACACTGTGGGGAAAAAGGTCTGGCTGACATCCCGGGACATTCCCCTTCACTCTGACTGCCACAAACTCACCCCCAAGTTTATCGGTCCCTCCACCATCTCGAAAGTCATTACACCCTGTGCTATCCATCTCTGATTATTGTCCAAATCAGAACTTGATTGGATTTCTAATTTTCCTAAATATTTGTACCTTTTTAAAGTTAAAATACCATCTAGCTTTTTTATTGGAACAAAGCTTCATGATGTCCTCAAAAACAGTTATATAAACATGACAAAAACCAATGGTCACCATTTTATTGAATTCTGAAGGTCTGTAAAAGACATCTGTGGTGTTACAGGTCAAATTTGAGAATATTGGCTGTTGATAGTATGGCATGCAGCATTGAAGAGTTGTGTGTAGTTATGTGGATCATGATCAAACAAGATTCTAGACACCCCACCCCTCCCCTTCCTTCCCAGGAACAATTAATTTCTTGCAGTATGTACTTGTACTCCAAAATGGGAACTACATCTTGCAGAATATGAACACTGACATACACACACACACACTTGAACACAGTCTCTCTCTCTCTCTCTCTCTCTCTCTCTCTCTCTCAAAAAGAATACCCCATGCTCTGTCATCACAACTGCTCCTCTTCATAATATCATGCCCACATACAACATAATGGGAACAAGCACATTACTATTATTTAGCTGAATGATTTAGTTTGATTTCATTGTGCAGCAGCATCTATCTATTCCAACATGTGCAACAGAATCACAGATTCACAAAGTTAGCTACAGTATGAGGTAAAAAACTATATTGGATGATGATCATGTTTTCATGTTTAGTGCCGAGTTAAAACATGGGTCAAATGTGACCTGCTAACACATTAGGAGGTTTAATTGCCATTAATGCCTTTTTTAAAAACAATTTTGCTGCACAAATTGCCCACTGATATTACAAATCAGCAAACCAAAACCTAGTTAAAACAGTCAGATAATAAACTAAAATGGATGACGGTGTTTGCTAGTGGAAAAAACTCATCATCATCAGGAATTGATGGGCAAGCACTTACGTGAATTAAATATGCTGCAAAGTAATTAAAATGCATGGAAAATATAAGGACACATATATTTCACAATGTATTTTTTGAACAATATACAATACATTACAAAACCTGATATGTGTATATTTGATTATATCTTGTAATGTTTTGCAATAAATTGATTATATATTTGATTCCAGTGTATTACAGCTAATCAGTATGTTGCATTTTCTTAAGGGAAGGGAGGGGATCCAAGCGTAAAGGTAATTGCCAAACTGTTTCTCAAAGTGCAAAAGCTCCCTGTTGCCATGTGAGATTCCCTGTGACAGTGTCAGTGATGTGTGAAACACATATCAACTGACTGTGTATTCCTCTTTATCAGCCAATAAGATAATTCCCCACAGTCTCATTCTCTATTGGCTGTCACTGACATCGTTTCTGCCCATGCACCTTTTTTATATCACTGCAACATCGTCCAGTTGCATTAGTACATAAGTCATTACACAAGTTTGTGTGGGTTATGTATTTATTCGCATACCTTTTAGATGCTTTATGTATTTATTTGTCTAATCAATATTCACTGAAGAGCAAAGGGCAATGCAACATGCGGTTATGCCATCAAAGAGAATGGGGAGCTGAACAGAGTCTGACGGATTGACTGAATGATTGATTGAGAAAAATTGGTCTCTGAGGAGGACTGACGGCATGAACATGATCTCTAATGATGGCACCAAGGATATCTGAGAGGAGAAAAGGTAAAAAGGACAAAAAGAACAAAGCTTTCCAAGGAGGAGAATACAGTGGCTGAAATAAAATAATTGTGTGAATTTGCAATTATTTTTAGAAAAAAATGTCACGTCCAATTTCAATCTACACTGGAGCGAAACGGCAGACAGGCATCTCATGAAAGATGACTTTCATTTTTTTTTTTGAAAAATACACCAAAATTCAACATTTCTATCCGACTTCAACATCTAACATCAGCCCCTTCAATATTTATCGCTGTAGCTGGTAGCTTTCTGAGCTGTGGGTGGACTTGTGACCCTTGGCTGGAGAGGCTCACCATTGACTCTTCAGCAAAGCCTTCAGTTCAGGGCAGTAATTCTGAGATGGAAGGATATTGACTGGCGAGAAAAACTAATGTAATTCCACTGACCTACCGCGAACTGTATAATGTTACAACATCAGATCAATAGCATTCTTTCCCATCCTTTCTCTCCTTCAGGGGAAGATGAATTCAAATGTTTTTGTGCCAAACAATGGGACAGCACAGGACACTTAACTGAGCTGTGTGTGTAGAGGTTTTGGGGGAAAAATGGCACAGTTGAATCTCCATTGAAGTTCTGCTGCAACGTGGGGTAGTCCAACATTTTGAAATTGTGGGTGAAAGGTTTGTATATGAGACGGGTGCGTGGGGGTTGGACCCAAAATGCACGACTCAGAAACAATAGTAATATAAAGACCCCTCAGGGCTTTATTCGGGACGAATCCCAGGAGAGTAGTCAACACAAGCAAAGTCCATACACGTAGATCCAGCCAAACAAATACAAAACAAACAAAAAGCACGGTGCCGAGGGAAGAGGCAATCTCGTAGTCGGTAGGCGTGCAGGGAGGTCCGGTAGCAGGAGAGCTGTCAGCGGGGCAGATGAACAGACGGACGGCAGGCAGAGGCGTAGTCGTGGACGAAGCGGGAGTCGAAACCATGAAACAATCAGCGGGGCAAAAGTACAAAAACGGTAGGCGGGGACGTAGTCAAGAACAAAACGAAGGTCACAAAACAGAAATCAATAATCGATGGTCAGTAAACAGGCGTGGATCGTAACGTGTAATCAAACAGTAAGTAATGCTCAAGAGTTGCGTGAAAAAACAGAGGCAGACAATTTCGCAGTGAACAGTTGCGCGACTGGGCTATAAATGCAGGTGTAGACAGGTGTAGACAATTAGTAAGAGCGTAGCAAGGAAATGGAAAACAGGTGCGATGGATGACAAGTTTAACAAGGAGATTAGTAATCGTTAGTAATAAACCTATCCTGCCCTAGCATTAGTAAATTAGTAAATGACATGCACGAGAAACATAAGGTAACATGAACACATGATTAGTCTTGTTAGTTTCTACCCAATCCTGATCTAGCGTTAGTAGATTTAGTAAATAGACAAATAGAACATTGGGGGAGTGAAGGACAGAACGAGAGAGAGAGAGAGAGAGAAAAGGCGGAACGCAAGGTTTGCGGAAAAACATGTAAAAGTGTATGCATAACCACGACCAGTTAACGTAACAATAAACATACATCGAAACATAACACAACGCGGAACTAAGACGATAATCACTCAACATAACCAGGTAATATAATCGTACGAAACATAACTAGACATGACAAGAAAATAAATCGTAACAAGACATAACTAGACATGACGAGAAAATAAATCGTAACAAGAAATAAACTAACAACATGACAAACCTAGACTAACATGATACATGATAAGACACTACGTGACTAAGACAACATGAATAAACATAAATCAACATAAAACATGGTGAGACAGACCTGAAACGTGACAGGACCCCCCCCTTAACGACCGACTCCTGGCGGTCCTTGGAATTTATCAGGGTGGTCACGATGGAAGTCTCTGATAAGCGATTTGTCCAGAATGAGACTGGGAGCGACCCAGGAACGCTCCTCAGGGCCATAGCCCTCCCAGTCAACCAAGTATTGCACCCCACGGCCCCTCTTACGAATGTTCAAGAGTTTCTTAACCGTGAATGCGGGGTGGTTGTCAATAATGCGGGGGGGAGGTGGTGGGGGATCCGGGGGACATATGGGGTGAGAGGATACGGGCTTAATACATGAAACATGGAATGTGGGGTGAATCTTAAGGGAAGCAGGGAGTGACAGTTTAACAGAGGAAGGATTGATGATTTTGTGGATCTTAAAGGGACCAATAAAGCGGGGTTGCAGTTTGTGGGAAGTGGCTTGGAGGGGAATGTCCTTAGTGGACAGCCAGACGGAGTCACCTGGTTTGTAGGCCGGAGCTGGAGTGCGGTGGCGATCAGCAAAACGCCGATTACGATCTGCCGTGCTTAGCAGCGCGGCCTTGGCATCCCTCCAAACCTTGGAGCACCGTTTCATGTGGATGGCGAGGGAGGGAACAGCGATCTCGGCTTCCTGGTCAGGAAACAGTGGAGGTTGGTAGCCCAAGGAGACCTCAAACGGAGATTTCCCGGTGGCGGCGCAGGGTAAGGTGTTGTGTGCGTATTCCACCCAGGTTAGCATCTTGCTCCAGCCGGCTGGATTTTTTGCCGATACGCAGCGTAGAGCGGCCCCCAGGTCCTGATTGGCCCTCTCCGTTTGGCCATTGGACTGAGGGTGGTAGCCCGAAGAGAGGCTAGCTGTGGCCCCGAGGGCCACGCAGAATGCCTTCCAAACTTGGGAGATGAATTGGGGGCCGCGGTCAGAAACGATGTCCGAGGGAAGTCCGTGAATGCGGAATACTTCTCTCACCAGAACCTCTGCGGTCTCTTGGGCGGTGGGCAATCCAGCCAGGGGGATGAAGTGTGCCGCTTTGCTGAATCGGTCCACCACAGTGAGGATGGTGGTGTTACCTTCGGAAGGGGGAAGTCCGGTAACAAAGTCCACGCCGATGTGGCTCCAGGGTCGGCTGGGCACAGGCAGAGGTTGGAGTAAACCAGCAGGGGCTTGGTGGGAGGCCTTGCTTCTGGCACAGGTGGTACATGCCTTGATGAAGCGCCTGGTGTCAGGGATCATGGAGCTCCACCAGAATCTCCTTTTCAGCACCGCCAAGGTGCGGGTAAAGCCGGGATGGCAGGAAAGGAGGGATGAATGGGCCCATTGCAGCACCTGTGTCCGAGCGGCTGAGGGGACGTATAGGCGTAATCCGGGGTTGGACCTGGGATCGGGCTCCTCCCGTAGAGCCCTCTGGATCACCGCCTCGATCTTCCATGTGACGGATCCGATGGTGCAGGAGGTAGGAAGGATGTTCTCGGGGATCTCACGCTCAGAACAGGTGTTGAATTGACGGGACAGGGCATCGGGCTTGACGTTCTTCGAACCTGGACGGTAGGTCAAAGAGAAGTTGAACCTCCCGAAGAACAGCGCCCATCTCGCCTGTCGGGAGTTCAGCCTCTTGGCTGTCTGGAGGTATGCCAGGTTCTTGTGGTCGGTCCAAACGATGAACGGCTTCTCGGACCCCTCCAGCCAATGTCTCCACTCCTCCAACGCCAGTTTGACTGCTAGCAGCTCTCGGTTCCCAACGTCATAGTTCCTCTCCGCCGGGGACAGCTTCTTGGAGAAGAAGGCGCAGGGGTGTAGTCGGTTGTCCGCGGCCGCCACCTGAGAGAGCACTGCTCCCACCCCTGTGTCGGAAGCATCCGTCTCGACCACAAACTGGCGGGTGGGGTCGGGGTGTACCAGGATGGGAGCGGAAGAGAACAGTCTCTTGACCTTGGTGAAGGCCGTCTCAGCTTCGGAGCTCCACCGGAATGGCACCGCAGGGGACGTGAGTTTGGTTAGAGAAGAGACCACTTGACTATAGGATCTAATGAACCTCCGGTAGAAGTTGGCGAATCCCAAGAAGCGTTGGAGCTGCTTACGTGAGGTGGGTGTGGGCCAGTTGGTAACTGCCAGAATCTTCTTGGGATCCGCCCTGATCCGTCCCTTCTCAAGGATAAACCCCAGGAACTCAACTGTGTCGGAGTGGAAGACGCACTTCTCCGCCTTGACGAATAGTCTGTTCTCCAGGAGTCTCTGTAGGACTTGCCTGACGTGGTATTCATGATCCTTAGCATTGGTGGAGTAGATTAAGATGTCATCCAGGTAGACGAACACATGGCGACCCAACAAGTCCCGAAGAACATCATTCACCAGGGCCTGGAACACAGCAGGAGCATTGGTGAGGCCGAATGGCATGACCAGGTATTCGAAGTGTCCGAGAGAGGTGTTGAAGGCGGTCTTCCATTCATCGCCCTCGCGGATACGGACCAGGTGGTAAGCGTTGCGGAGATCCAACTTGGTGAAGATGGTGGCCTCGTGAAGTGGGTGGAACGCGGAGTCCATCAGGGGCAGAGGATACTTGTTCCTCACCGTGATGTTGTTCAGCTCCCTGTAGTCGATGCACGGGCGTAGGGAGCCATCTTTCTTCTGAACAAAGAAGAATCCCGCACCGACGGGAGAGGAAGAAGGGCGAATTAGTCCGTTAGCCAGGCAGTCACGGATGTATTTCTCCATCGCCTCCCTCTCTGGTCTGGAGACGTTGTATAGGCGACTTGAGGGAAGTGACGAACCAGGGAGGAGCTTGATGGCGCAGTCGTAGGGTCGATGAGGCGGCAAAGACTGAGCTTGTGTCTTGGAAAACACTGTTCCCAGGTCATGGTAAGGAGAGGGGACCCTCTCCAGGGAGGGTTTGGGAGTCTGTGGTAGAGCTGGCACTCCCTCTGCTGGTGGTGGGGCGGAACGCAAGCAGGACAGATGGCACTTCGGATCCCATGCTTGCACTTGGTTAGAACTCCAGTTGATCGTGGGGTTGTGTTTCTGGAGCCAGGGTAATCCCAAGATGAGTTGGTCATTAGGGGACTGGATGACGCGGAACTGGATCATCTCCCGATGGTTCCCAGAAATGATCAGTTGTAAGGGAATGGTGATTTGTGTCATGCGGCAAAAGGTCCTTCCATCCAGCGACCGCGCGTTCTCAGGGTGGGGTAAAGGGAGGGTGGGGATGTTCAGTTCAGACACCAAAACTTCGTCAATGAGATTGGCGTCCGCTCCAGAATCCACCAACGCGTTAATCCGGGTCGTTCTGTCGGGCAGAATTAAGAGAGTCGTGAGCGTGGGACGATGGTTGTCTCTGTCAGACCCCTCATGTCTGTCGACAGCTCTCACCTCCACTGGTCTCCTGGTCTTGAAGGAGCACCGAGCCTGGGTGTGACCCGGCCTCCCACAGTAGAAGCACGAACCCGTGGTTCTGCGGCGTGCTCGTTCCTCAGTAGAGATCCTTGTACCGGCCCGGGACAGGTCCATGGGTTCGGATCCCTCAGACTGCTGCTCCTCCAGTCGAGGACTTGGCCCCTGCCTGGGGTAATGGTTGCCAGGAAGGATCGGTCTCTCCGACCGACGTTGTCTGGCACGGTTGTCCAGGCGGATCGTGGTGCGCACGAGCTGGTCGAACTGGGTGATGGGGTCCAGTCGCGCCAACTCGTCCTGGAGCGTCTCACTCAGGCTGGCCAGGAAGAGATTTGCCAACGCCGCATCGTTCCAGCTAGTAGCCGCCGCGAGGGTGCGGAAGTCGATGGAGTGGTCTGCCGCGGTCTTCCGTCCTTGGCGCAGAGCAATCAGTCTCTGGGATGGCTCCTGGTCGCTGGATGCGTGTTGGAAGACCTTCCGAATCTCATCGGCGAAGACTGGGTAAAGAGGAGGGAATGAATCCCCGGACCACACCGCCGTAGCCCAGTCCAACGCCCTCCCCTTGAGTAGCCCCATCACGTAGCCAATCCGACGGTCGTCGCTGTTGTAGGTCTGGGGCTGTTGCCTGAACACGAAGTTGCATTGTAGAAGGAAAGCCTTGCACCTCTCAGGTTCTCCACCAAACCTCTCCGGAGGGGGTTGTTGGGGCTCTCGGAATTGGCAGGTTCCCGTGGGGTTGAGCGCTGGGGATGTGGGTGGGTGGGAAGGCTCCTCCCGTGGTTGTGGTAGGACCGCGACGGCAAGCCTCCTCATCTCCGCGCACAGTTCACGAATCTCCAGGTGAAGTTCGGAGATTCCTTGTGAATGTTGCCGGACGATGGCTCCTTGTTCCTGGAGGGCGTAGAACATGGCAGTAGAGTCAGCAGGGTCTATTTTGGCGAAATTGTTCTCAGACGGGTGCGTGGGGGTTGGACCCAAAATGCACGACTCAGAAACAATAGTAATATAAAGACCCCTCAGGGCTTTATTCGGGACGAATCCCAGGAGAGTAGTCAACACAAGCAAAGTCCATACACGTAGATCCAGCCAAACAAATACAAAACAAACAAAAAGCACGGTGCCGAGGGAAGAGGCAATCTCGTAGTCGGTAGGCGTGCAGGGAGGTCCGGTAGCAGGAGAGCTGTCAGCGGGGCAGATGAACAGACGGACGGCAGGCAGAGGCGTAGTCGTGGACGAAGCGGGAGTCGAAACCATGAAACAATCAGCGGGGCAAAAGTACAAAAACGGTAGGCGGGGACGTAGTCAAGAACAAAACGAAGGTCACAAAACAGAAATCAATAATCGATGGTCAGTAAACAGGCGTGGATCGTAACGTGTAATCAAACAGTAAGTAATGCTCAAGAGTTGCGTGAAAAAACAGAGGCAGACAATTTCGCAGTGAACAGTTGCGCGACTGGGCTATAAATGCAGGTGTAGACAGGTGTAGACAATTAGTAAGAGCGTAGCAAGGAAATGGAAAACAGGTGCGATGGATGACAAGTTTAACAAGGAGATTAGTAATCGTTAGTAATAAACCTATCCTGCCCTAGCATTAGTAAATTAGTAAATGACATGCACGAGAAACATAAGGTAACATGAACACATGATTAGTCTTGTTAGTTTCTACCCAATCCTGATCTAGCGTTAGTAGTTTTAGTAAATAGACAAATAGAACATTGGGGGAGTGAAGGACAGAACGAGAGAGAGAGAGAGAGAGAAAAGGCGGAACGCAAGGTTTGCGGAAAAACATGTAAAAGTGTATGCATAACCACGACCAGTTAACGTAACAATAAACATACATCGAAACATAACACAACGCGGAACTAAGACGATAATCACTCAACATAACCAGGTAATATAATCGTACGAAACATAACTAGACATGACAAGAAAATAAATCGTAACAAGACATAACTAGACATGACGAGAAAATAAATCGTAACAAGAAATAAACTAACAACATGACAAACCTAGACTAACATGATACATGATAAGACACTACGTGACTAAGACAACATGAATAAACATAAATCAACATAAAACATGGTGAGACAGACCTGAAACGTGACCGTATAGACTATATACAGGAAGCCAGTACAACTTCACGTGTACATTTTGAAATTGTTGGTGAAAGGGTCATATAGACCATATCCTGGCAGTTTTGAACCTTGTGTTGTTATAATTGCTTTTTAGATATAAAATACCAAATTTAGAATACCAAAAACAATTGATTTTTCTGCTTTCCCATGTACAACCAGATGTGTAAACTCTGGTTGTATATAGTAAATATGTAAGTATAGTACAGAAATACCCAGCCTGCCATATTCCATAGAAATTAAGCAACCCCCCCCCCCCTCTAAAGGACACGGGCTGCTGTGAAGCTCTGTGATGATATGTTTAGGTGAGCAAAGACAAGCACGTGTTCTCCTGCAAAATGTACGATGAACTAGTGGACTTCAGGTGCCTGGTTGCCCAGAAATGATCACTGTTGTGCGATGATACAGTATGTGGTCATTCAATCGGGCTGAAACTGAGTGACGCGAGAGCCAATTGCGTGAGGTTGCTGGCCACAGTCTGCACTGTCATGGTCTAGATTTCATACCAGCATGTGGAGCCCACGGGTTATAACAGTGACTTACAGTAACAAGTACAACGCCTGGTAATGCTGAAAGCTCTTGATCAGGGAAGGACATTTCATGTAAATCTTCCACTTAAAGTACAAGTACAATTTCGTAAATAGAAAATACCTTTAGAGTGTAGCGTGTAGTCTACAAGGTCCTGGAGATGGGAGATAAGACTCACTGTGGAACAGCTTGTTAAAAAGTGACGGGCTGACCTTTGCCCACTGGGGTTGAAGCCTCATTTAACAACATACATTTAACAGAACATTTGGCTTTTTAATTAAAAAATAAATAAATAAAAGAATTATGAAATGAAAAGCTGTGCTGGAAGCAAGGCTACTGTCAGGCCCAATGTGTGCAACAGAACAAGCTCAAATCCATAAGACATACAAATGCACAGTATGTATATAATTAAGCACAAAAATATTGGGACAGCTGTCAAAATGTACAGCAGCGTTTTTCCTCTGGACTATTGAAATTTGTATTTCAAATCAAACAATGAATATGAGGCAACATTCACAATATCTGCATTTATTTAATGTGCTTTAAAGATTAATTTCCCAATATTACAACAATGCCACTCAATGAGCCAAGTCCCCCTATTTCATGTCAACATAAGAATTGAGACAAATGAAGGACAGCTGTTTTTTCATTTAAAAAATGGCATCAGTTGTTTTAATTACTTAAAATATCTCTTACAAGTCTTGTGTTAGTTAGCTTAAGAAGTGTGTGAATACTTTGGCAAACATTCATGAACATAATTGGAAAAGAACACGTTTTGGAACTTCAAAACGTGTTCTTTTGAAATTGTTTTAGACTGTAAGCCTTGCCAACAAACATAAATGTTCATGCTGGAGAGGTATGAGGACCAATTTTTCAGAGTGCTGCAGAGCATTACAGAACAACATGTCTTTCGGCCATTTCACACATTAAAAATACAATGAAATTTCAGCTCTAACTGTTGAACAGAACTGGAAACATATGCCCATTCCCCAGCTTTTGCAAATTCCAGATTGCTATAGCAACATAATTCCTACATTCAATGTTCATATCTGCCTAACGTGCCATACGCATTACTAGACTTCTGTTTGATTATTAAAGTTTATTCGCAGCGGAAAAACAAACTGCATCTAATGAAGTAATATGAAATCTGACTCTCGAGCACAGCTAAACATTTTAATTATAACAACATGTAATATTTATCTGCAATCTTTAAAAGATTGGCTTAACGACTCACAGACACACATGCACACACGAACACACACACACACACACACACAGTCACACATATGCACAACACCTTTTTTATTAGCTCATGTGGGTGAGCCTACTTTGTTTAACACAGGCATACCAGGATCATAACAAAAGGATTTATGATTTGAATGTGGCCACTTTGCAATAGTTGCTAATTAAAAGTGAAATTACATGCTTTCAGGTTCTGAAAGGGGGGGTGAGGGAATGGTGGAGAGAGAAAGAGACAGAGAGGATGAGGGAGGGAGGGAGGGAGGGGGGGTTGGGAATCAGACAAAAAGAAAAAAAAAAATAGAAAAATGGCATGAAGCTTCCTCGACTCTTCTTTTCTTGAGGCTTTTCAAATGGGTGGGACCTGCACATGCTGTGAGCAATGGAACATATACTCACATACTGGGTTGCATAACACCCTGTTTACAAACACTTTTAGAAATTCAGCCAACATAATTTATGCAAACCGTAACACAATGCATAGCATTCATTCAGGGGCCAAACATATGGCCTTAATCACGAATGCAGTTAGAACAGAAAGCAGCAACAACCACAGACTCCTCCTAAAAACTCAAACCCAAACAACTGCTGAACCTATCGGTCACAAGAAGAATTGTCTTTGTTTCTGGAGATGATACAACCTTTTTCCTGCATCCTCCTGGTTATTTATCTGGTATTTAAACCTCAACCCATGATCGCAATACACATACACCATGTTACGACATTACATGTCTCTTTATATTCCCCCATATGGAGAGATATGGTGGAGCCCATAATTAGGCTACCTTCAAAATGCTCTTGCTGTCTGACGCATTGGGAGGTCTGAATAAACTGCAACCACATGCAGCCTGTGTTCAAGTAAAATGTTATGAAATTGTTTATAATGAACAGATAGTTACACCCAGAGGTGTCGCCAGGGTTTGGACATGGAAATAGCTCAGATTTTCCCAAACCAAGGCACTTCAGTGGCCTGTATCACAAAGCAGGATTACTGAGTTAGCTGCAGCTGGAACCCTCCAAAATCTGGAAGATGGACTGCAGTAAAAACAGGTATTTTTGGTTTTTACTCAGCACAGTTATCCAACTAATTCAGTAATCCTGCTTTCACCCACAAAGGCTCCTTGGCCACCCCATCTCTGCACAATTACACCAAAATTTTTTGAGGGCCCCTGTCAGTCAGGGCTCTTGGAATCATTATTGGCATTTGGCAGATAATGCAGAATCATTACAACAACAAAAAAAGGCGCCCTTGGTTACATCATTAACCAAATAAATGATTAGCGTTGACTAGTTACATTTAAACCTGTTACCACAATGCAAAATAAAGTTTAATGCCACTATGCACACAATAATTTCATGCACACAATGCATCCCAGCCCAAAGGGCTAAAAGACAACAAAAGATAATGCAAGAGAATATGAACAATTGGCTCAGGGCTTGAGTTAATACAGGCAGTGTTCTGCAAACCTACATTTCTGGGGTAACGAATTGAGGGTGGAAGTCGGTCACACACAAAAATAATTATTTCAGAACTATGAGATTACCAAACAGGAGTGATGGAGAGCAATTGCAAAGCTGGGCAAGAAACCATAGCCTCTCCCTCGCCACTAAAATATCACTTTGAGCTCGCCACAGACTCAGACAATAAAAGGCATATTCTAACAATCCATTTTTCTATGTCAAAAAATCATGTTCCAATATAAGAAAAAATATACAACGAAACTATACTTTTGTCGGGACTATACCTAAGCAACTGTTGTCTTGAACTGCTTCTTGGTGTTGTGTAAATACATTGCTAGTTCATTTAATTACCAAACTAATGTAAAACATGGTAAGCTTCTTGTGCCGGGTTTCCTACCCTTTCCTACAAGGTATAAAGTGTTATATTCAGGCGACAAACAATTTAGGAATATGGCTGCATTCACAAAGCAGAATGAATAAGCAGACATGCTTAAACATGCAACTTGCAATATATAAATATGTAATGTTAATTGTACTGGCTAACGGTGATACTGGGGCTCTGGTTAACCTAATTTTGAAATACAGTTCCAATGCAAATGTGATGCAACTTGGTGAGCAGCTTTTGGACACTTTAGGCATGCTTTGTAAAAACACACACTCATATATATGAATAGAAGGTTAATTTTATTTACATTTTGTATCAAAACGTCTTTTTTCATAGAAAAGGCTTTTCTGATCATTCATGTGTCTGGACAAAAAGATATGCAGATGCATTTGGAGAGATTTGGGGACACTTGAGGAAATCTGGATGCAGTTCTTGGAATTTGAATGCCTGTCAATATTTTCATCAGATTGTACACAAGTTAACATCAACATCACAAAAATATAAAGTAGTTCTGGGTTGGTTGTTGACTTAGGAATGGAGATATTCAGTGCTAAACTATAAAAACATAAGGTGTTCAGTAATTCCTTAATTTGTGTACAGGCAGTCCCCGAATTACGAACGCTTGTACTTACGTACCGACCTCTGTAAAGCCTATTATTTTTAAAAATCGGGTTACATACAATGGTTCGTACTAACAAACAACACCATGCCGTTGTTGCCATTGTAAGTCGGATTGCATAAACACTATTGTGTTTTGACTTCCCCTTTTTTGTTTTGTGTTTACCCTCATAATCATGGCTCCAAATCATAAATCAGATGCAAGTGATGGTCATCGAAGAAAACAAAAATGATCATGATTGAAACAAAAGTCTAAATAATAAAGCGATCAGAGAGAGGTGAAACGGCAAAAAATATCGGAAAAGCATTATGCAACAGTTGGTCACAGGACAATTATAAAGGACAAGGGGAGAGTAATGTAAATCAGGCTCTATCCTGATGAAAGTGACGATTATCACTCAGCAACACAGTGGTTTAATTATCGAAATGGAAAGGCTATTGGTAATTTGGTTAGAGGATCAAAATCAGCATAATATTCCTATTGGCCTTGGTTTAGTGCAAGAAAAGGCTTGAAGCCTTTTCAGTGATTTAAACGCTGCATGTGTAGCAAGTGAAGGTGCTTGTGATGAAGAATTTGTTGTGATAGAGGTTGGTTCAACCATTTGAAAGGGAGGGCAAATTTACACAATACATTACTGTAGTTACATTTATTATTATTACATTACTATTATTATTAATATTGTTATTATTATTATTATTTTATTACACTTAAGATGTCAATTCATCCATCCATTATCTTAACCCGCTTATCCTGAACAGGGTCGCAGGGGGGCTGGAGCCTATGCCAGCAGACATTGGGTGAAAGGCAGGAGTTCACCCTGGATAGGTTGCCAGTCCATCGCAGGGCAACATTTAAGATGTTTTAGATAAAATATATACTATGTACAAACATTTGACTAATTTGCGCTAGATGTGAACCATGCATAACTGTTCTGCCTTACATACAAATTCGACTTACAGGCAGACCTAAAAACGGAACTCGTTTGTAATCCCGGGACTGTCTGTACACTGTATGTGCATGCTCTGACATAAATCTGTTCCGTCTCAAATTCCTGAATGGTACAACCCTGTTCATTCATTTAAGTCTTCTACCATGTGTGCAGTAATTTGTTTTTGAGATATCAATACTTTTATAGGACTAGTACAAAATATGTGGATGAGGGAAAATTTCCCTCTAGGAGGGAAAAGTGGAAAGGGTTAAATAAGACATTCTGATTTCTTCACAAAAATAAAATGAATACAGGGGAAGTACTCTTCAAGCAGTGTTTAAAATGAAAAAGACTGGAATATACAATACTATTATTGACTTCTGGGCAATGTCTCAAGCTTGCTGCAATTACAACTGTCTCAAAGGTATCTACCTCACACAGACTTTGTTTTGGCAAAAGCAGTGCATTGAAATAATGGAAATTTTAATTTCCTATAAAAGAGCCTTCAAAAGAGTTATCCAGCTCTTTCATAAGCACTACAAAGACATTCATAAAATGCTTTGGTGAAAAAACCTCAAATAGTGTCACCACTGATGCAGTAGTGGACTATTAACATAAACATGTCTGAATACCTACAGTGACTTAACACTTTTGGAGTATTTGAAATACTTAACAAACCTCTTAATTGATCTCCCTTGTGGTTTTGCGTGAATGTCTCCATAATCCAGCTTCATATATGAAAATGACACATGGGAATATTAGGGGTGCCTCAGAGGCTTTTCAATTGAAAATCAATACTGATTGAATTGGGGAGATTACTCTCTTCGCTAAACTAAAGGGCAGCCTGTAGGCTAGTGGCGAAGGTACATTACTGGGACCCTGAAGGTTGGTGGTCCAATCTCTGTGTAGCCACGATAAGATCTGTACAGCTGTTGGGCCCTTGAGCAAGGCCTGTAGCCTCAAATTTCTCCTGGAGAGGATTGTCTCTTTGGATTTGTTGTCAGCTAAATAACAAATTATTATTATAAAGGCTCCTCCAGAGGAGCCAGGACTGTTGACCCAGGGAGATAAATTGGCATTCTTTAACATGAAACAGAACCAGGGCAGACAGGGAGGGTGGTTCTTTCTGGTTTGTGCAAGGCTAAAATCCAGAATAAATAAGGGCTAAAAAGTTAATATAAATTTTTGCTAATACAATCGCCCTACGTTACTCACTGCAAACAACACATGTAATGGTTATGGATAAAGTCATCTTTCTAAATTCTGCTTGAATGGAATTCTGTTTAACCACAGAATGTAAAACATAATACCAGTCCTGTGCTGTAGTCTTGCGTTTTTACAGTCCATTAGCATTTCACCATTCATCGAAGCCCCAAAGCTGTTCCTTTGATACATTTACAATGCAGTCCATGGACAATCACCAATAACAGACTTCAAAGACAATCAAAAGCCTAGAATCAAGACTAGATGCTGAAAGCGTTCTTCTACCTGCACTAAGGAAGCAATTGAATACACATGAGTCATCAGAAACAGCTGGGAAGCCAACTGTACAATAATTTTGTTCCCCTAAAATGGGAGGACAATGTAAAAAAAGGGATGTTATTCCAACACAGATCACCCAGTATGGATGTAATTACCCTGTAATTAAAGGTGATAGGAAACTCATACTGTTTCATCCCAAAACCAATGTGCGAGAGGAAAACGAACAGAAAGAGTCAAAATAACAGAAATTGTACCAATGTCCAAATACTAATGGACTGCAGTGTATATGAAGGCTCACAGCTGCTTTTGTGGCTTCATTTTTAATAGGATAAGGTGATGGAAGAGTTGGCCTTTTTTATCAAAGCAGAGAAAGGAGAGGAGACCGGTTTTCTGGGCCAACTGTGTGCTTGTGTGCAGCTAGCCTGCTCTCCTTTATTACACTCACCTTTGGATGAGGGTCAGGAAGTCTTCTTTTCAGTGCCATTCAGTGTCAAATGGTTTTAGTTTCATTTATTTATTCTATAGCCTTCTTGGAAATACAGTGTGCATTGCAAAGCAGCCCTCTGACAACAAGAAATAAGTGCTATACCAAGTAAAAGTTGATTAAACAAAAGTAATTGGTGCTGGTCTTTACTCACAGTCATAACTAGACCTCCACACAGCCAATTTTTGGTTTGCACACCCAAATATACTGCAAATGAAGGAGAATGGCTTTATGTCAAAGGTTCTAAACTACTTAATCTCAAGGCACCCTAAAATAAACATCTCTAACTCAATAGAATGGTTAATATTTGACCCCTTTATCCAGCACCAGTTGCAAGACAAATCAGAAATGACATTACAGTATGAATAAGACCAAGCACATGTACAGTAAACAAGGCTTGGTTCATATGAAAGTCTAAAATATATAATTTGTGTGATATGGAATTACAAAACATACTTCAAAAGGATGTCAATATTCCTAGTGTTTTTTTTTTGTTTTTTAAGAAAACATTTGGGTTTATTTTTCTAACCTGTTATTTCATCCTCCAATGCCAAGATAACTACAAAGGTACTTGTTGTGCATAAAAAGGCTTGAATTCAGTACTAGGACACTTGATTAAATTAATGGTGCTGTTTCCTTGATTGCTTACCCCTGATTATTGTAATTAGAGTGTCAGCAGCGATGCATTTAAACTACACAGTTAAATGTTTGGTAAAAATGAGATCTGTTTCACAATTTTTCCAAATTACAAAGTGACCAGTCTTACGTGTAACGAGGTGAAGTTTGCTTTATTTATTATCATACCTAAAAGGGTTAATCACCATCCTGTGAAAATAGCAGAGGTGGATGAGCCTTAGCAACGCTGATGAGTTCATTAAAGGGGAAGAACATGTGTTTTATCAATGTTTGGGTATGTTCTGTCATCAGTATTTCATTTATTGTGCCATCTCTTTCTGTCTTCCGTGGACACACACACACACACACACGCGCGCACACACACACACACACTCACCGACACCAAACATGCATATTTATTCACTGAATGTATAGTTTGCTGGCAGCCAGTAGTAGCATCTTTGCCAGTTGGACCCTTGTTCTCTCAGTACCAGCTGACAAATGTAACAGCCTGATAAATATTTTTAGATACAGTATGCAAACTGCAGCATGAATGTTCGAATTGGCTACTGCTGACAGTGTAACTGCCACTCCCCCACTCCAATATTAATTCTGCAGTTTGTCTATCATCCTGTATTAAAACCTATTAAAAACCTCCAGACAACACTTGGAGGACAAGTAGTCAGAGCATAGGGTAACCAGGGAGTGTGACAGACAGAATAAAGAATGAAGTTCTTTACTGCAGCAGTTTGTAGTAAAAAACAGGCAATGAGAACAGTCTGAGAAAGCAGACAAAACCAAAGCAAAGGGACTGAGCACAGGGCCAGTATACCTCCCTAGCCACTCTCTGTGGCACGACTACCTGGCACTGCTAGTCCAAGAAGGTGAATCTTGGACCCTGGGGTGTAGAATGGCACAATGCTGCCCCAAATCCCTCCAAACTTCTCTGAAATGTGGCAGGGGCATTACAGAGCAGAAATGGCGTCCATTGAAACTCAAACAGACCTACTGAGGTGGTGAATGCAGCCTGTTCACAGTGCTGGGGGGTCCACTGGCACCTGCTGACACCCACTTGCCAGATCTAAAGTTGAATACCACTCTGCTCACCTCATAGCTGCTAACAACTCCTCAATGTGGGGCAGAGGGTAGGCATCTTTGTGAGTAACGGCATTCAGGCAGCAATAGTCTACATGGAGCTACCAAGCCTCATATTTCTTCTGCATCATTATGTCTGGAACTTTCTGTGATAACCTTGCTGTTAAGCTTCTCGTTCTGAAGGGACCTAGGGTCAGGCCAGGGGGAACAGGGCAATACCTCTCATGGATCAGGGAGGTGGTACCAGTGGGAATATAATGTAAGACCACCTGTGTACACCAAAGGTCCTCCTCATGGGCCCCAAAACCCACAGCCAAAAAAACAGGACCTGCAGCTGCTGCTCTTCCTCAGGAGCCTGTCCTTCCACTCAGGAAGCACACTACTGCACCTCAACCACTCCTGGCACTCTGTCCTGATCACAGCATACCTGTCAGGACTCAAAACCAGAACTTGTATGGGAAAAGGGGCCATGGGGTTGGTTGGGAATATGGGCGACAGCTGGGAATTGCTGGATCTAGCCATGCTGTGAAACTATGAAGCTCCTGTCAGAAATGCATGATGACAGTCATTCCCCACATGTCCATCCTGGACAATATGCACCGCTTTCCTTGGGGCAATAATGCCCCCACTATAAAATCTAACTTGGCATCTCCAATGAAGGTAATCTCCAGTCAATTGGCACCTTTTAGATTCCAATGCTGTCGCCGTTCTTCCACCATCTCTGTTAAAAGCCCTTGCTGAACATGGTGCATTAATTCCCCCCCCCTTCCCACACATCCACATGGGGACATTTCCCCGACACATTAGACTGTTATGGGCCTTTTTCCTGGTCCTGGCTGGGGCCTTACATTTAACGGCCCATGCTGCTGAGGGCACCATCGCTGAAAATTTCCAGCCTGAATTCCACAGGAATGGGACACCCTTGGGCTTCTCCAGCCTCACAGCCTAGCCTACTCCTGCACAGGGTGTTGACCACTCAACTGGTGTTGCAGATCGGTCTACCTCTCCACTTTCTGAGAAAAAGCCCCGGAGCCTTCAACAATTGTTGGCTCGGTTCAGCCACGAGCGTCTTACTAAGGGTCACGACTCAAGTTCACGTAGCTCATGCCAGAAATCAGCACACGCCTCATGCTTCCATGTTTCTCTCTAGTGTTTCCTACAGGCGGGCCCCAAGGCTTTCAAAAATGAAAGCAACTCCAACAAAAATAACCAAAAAGAAAAAACTAAACCATTCATGCACTGCTGGCCATGTCTTCACCACCGGGCAGTTAAAGGTTGCTTTGCTAAGGATGTCATCTCCATAATGGCCTTCATTCTGGGTTGATGGACTGTACCATCTGTCGAATCTCTTGACCTGACCTGAATCCAAAAGAACAAATACACAGTGTGAAAATGGATGCTATGCACAGAGCCCTCTCCCTGTTCGCATCTCACTGCCGTTCGTTCTTTGTGTAATCAAAGTATACGGCACATATCAGACCCCGCAGGTTTTTCAAATGGCGGTTGCCCCACTCAAAGAGCCAGGCTATCTCTGTGCCCAGTCTTGTTTTACAGAGGGAAATGTCTGGTAGCAGCAGGGATTAACTGTGAGGAAAAGGGTCTGCTCCCCTGCCAGGTTGACCTTGGCAGGCAGCCACTTCTATCAATGTGTTGGATGACTATATTTGTGCCTGCGTGTGCGTGTGCATGCATGTGTGTGTGCGTGTGTGTGTGTGTGTGTGTGTGTGTGTGTGTGTGAACAAATCACAACAGGTGAAATGTGAGATTTTACAAATTCACTTAAAAGGTACTTCAGTCGGAATTGTAATAGTCATAACAAGAAAAGAAAGTGCAATGTCTGAAATATCTGCATACTACAAAGTGAAATATTAGATCATGCTGAGATCAGATTGCGGCTCATTTTATTTTTATATCCCATCCTCCTGAGAAATAAGAACAGTTTAAGTATTTAAATTTTCTTTGGCATGGTACAAGTGAAGCATGTTGCAGTAATATTTTCTAAAATATTATTCACGATATTTCCTCTACCCAGAACAAGGTTTCAGCATCGTAGAATATATGCTTCTTGAGATCAGACTCCCCTACAGGGTATAAAAATGAATTGCCAGGTCCAAGGAGGCTATGAAATGTGTGAGGTGTTTTTAGGTTCTCAAGCATTTTGATGAGTCAGTGCCCGGAGATAAGCTTGGATTGTCAGAACCAGTGACCTCAGATATGTATCATGTGAAAAATTCAAACCTGTTTCATGGAAAGTGAGTGCAACTGTTGATATGGTTCTTTGGAAGAAAAGCATCATGTGTTTCTTGGCTACTTGATGTACCTGGCTTCAGTTAACATTTCCCTCTAACTTGGACTCACAATTAAATTCACCTGGTATATGTATAATGTGTCATACCATGTAAGAACTGAATTTATTTGTGTATAACTCAAAGGTTGATAGAATCCATGCCATTGAATCATAAGAGGAGACTGAATATGATATGTAGACCATCATTTAGCGTAATGATAATACAGCCCTATTATTGGCAATGACAGTAACCAAAAGTGTCTGAACTGTAACTAATTATATAGAGCGCTCCGGAGCAGACATTGATGTCAAAATTCAAAGCTCCTCCTACCATATTTCCTTCAGTTGTGAAATGTCAGCCTGACCCTGACCTTTTGCTAAATCATGTCAGATGCTGGAGGTCAATTGTTCAACCAACATGCACAGTGGCAGCAAGGGATGATTTATTGTCATGATAAGGCCTGAAGGGAGGATATGTACTCAGGAACAACCATAACATACCAAAGAAAAAGAGCACAGACGTACCCATGTTGACACAACAAACAACAAAGTACATAGTGGCAAAATCGAAGAAGCTGCCTGCAACTTTATTTGACATTGACGCTAATATCTCTTCCCTGTTATATTATTCAAGCACTAGATTTATTTATTTTGCTGTAAAGCTCCCTGTCCAATCACCCATGGGTATGTTTTGTATAAACATATTGACTGAATGTATGCAGGTTCTGTCTTGGCATTTCTTATTTTTAAAGCCTTCATTTTTCACAAAAACCTTCAGCTTGTGGAACTCAATGAACCAACCAATCGATCAATCAATCAATCAATCAATCAATCCGTCAAATTTGGATACTGCTCAATTTAGTTCATACCTTAGTTCAGATGGAATAAACATTAGTAATACACAGATGACAACATTTTGACTGAATTTGGGAACTAGGACTCATTTCCGGGGATGTTTGGGAAACATAGTGGACCAGCTGGAAGTGTTGTTGCTGTTTTTCATGAAGTTCCGATGAAACCTGTTGGAACAGAAGGTCATTTTGTCTTCAGGGCTTAGCTCTCACAATTTTTCATGCACAAAATAAAAATAAAAATGTTCAGTTTGGTAAATATCAATGCAGAATATTGCCTGCCTCTGCAAATGAGTCAATTTTTTGACAAAATCTTTAGCGTACAGTGTGTGATTCCCTCCCTTCTCATGCCACCCTCCAACCCTTTCTGTTTTTCTGGTCTGTTCCAGAGCTATCTCGTCCTGTCCAATACAATGAAACATTTGTATTGATTTGTTTTGGTATGCAGCTGTACACATAAGAGAAATTCTCTTTTTCCTTTTGAAAGCCACAGAGAACTGAACGTCCTCTGTTAAGCAACAGCATTTATTCGACATTTAGACATGTTTGGATGTACTACAATGAATGAATCTTGTGGAACAGAAAGAGGGGAGGGAATGGAAGGGGGGGGGGGGCAGTCAGTGCTTGCTGTACCAAGAGAGAAAGGCCTGAGGGTTTTAATCGAGACATAAAAAAATGTAAATTATTTCATTGTGCGCTCATTGGATTTTTCCAGGAAACTGCCTTCTTCTGTGAATGACTGCAATTGCATTGCAGCAGTACAAACACAATGAATTCCCATGTGCTGTGGTATCAACCAGTATGTGCGTGCATTTGTGTGTGTGTGTGAGTGTGGTGAGTGCGTATGCGTGTGGAGAAAATAAAGGCATGAAAGAAAATAGAAAAGAAAAAAGTCAGGAAATACATTTTCTGCTGAGTTGACAAAGGTAGCGGCACTGTTCACCGAAGCCATTAGAGACTTAATAGGCAGCTCCAGCACAAAGGATGCAGTGATGGTTTCTTTACAAAACCACTATGGGCGATCAGCCATTTAATTTCATCGAGACTTCACTCAGCTAGTTGATTCAAACCTTAAATCACTTCAGTCTCCAAAGTCCAGCTATGTTTTTAACATCAGAAGGGGCTGGCTGATTGAGGTTTATTTCCCCAATCAAGGGAACTTGTTGGAACGGTATGAATGTGCATGGTTTGTGGGGCTTTTTCAGGTGTCCTCAAGTATCACACAGTGTATATTCCTTCTGACTCATGATCTCTGCAGGCAAAACACAACCTGTTCTAATTAACCCTTTGAAGATTTGGAATGATCATCAATTTTTTGCATCAACATTCCCTGCTGTAAAATCCAGAGATGCCAGCTTGTCATTATGCCTATGAGCTGGTCGACCAGCATCGCCAAGCTGGTCGTAAAGCTGGTCTAGTTGTGTATAAGCTGGTCAACCAGCTAGTGCCGGTAGCTTGTCTGTTTCAAAACATAGATTGAGCTGGTCAAACCATGTCAAGCTGGGAGCTGGTCTCAACTGGTCAACCACCTTAACCATGTTGAGCTGGGAGTTGGTCTGAACTAGACAACCAGCTACATCATGTCAAGTTGGGAGCTGGTCTGAACTAGTCAACTAGCTAAACCATGTTGAGTGAGAGCTGGTCTGAATTGGTCAACCAGCTACCAGCTGTTTCAGAACCTAGCTTGAGCTGTATTTTTCCAGCTGGGTTGCAATGTTCACTTAGGAACATTCTCATCACAAATGTGTGATTTTACACCTTAAAGGGTTAAAAAACTGGCCGTCTGAGAAAAGAGCTGTGCTTTGGAGGAGTGCATCATCCTTTTGGAGTCCTCACTGGAACAATTATAATTCCATAGAAACAAATGTATTGAAGCAGGAATGGTTTTGGGCAGGGAGGGGGCGAGGTTTGGAATCCGGAATGTTCCATGGTCACCACCCGTGCCTACAGACTGTATAAATAACAGCAATTGCACGGCACAGTGAAAGCCTAAAAACTGCACATCTTCTGCATGCTTTTTAACAGTTAGCTTTTTCTTTTCTTCTCATCGAGAACAATCAGGAGCCTGTCCCACAGACTGGGATTACTGAGTTACCCGGATAACTGTGTGAAGTAAAACCCGGAAAAATACTTTTTACTTCAGTCCTTGTTCCCGATTTGGCTGGGCTCTGGGTTTTACTCAGTGCAGTTATCCGGCTTTGTGCAACAGGCCCATGTAGTTTATAGTAGGGCTCACAGCTGCAGCATCCCCTGTCACACTGGGAGTTCAGGCAAGCATGCTGTAGACCTACATTCTGTTCAACAGCAGAGCCAAACAGTCAGTATTCTGGTGGTGAAGTTAATAGTGACCAGTACAGGCAGAACCCGATCGACCAGAAGAAGTCACTCATACACACTGAGAGGAGGGACATTCCCACCAAAGGCAAACTTGGGAGGTGCTACCATCAATTATGAAAACCCAACAGGGCTTACAGAGGCTGTTGACGGCAGGAATGTGGGGAAGTTCCATTTCAATAAAACCAAATCAAGAATTAATTTAAAATTCAGCTTATGAATTGAAATGTTAATAAGGTGTTACGAGGACGTTGCTACTTTGGAATTGAAGTTCATTTCCTGAATTTACTGAATTGAATTGGATTTGAAGCCACCTCTGAGAAGCTTCCAAAAACTGGAAACTTTCCGCACTCTGTAATTAAATTAATTTGTCCCTTGACCTCTACTGTGAATGGTAGCCCTATAACCCAGCAATGAACATATCTCATTTTATCAAAAGTGAAGAATTGATGAAAAACAATTTTAACTACAATGCTGCAAACACAGGACCATTGCACAGGAAATTAATGTCCTTATTGCAATAACAATGAAACAATGAAAAAATGATTCATCATCTATAGTTCTCACTAGGTTACCTTTGCAGTGACTTTGATCTGAAATAGCTATTTGGGAAATTTTATTTGGATTTATTTGAAGTTATGCATGTCATCTTTGTATATCTTCAGTGAAAACAGAGAATAAATTGACTGTGTCAACACTCACTCCTGGCAATAAATCAGTGTGAATGGAAGAGTGGGTTCTCTGTATGAGCACAATGATAGCTCTGCAGATTCTTCTGGCCGTGCCAAAACAATGACTGCTTGTAAAAATCAGTGGGCCCTCATTTAATGAGTGGGTGGCTGACAGACGACCTCAGATTCAGTTAAAAGATATATTGAGTTTCAGAGAGAATTGATAACCAGTGAGCTTTGCAAAATGAAAATAGTCAGTCAGTCAACTTTTTACTGCCGAATTATGTTGCTTTCAATTGTCAGCACGTCAATGCAATATGTATCATTATTTAATTTCCAGGATGGACACTTTTAAATATAATCATTTTCGGAGCCCATACATAGGACAAGATAATATGGATTTTTCTCTCTAATGCTTTAAATACTATTTAGGGGATACAAATATTTATTATAATGAATTAATTTTTTACAATTAATGCAAAAATGGTTGAATATGAACTGGCCATTTTGAACCTATGGCTGCTTTAAGTCTTTGGTTTCACCATGTAGAATTTACACCATGTAGAAATGTATGCATTTAAAAACAACTTTGTCCCATGCATGTTCTCCAAAATATTGTATATATTTAAAAGTGACCATCTTCACACTGCCCTTTCATAAGGGCACTTAAAATAGGTTTTACAAAGCTGCCATTGTACTGACCATGTCACTTGCTTCATATGATACTGTGACAGAACAAATAACCATCTGAAACTGAAACTGACAACGTGTCCAGGGTCTATTCCTGCCTTTCGCCCAATGTACGCTGGGATAGGCTCCAGCCCCCCTGCGACCCTGTTCAGGATAAGCGGGTTAGGATAATGAATTAATAAATTAATGAATGAAACTGAACAACCAATCAAACAAGGAAACAAAGATACTTTCCCTTCAGACATTTGTGACTGGTACAGTACAGCGGTTTAAGCTGAATTTAAGAGAAGCTGAATGCCTGGAGTCCCAGACATCTAGCCGCACTACCGAGGGACAAAGAGTTTCAGGTCCTCATTTCATCGCTCAATGCATTCTCCTCGGTTGATTTGTCAGCTGCTTGGGTCGCAGCACGTGCAGTTATTATCTATTGCGGTGATTGTGCAGGTCAGCTGATGGATTGCGAAATGAATCACATCAGTCACATATGTGTAAGCATGCGCCATCTTGAACAAATGTTTGAGCAGCAATGACTTCCAATACTGCACTCCATACTGGAGACAAATATGGGAAATGCAAAATTGTTCAAGTAAAGATTGTTTCAAATGCCAAATGATGTGTTTAAAAAAAAGGGAAAAATTTTAATGAAATGTGCATTGTGTGTGATTTATACCAGTGCAGGATGCGGATGTTACAATTTCAACTGGAAAGTGAGAGCAATGGGGTTCTTGAACACCAATATAGTATTTAAAAAAAAGACATTCCAAAAAACTCAACTAGCAGCTGAGCAGGAATGCATGTGTGTTTTTCCTTCTCCCTTCTCCCTTCTCTTTGAAGTAGTAACAATCTTAACTCCCAATAACCAGTCAAAATAAACCATAAAAACCAGGACCCTGTTTATGGTTTTCCATGTGAGTTTTTCTGCCAGACATAACCTTTCAGGAAGGGCTTGGACTTGTGTTTAGACTTGTGTTTCTGGTGCGTCTGACAGCAATGAGAGGGAGAGGGCTTAGAGAGAGAGGGGATGAGGTCTGACACCACTGATGCCCATTCCTTATTGGTCATTGATGACATTCTCCTTTCAGAACTACCCAATGAGAAGAGGAATGTTTGCAGGGCAATGTGCTTCTTTGACCTGAAAAGGTCTCTGCAAAGAGGTCTAAGGTCATTTGGAGGCCTGTTTATGAAGGCCCTAGTGGTTTTCCCCTTTCGCCACATGTGAGTTATGTGAGGTCATGTTTAGCATTGCTTCATGTTCTCCTACCTCTACCATTTCTAGGTCATGGCATTAGAAGTACTCAAAATGTATAGTATTGTATTGTGTGGTTTGTACATATTTGGACATGAAACATTTTCTTTTTACTCCAGCATTGGATCGGAAAAGACATATGTGGTAAAGTGCAGATTATCTGATGTAATTTGAAGGTATTTACAATCACATTGGAATTTAAATTCAGTTCAATTCAGTCTTATTTGCATAGTACTTTTTACAGACGACTGTCTCAAAGACATAGTACCAGAAGCTGTACCTTTTAGTACTTTTTAGAGATGCCCCCCACCCCCTTTTTGTGACCAAAAGTAATTGGACAAGTGGCTGCTCACCTTTTTCTTGGCCAGCTGTGTGTCACTGCATCATTAGTTCATGCATGTTTCAGCTATTGATAACATGTTTAACCTAGACGTGGATGGGCCACACCGGGTTCCAATACTGTCAGCTAAGAACAGGAAGATGAGGCTACTGTTAGCACATGATCACCAAACCTGGACAATTGAATATTTGAAATACATTATGTGATCTTATGCTGTGACATCCCGAGGGTAGGACCAGAATTTTGTGCAGGCTGTCAATGGTGCAGGCTGGTGGTGGCGTAATTGTGTGGTTAATGTTCATCTTTGCCAAAATTAGGCCCCATAATACCAAGTAACATAATTTGAATGCCAAGGCATACCAAAGCATTGTTACAGACCATGTATATCCCTTTTCGAACACAGTCTATCCTTTTTCAAATGGATAATTCCAGCAGAAGACTGCCATGTCACAAAGCACACATCATCTCAATCTAGTTCCACGAACGTGACTTCAGTTTACTCCAACGGCCTGCACAGTCCTCAGATCTCAATACCATAGAGCACGTTTGGGAAGAGGTGGATTGGGATGTTTGCAGCATGAATGCATGGCTAAAAAATAGGTAGGAATTGTGTGTGACAGTATGGGCCAAAATCTCTAAAGAGTGTCTCCAGCACCTTGTTGAATCCACGCTGAGAAGAAATCCAGGCTCTTTTGTCGACAAAAGGGGGTCCCACTCAGTACTAGATAGGTGTACCTAATAAAGTGACTACTGAATATATGTATAAACAGCATATAATATAAATGTAATTCACTGAAATCAAGGGACTTGATGAAGCATGTTCTAATTTCCTTTTTCTGATCTAACCACCACCCCCGTCTTTTCAAAGATTCATGGAAGTATTACGATTTAAATGGATGGCATCTGTGTAGACTTAGGACAGGAGCATGTTTGGCATGCAGCTTGACCCAAGAGAGCTGTTGTGAAGCCAGTGGCAGATGATCAGAACCATTGCTAAACTTTCTCTGGAAGAAAGCTGCAGAAGGCAACAGTGGAGAAAACTTGCAGGCTTTTTCTCCTGAAATATGTCAGAGACGAAAATAGGAACAGAGGGTGAACCACACGCCTATGAAAAATAAATGAATAAAAATTCTGCAAAACCATCTGCGATCTGACATGTTTTGAGGAGAATCAAAGCATGTGAGAGGAATGGGAGCTTGCACATCTTGTGTTGGGAGTAATGCTTTTGAATTATCGATGGCTTGCTGTCCAATTACTGAAACCTCTCTGTCTCTCTTACAGGAGATTCAGAGATTTAGTGAGGCCAAACTACTTAATAGCATGGCTTGAGGGAGATCTACAGCATGGAGAACTCAGGTTCTTTGGTGTGACTGTATATGCCACAAATGTTACATTATGTTTTTTAATTAAATTCCCAGACACTTGTCCAGATTCAGGATACAGGAGCAACATAAATGCATTCACCCGATTAATGTGTGCAATCATGTCAGTCCCGGTTAAGAACATTCCCAGACCGGCTATAGATGCAATATCACTAAAGCGCTAGTGCAAGTCAACTATGCCAACTGAGAGCCAAAGTACGAATTCTAAATACAAACAGAAACAAAATCTATAAGAAGACATAATCATTAAAATAACCTGAAATAATACAAGAGGTGAACGAGCTACTAGGTTGGGATGGGAGGAGAACTAGGATGCAGTCTGAAAGAAAAACGTGTGGGGGGAAATGTATGTTTTGACAGCTCAGTGTTGTAATAATAACTCGCATAACTCACAACCCCATTTTTTTGACTAGCTCATGGCAGATCATGTTGAAAGAACCCATGTAGAAAAAAAGGTGTGTTCTATTATGAACACTGAATTTTCAAAAATACAAATTCCACACCTGTCCCCTTCACATTTTTGTGTTTGTGTGTGTGTGTGTGTATGTGTGTAGGGGGATGGGGGGTGGGTTCTTATCTTGTTTAACCACTTAAGTCTCGTTGAGGGTTTTTTTTTTTGCATTCAGGGTGCAATTTTCAATCACTATGGTAACAGGATATACAATTTGAAAGCGTTAAATCTCATGGTTCTGTCTGTATAACCTATTTTAAGATGCCATTGCCACCTAAAATCCACCTACTACTAGAAATACAGTAATGTCCGTATCCTTTCCACAGCAAGTGTCCAGCGGACCAAACACATAATAGTTCCTCATTCTAAAAATGTATGGAGAAACATTGATAGAATGTATAATTTTAATTTTAAATTTCTCTAGAGGTTATTATTCCTTTGTGTTTCACAGTTGTATACTTCTGCAAATGTACTATTACCTACATTTCTTATAGGTCCGCTCTCGAACATGATGAGCCCAAGTACAACCGTCTCTGACCAGTATTTGTAATTTAGTTGCAGAGAACCCCCATCCGTGTGTAACTTCAGCTATTAACTTTAGCTCATCAAAGAACCGACTACAGGCATGTTATTGAAGTGATGACTAAAACGCATTTTAGTTAATGACATTACATGATTATAATTTCTTATAATTTAGCATAAAACAACAGAATTTTTTTAACTGTTGTGCTTCGGCCAAAACAGTTGAGATTTTATGCCGTTTTATGACGTTTTACAAAAGAAAAATTTTGCGATGACTACATCTAAATACAATAGAGGGCATTTTCAGTGACGTGACCCCATTTTACATTGGTGGACATTTAAATAGTGCACTATTTAGATGCTCAGGATAAAAAGTGTTGTATAGTTTAGGAAGCAAAATGCAGTATTTCACACTTCATTAGACCCATAATTTTATTTAGTTTCCATGTGTCTTTTGGCGTCTCCAAATGTCCTTTTTGGAAAACTGCCTAGACATAGATTATAAAAACAATTATCTTGTCCTCAAATTTGTCCAGTGTTGTGACTTGGCTCCATTATATTTCTAAGCACCAGCCACAGCTACGATTATCCATATCCAGTGAAACACAGAAAATCATTTCCGAGAAAAAAGCTTCCACTTTCACTGTGTTTGAGCTTCTGTAACTTTGTTGTAGTTTATATGTAGAGTAATTCTGAACCAAAGGGTTACCTTTCAGAAGAGGCCAGGATTATGCCTGTTGTCAGAAGGGTTCAAGAATAGTAACCATTATATTTTTGGTAAGTTAATTTTAAACTTGTGTCAGAAAAAGAGGCAATACTTAAGGGGTTAATATTAAAAAAAGAAAAAAAAATCCATTTGGAAAATTGCAAATATAACTTTGTGCCATGAAGCCCTCTAATTGCTCTTCTGTGCAATTGAACACACACCAGGGACCAGATTCAGTAACCATGGAGACAACCTGGGATGTGTTAAGTGAACTGAATGGTAAACAGGAAACTTTGTCTGTGCCTGAGCCCTGTTCTGACTGAAACCAGTTTGAAAGGAAATAATACCAAGAAGCGGGATGGAGAACAGTGCGAACAAACAGATCCCCAGGCTTGCTCTTTGCTCGGTCTGTTCTCTCTAAGAAGCTGCGAAAAAAGAAACATGTCTTCTGATATAAACATTTACAGTTTCTGTCTCCTGGTTATTCATCTCTCTTGGTGCATTTCAACAGCATGGGCAAACACATCAGGATAGCTCTCGGTGATGACCTCACTGGCACACAGTCCTTCATCATCTGAGTGTAAACACAATTATGAAAGCGACTGGGCTTGCCGGGCTAAAAACACCGAACCACAACGATACAAAAAGAGCTACTGCTTCCAATCTGCTCATGGAGTAAAGAGAAAAGATCAGGGAGGAAAGCAACGTCCTTTGAGGGTTTAGAGAAGCGATAGCCGTAATTTTAGGCTCATTTTTTATTCATATAGATTTTTTTAGAAACATCATCATTCATCTGCAAATATGTCATAATGTGGTGTGAAATAGGTTACCATCCTTAAAATAAATAATAGATCGAAAATAAATAGATGCGCAGTAAATAATCCTAATAAATAAACAATCCTATCTATCCAACATAATTCCTGGGAACAAGTTGGTTTGCTTATTTGCCTCCACTTAGACTTGCTGTACTGTATGTGTTGCGAGTACAATTTTCTCACTTTAGAAGGAGCTTCCTCCTTCAATATCTGCCGTAAATGTCTTTATTTTTCCCCAGAGTGCTTTTGCATTCTTAATTTGCATTTTCTTTAACTTCACACTAGTGCTCTGACTGTTTTAAAGTGGAATATTGGAATGTTAAAGACCCCTACTTTAATCTGGGGACATTAAAATCAAATAATAATAAGTATAATAAGAAAGTGTGTCAGCACAGACAACTTTCTAACGGTAGTAATCTTGCCAGTGCAGCTGGAAAGACCTGTCTGGGCTTCTGAGAAAGATCATATCACGCACACAGTGACGCAACAGAAAGGCAAAGGACAGTTTGTCATACAAAATCGAAAGAAGCTAAGTAATAAATACAGATT
Organism: Conger conger; assembly: GCF_963514075.1. Classification (NCBI taxonomy): domain Eukaryota; kingdom Metazoa; phylum Chordata; class Actinopteri; order Anguilliformes; family Congridae; genus Conger; species Conger conger. Next base: position 36,195,144 of record NC_083767.1, read on the forward strand.
TACACTTCCTCATGACCAAGGAGCAATTCTACGATGGGAGAAAACCTGAGTAGGGTACTGAATGAATCTGAGAATGTGAAAACAAGGCCTGCACTGTGAGGGTCAATGAGGTCATTTGGTCAGGGCACAGCAAATTGAATGAGGTGTGCTCGAGGATTGGGATCCACTGTTCTAGGGAGCCCTGCTTTTTAGCAGCATTTCTCTTACCCATTGCTATATTTAATGCCCAATTGTTTGCATGCAGAATATAGGCATAAAGGTACAAGCTGTGACAAGCATTGTGAAACCACCCCAGAGCACTATGTGACTGTTGGGCTCCAGGGAAGGGCAGCATTTGGATATGAAATATATACATTTGCATGCACATGTTTCATACTGTAGGTTACTCACTTTAGTTTATCTGCATGCAAAGCAGCCAACACCACTCCCAATTTGACTGCAGCTTACACATGATTTTATTTGGGAGGTGTATTTTTCATTTGATAACAAATTTTTACATTTTACTCTACTTTTTTTCTGATATCTGCGAAGAACCCTGAATGTCTGTAACCATGAGTTGAACCATGAGCTGCTGGTTTGACAAGAGTAATGAGTGAAAGATTACATTCATCACCCTAAGGCCTCAATAGACAACTAGCCACTCCTCCTAGGGGCTCCGACAAGTCTAAGTCCAAAGTTAAGAAGCTGAATCTCTCTGACCGAGAGTGCGCATGTTCACTTGCGTGTTTCACATCACTGAACTTGTGATATCAACATCGCAGGTCCTGTTGCCATTTCTGCTTATCAGCACTACAACAAGATATTCAGGTTACCTCGCCTGATTCTCTATCACCTTATCAAACTGTACATTGCTACCATTGTTAAAACTGGATGTTGTTACCATGATTAACAACATGAAAAATCATGAAAGTATGAAGTTTTACCACGGTTCAAAACAAGCAAATAAATTAAAATACACGGTACACTCTTAAAATGCAATAACTTAAAACTTGCTTCTGACTTTCCAGCTAATCCCAGACAGCCTCAAGTTGTTACCTTACGAATCAAGTGCTAATTTATTTAACAAAAGTAACATTACATTTTTTGGAAAATTTATGTTTGGAAATCTCAAATTTGCTGACACACGAATGCAGAAAAGAAAAAGATGAAACAATTTTTTTGCCCAGTACTGCACATACACACATATGTACATTTGCTTTAGTGGTAATTCCACATCCATATTAATACTATAAATTCATTATCTAATGGTGTTTTTAAAGAGTATTTTTCAAATCCAAACCTAAAAAACCATAAACATTTAGAAATTGGGCCATCTATTTCAGCAGACTGACCCAAGTAGATGTTAAAATGAAACAGCTGAAATGCTGAGCAGGGAACAAAATCATTGCTAAATGGATTTACAGTATGCCAGGAAGTGGTCTCCGAGCCAGGGACGTAGGGCTATGCCAAACGAGGAGACATGGGCATTAACACACAATCCAAAACAGGTGTCTCATCCGTCAGAGTGCCAGGAATGCACTGGAATGGCACACAGTTTTGCACCTGGCAACAGCCGGGAAAAGTCAGGCAAACAGGAGCAGAAGGTTAAGGACAGTATGTTAAAAGACCAAAATGGCTAACCACGTCAAACCAACAAAGGCTATCTATTGTTTCTGTTGAGCAACCTCACATCTACAATAGAATTATCAGCAATGGCAAAAAAAAGGTGGTTCTATTTCCCACTGTCCAACATAGCAGTACATTTCAGTCACAGTTTATCATCAGTAGATTATATTGCTGTCAAGTTAATATATATATCTCATTTTCCACACTGTGGAACTCCAAGAATTCCATACTATATATTCCCATTTAACGGGAAATGACATTGTGGGCACAGTGGTTTGGGAATTGACATGGTTTACAGATTGCTGCAGGCCTGAATCCATGGTGGCCTGGCTGGCAGAGATTCAGTAGGATAATGCACACATGACTAAGGGTTCTTCATTGAGAACACTTGAGGAACTATCCATCTGTATGGATTTTGTAACAGATAGAGTAGCGTAAACCCTGGAATTTGCAGTGGTCGGCAAAATAGCTCAATACCATATCCCAGCACTCATTTGTGCAGGGCTGGAATCAAATTCTCTTTCAATTCGGTCAATTCAAGAGATAAATTGAAATGCATTACTAAATTGATTGAATCTGGTGAAAATAAATGGAGCCGAACTCCATGTTAATATAATGTCCCTATCATTTTACGACATTGCGGTCAAAAGAAGCCCTATGTATATGGTGGGAAATTTTTTCAATTCAAGAAACTCAATTCATTAGATTAATTTAATACACCAAAATTGAGAAAAAGAACATTTTGAGCATTTTTCAATTCATAAACTGAACCGGCTGAAAACAGAAAACAGAATTCTTACCCCTAATAATACTAGAGTGGAAACACTTACAGACACAAGGAGGACTTGAGTGCATCCCGTACTCTTTCAGCATAAAGTCTGCAAAGGAGAGGAGCGAGGCTCTCCTCATATACTAAAGGGAATGGATCTCGGGGGATGAGTATCGCTTTTTAAATTCTGTTCACATCAGCACACTGTGCGTACTATTTTCCTTTAAAGGCAGAGCTACAGTAAAATCGTACAACAAACACAGCACACACTTCTGAAAACGGGGTAGAGAACGCTAGCAGGAATTCCCTGAGCTTCGTACATAACCTGATACAAGTTGAAACAAGGAAAAATGTTCAATGTGAACGCGGTTAAAGTTAAGGGCCTGTTTTCACTTTGCTATACTCCGAGCCTCATCTTTGGAGAAGGAGAACACAGAAAACAGAGGCTACAGAGTACATCTCTGATGGAACACACATACAAACAACACCGCGCATCATTTACAATCAAGTAAAATCAAATTATATTTTACAACAGTGAATAATAAAATACATTTTATTAAGGTGTTAATCCTTCACTTATAAAAGTAATTTGTAAATATTTACAGAATGCATTTATAAACATATTAATACATGGGATGACAACATAAGATAACTTTAATACAAATTCCATACATGTATCAGGACGGTTGTGGAAATTCTTCATCCGAAAACAAATGCAAAACAAAAAAGAAAAACAAAAAAAAATAGCAGCACATGTAGACGCACAAAATCATATGGAGTAAACAAACCAGACCATAGCTTCTTCATTTGCAGTTTTGTAACACCGTAATTACATATTAACAATGCAGTCTTTCCCATCCATAATAAAAGCGTGCAAGTTTTGCACATATGGGATGAAACACAACACTGAGTGACCTTTGACCTTGACCTTAAAACATAACCTGTAGCATGATGGCAATGAACTGTGACACAACGTATTTCCACCAGAGACTACGGCTGTATTCAAACTGCATACTTTGAATACTACTCATACTAAATTTAAAAGAAAATATTTCTGAAATTAAGTAGAACTAACATGCTAGTATGTGGTTTTGAATACAGCCTATGACTTGAAAGTGTTTTTCCGTTCAAAAAACAACAACAGACAGGTGACAAAGAGGGAAGAAAAGAGAGCTCTTAATGCATCACGGCACCAACTCTAAAAGCCAATTCCATTTTATGAAACACAGAAAAACACTTCTCTTGCACTGCAAACTTGACCTTTTCCATCATGCAAGCTAGGAAAATAGCAACCATTAGGAACAAACAAATATTATTTGTTTGTTCTTTTCTTGTCCAGTAGCTGAATTAAAATTCAATTCAAAACATAAAAAAATATATTTAGCTTATGCATCATATTTATACTGTACACTGTTTATTTTATTTTTCTGCATTTAATTAGCATGTAAAATATAACAAGTTTACTGATAATACTTATAGGCATGTACTGCTGGCGGGGTGAGCAAGAGTGTATGTGTGGGGGGTGTTCAGGTTTGGTATATATTATAATATATGTTATTTTAAAAAATTTTTAAAAAAACCAAAGTTTAGTTCCAGTTGAAAGTTCGGCCCACAAGCTCAAAGAACTTCCTGTTAGGTTCGTGGAAGAAGCGGTAGAGTTTCTCGAGGATAGCGGCCTCCACACGTGGGTGCGCCCGGCCCTTGGAGTCGTGCAGACATCGCTCCCGGCCATGGTCACGAAGGCAGTAGAAGCCCTTGGTCTTGTTGAAGTAGAAGTTGGAGGCATTAATCTGGGGCGTGAGGTCGAGGAAACTCTCCACCCTTTTCATCTCGGGCAGAGGGTCCCGGATGAGCTGGTCACCGTCCACCAGATGGATGTTCTCCAGCGGGAAGAAACGGAGCCAGTTCTGCATGTGCTGGTAGTACAGGCTGCGCCCTAGGGCCTTGTACTCCAAGTTCACCTCCCCGTCCTTCACCAGGACCTTCTCGATGGGCTGGTAGTTCTTGTGTTTCTGCAGCCTGTTGTAGAAGACCTGGGTGTAGTCCGACAGCACGCGCTCCGTGGGGTCTCTCAGGATGAGCAGGAGCTTGATGTCAGGGTTCATCTTGTAGATCCTCTCCGGGACCTTACTGGAGGTGAAGTAGGCAGGGGTCTTTTCCACGGTCAACTGCTCAGGCTGGGAGAAGGGCATCTGGCTCAAGTACCAGGGCAGCCCCCTCTCGAAATGGCTCTCCCAGTCGAAGAAGTGCACCTCGTTCTCAGCCGCCGCCACCTGGCTGTGCAGGCTCAGCATTTCGATTAGCGCCCTGGTGCCGCCCTTCCTCACGCCGATGATGATGGTGCGGGGGAGCTGCTGGACGGTCCCGTTGGGGTTGCCGGCGGTGGGCGTTGCAGTGACGAGGGGGCCCGGACCCGGGGTGGACGGAAACCCCCTGTCGTCGGCATCGCCGTGGCTACCGTCGGCAGGTCGGGAGGGAATGGGAGGGGACTGAGCTGCAAAAAGGAGCAGCCCGAGAAGGAATCCCGCCATTAAGGAAGTCCTGAACGCGGTGGATTTCAGCCTGGCGAGACCGAAGCTGAACTCCACATCGAAAGCGCAGCTGCCCAGGAGGCTACAGTCCGTCCGAGTGCAAAAAAAAAAATGGCAGGAGACCCCCCTGTCCTCAGTACTCCCTTTTCTCTTCGCTTCGTTTCTTCTCTTTTGTTCTCTCACCTCTCTTCTCTGTTGTCCCCCTCTCTTCTAAGCCAAGGAAGTCACTAAAACAATAAAATAAAACCAGTTCAATTCAAGCTCACTTGTGTTGTGTTGAACCCATAGTTTAAACATTCTATACGTAAAGAGAATCCCAACAAAATACAAAGGTGGGATAAATGGTGTATATACATTTGGAAATGATTCCTCTATAGTGTGTTCAAAAAATGACACAATTGCAATTTAAGATGGGATACAAATGCATATTTAAAAATAAAAAGCATACAAATGGATCCACTTAAATCATTTTCTCTGAAGGAACATAGGCCAGGCACTCACTCAACAGTGTCACTGTTACAATCATTGCGTGAAGTAAACTGCTGTCTCACGTCATACCTTAAAATGAGCCAGGTAATGGTGGAGGCGGATAACTTCATCACAAATAAAACCAAGAACGTTTGGTTTAATACTTCCTCTTGTTCTATAAGAAAACAGCTCACCAAGACTGCAACGCTTGTTAATATGCGTCGAGTTATGCCTCGACTATGCATCCCAGTGGCAGCTAAGTGGTAGCCTACATTAGAAGAGATGTTATTTACAGCAAAATGTTCCCGTTTAGCAGCCATTAAAGGTCGCACAGTAACTAGCCTAGTGCAAAAAAGACGTGTTGAGAGGATGTCCGTGTATCATCGTATTTTCATTACCTGTTTCTCTGAACTACATATTGCCACTTCCCATGGATCAGCAAAACCCCAAATAACGTCACATAAAAATGGATCTGTGTGCATGTAGCCTACTTTACTGATATACTTAATTTATACCTAACCCGTGTTTACAGAATAAAAAGACTAAAACGTGTATTGTCAGCTATAAAGCTAACTGCAATTGAAAGGAAGCGCTTCCATTATTAACAACAATGTAGCCGACAATACCCGACACAAATTGCAAAAGTAGCCAACGAAGGAAGACAGATTATGAAGGTTCTGCTGATTATTTACTTTCCATAACAACAAGAAAATTCCTCCATACATGTAGCTCATGGGTCATACAAAATATCCTGTGCGCCGCACGTGCATTCGCGTGATTCGCAGTGAAATTCATACTGACACGGAAAACAGCAAAAGTCAAGCGTCTCTGAGGGAGCAACCAGAATGTATCGGGTAAAGAATTAATGCATTGGTCCTAGATCACGGGGTTTTAAGACTAAACAGAAACAGATGTCACCTTGTTTCGCGTTGTACTTTCTTCCGACATGTTAGGCTATAGGGTGCAGTCGAGCACGGCAATTCAGTAAATTTCGTCCCCACTTGCGAACTATGGGGGGGGGGGGGGGGATACAGTGTTTGCGGCTAGGTCTTTGATAGGAATGCCACTGGAATTTGGTTACATTCGAAAATCTAAGATCCTGTTGTCTGCAACTTTCCATAGCCGAAATATGATGAGGATACATGCATGTTTTCACATAGAGGTGAACTCGACCATAGCCTACATTCATAACAGAAAACACATAGACGACCTGTTGAGCTGTGGCATTAGCCCATATTAATGCGTTGGTTTGCATAGTCTCGTGTTTTTCATTTAATCCGGCATTAGCAAGGCATGCGCCGTCCTTTGGCCACCAAAATACTCACTTTCACTAGTCTGGTCAGTTTGCGCAGACCAAGCACAGCTCTAAAAGTAAACTATCTCCACTTCTCTAAACATACATACAACTTACGTTTTGTATTTAAGTGAAACTTTCAGTGACACTTTTTTCAAGAACATTATTTATTCTCAAAAAATATATATATATATTGAAGAATGGCTATCAGTAAGGTTTATATAGCCTACCCAGTTTACAATTCAGTGTTGTAAAAAGACTACAAGGCTACAAAACTACAAGGAATAGGAGCACTTAAAGGTGCATGAAGGTGCATAAAGGTGAGTTTGAAAACGATGCGTTTGGTCAAAAAATATTTTAATGCCAACTGATGTTGAAATCGCATTAATGAAGAAGATTTACTATTAGTAGTAACACAAGTAATCGCAGCGAGTTTTCTTGCATTTTTGTTTTACCTTCCAGCGATATATCCGTTTCTTCAAAACAAGGCATTGTAGACGGCTGATTTCCATGGATGATTTGAGCTATTATATAAAGAACATCACAAAAATAGACAAAATGACTTCAAAGGCAAGCCCGAGATCTTTCAAGGTTCTCTCAATGGATCGACTGTCTGTCAGCCAAAGCAGCACTCGCTCGGCGCTCCTCGTCCCAAATTTGTGCTTCGCTTACCAGGATTGCGAAAGTTGAATGCGACTGAATCGTCTGCGAGTCTTTCTCCTCATACATCCACACACGCCCACCGCTTACACAGCGCCCCTCCTATTCAGTTCCTGACTCAATCCCGCGTAATGGTGTTACGGTAATACACGGTTCGTTACAGAGGAAAGTGTAGCACAATCAGGTGAATTTCCACGGAGCGCCACATTAAAGCGACGAATATGCCCTATCGTTGAAGCGACAAAAATCGCTTGTTTAACATAGCATATGTGTGATTCAGAGGAAGAAAATGTAATTTACAAGTACAAGCGTGCTTCTATTGAGCGAACATTTTTCCCGACATAAATTTGCTTTATTTGAACTTAAGTGAAATAGAAAAGCCACATCTTTTTTTAAATGGAAAAAACCCGTATTATAAGTATATTCGTGGACACGAATGCAGTCAATATTTGACCACTGATTGATATTCTGAGACCTTTATGCAATATCTCCTCGTTTATTTCGATGCGCAGACTATACATTGCCTACAAATGATGTAATAATGTAATGCATATATTATATATGTATATATATATATATATATATATATATATATATATATATATATATATATATATATATATATATCATAGCGGGAAGGTGATTTGTAAAACTATATAGCCTATATAGCAATGCAAAATGGTAACAACAACATCTACAACTTCATCTACAACAACAACAGCAACAACAACTGATAAAACATAACAATAATACATTGTTATGTTAAACATAAAAATAATAATCATCATCAACAACCTCGTCAGTAATTAATAATGATATTTATTAATTTACGTTAGTATAGCCCATCTTACCTTCCCTCTGTAACATTCCGCATTCATGATCGCCTTTTCTTGTCGCAATTTTGACTGTCACTTATGTTTCATGACAGGATACTGGCCTGAATAAAGCACTTAAAAACGAACAATCTCCTTTAATTTCCTTACCCCAGCACCAGAGTTTAGCTACGCACCTAGATCAAATCTTTCAAACACTTTATTTGCAATGAAATAGCGCTGTCAGCGGCCCGCATGGCAGCTGTTAGTGACTATACAAAGACCCTCTGACACCGAATGACTTTTTTTAACCATTTAATAATTCCCGTGAGGTTCTCTAAATTGTGCAAAACATGGCAGCGATATTGATCTGCATTCAGTCAATATGTATCTCTCCTTGCGACCTTCGGGAAGCTGAATTTGTCATTGGTGGATCTAAACCTGTCTGTGAAGAAAAACATTTATTTTTTAGTCAAAATTAATGGCAGATACTAGCTAAGCACAGACAGTTGTCTGGAAATAGAATGTGCTCGTGTTAATTTGGGCAAAAGAACCAGAATAATATAGCAACTATTAGTATGGCAACAGCCCTCATAGGTGTTGAAGCAGATTATTGTTTCAGCTATTTAAATTTCTTAAAGTTAAAACGTATAAGAAATTAGAAAAAGGTAATGTAGTATTTAAAGTTCTTAATGTACTTCATTTGCATGCCTTGTGTGATTTCTGCAGTAGGCCCACAGCGAATTGCAATGAAAAACAGAACTAACTGGTGCACCACCCACGATGTCAATTACTTACACTATAAACAGATGAGCATCTCATAAGCACCTCATTGTTTTAGAATGATTTATTAATTTTTTTCTTAGAAGTCATTGCCCTTGCCTCAGATTGTTCTGACAGTGCATTGACACATGGCAGTTCAGTGTCATGTTTAAGGTTTCAAACTAACAGTAACTAGTAAATCCTTGCCCAAGGCACAAATAAGAATTAACAATGACATAAAAATATTTACAAAACACGTATTGCAGCTCAAATACAATAGCAAAGTAGCACTAATTAAAATATAAATTAATAGAAATTATGTCATTAGAGCAATTATTCACTTAACCTGCATTGCTTAATAGTTAGGTAGCTGGATAAATGGATTAAGTAAAGTGGAAAACATACCCTAAATTATAGAGTCTGGTGGGTAAACATACAGTGCAACATGTTTGTTTTTGTAGGAGGAATGACATCAGTACATTAGCGCATGTTGCAAATGCCAGTAGAGCAGAGTGGTCCACGGTGGTGATTAAAATAAACTCAAATCCAAAGTGGATAAAAAGACTTCTGTTCTGTGCAAGAAATCCAACACTACTATGGCTTCATCTGAACAGCACAGCCCTCTAATTAATCAATATCCATATCATCTTTATTTGTTTATTGTATGGTATGATGGCTCCTGTATATTCATCTGGAACGCAGCCCCTGAAACGGGTTTTGAATAGCGTTGCACACCTGAAAAAAACATTAGCGTGGCTCCCATCAGCCAAGTGCAGCTTCACATAAGCAAGGGCCCAGACAAGTGACGTGTCGCCATTTCTCTGACGTCAAACATATTCAGAGGATTTTCATGTGAATGAAAAAGTTATTTTTCGGATGTATGTCCCCCAAATGCTGATGTTGCTAACGGAGTTGCTCAATGATTTAACATGCAAGGCTGGTTATTTTTACTCGTCTCATTATGCCCCAAAGTGTGCTGTCAGCAGAGACAGAGAGAGAGAGAGAGAGAGAGAGAGAGAGGGTTACTGGTATAATCTTACACTTGGGCTAATCAAAAGTCCGCCAGCCACATTATCATCACATCATGGCTAGTCACGAAACTACCCTTTCCGCAACACTGATCTGTTTTAGGTGGTCCGAGCTGCAGCCAGAGTCACCCCTGTGGTGAATTTTGTGCTGTGAGTTGTAAATAGGTTTCCCTGCTCAGGGCCTCAGCTGGAATTCAACACGTGACATTTCTCCACACCACAGGTGTACGCACATCTGCACCAGCGCATGAAATGAACAACAGGCAATTAATTATTATATTCAATAGTGTTTTAATTTTATTTCTTACCAGGATTCCGGTGGAGTTTATAAACGTGTGCATGCGTGCACGAACACACGTTTGCTCACTACGCATATGAAAAAAAGGTGAAATTTGCCTTTTTCTGATGTGAAAATCACACAATCTGACCTACAATTTTTACATACAGTATGAAAACAAAACAAGATATAGAATATATTGTGTGATAACATTGGTTGCCTTTGTCCATTCTCACCTCATAAGTGTGATTATTTTTAACGTGTGATTTTTTCATAATAGTATCACCAACACACAAAGCACAAGCATGCATGCATTAGTTACAGCCCACTCTCACTGCTGAATACAGGATACATGATGATGATAGAGGTGGTGTATTGACAGATAAACAAAACTGTTAAGAAAAAGAAGATGGCATCTAAAAAGTCATTTAGAAATGTGGGGTGCCTCATTTTACACATTTCAAAATTGGTCAGACACACAAACACAAACAAATGTGCACACACACATGCACCCACACACAGATACACACATACATTTTTTTGTTTTAAAGTGGCCCACTTTATCTTATACACAGAAAAAATGAATTGTGCCAATGTAATGACAGTAATATGAGTCTGTTGCCAAGACAACAGAATACCAAATTAACACCAATGTACTCTGTGTGACTAAACCATTTGGAACAGGTATTTATGAATGTCAAAATAGAAGAAAAAGGCTAGGCTACATTAAAAAATAAAAATAAAACTTTTCCCTTGTCCCATTGCTTTCAGCTTTTGTTAACTTCTGATACCCCAAGGTGTGGATCACAAGTATGCCAAAGGCCCACTCCTTCCCTTATTAGTTTGACATATTGCCTTACTTTGCAAAGCGGAATTACATTATTGTTTCTTCGCAAATGTAATTCAGCAGTTAAGCAAAACCATCTACAGGAATTATTTTTTGCAAGGTTCCATCAAGCTAGTTTACGTCTACTGAATTACACCAAATATGTAGCAGTCAGGTGGATTGAAATTTGAATGGTGGTGATTAGACGTGGTGGGACACAGAATTTTGTAGTTTCAGTATAACAACTTGTTTGCATTGATCCCGTTCTGTGGACGTTTATGCTTAACCGTGGGGTTATATATGGAAAGCGACATTAATGTTTAGTTTTTCGAATGTACAGTCTTTGGCGTTTTGTAACCTCAGGACGAAGGACCTGTAAGGTTCGCTTCATCAGAGTGAACTACAGCAAATATTTAGAAAATGCAAAACATTTCAGCAAAACTATGTGGATGAACAGATATTACTCTGGGTAAGTGGAAACATACTATAATTCAAATTTTGGGTGAACTGCCCCTTTAAGGACATTCCAACATTTTTAATGCTCATCGAAGGAGCATTTAAAATGCGATCCTTTGTGATCCTTTGGGATTATGCTAATGCTTTGTGATTATGCTATGCACAATGCTAATGCTAGGATTGTGATTAGCATCACTGCTAGCATTAGTGTCATGGTTAGCACTGCTGCTAGCTATCTGTTCCAGTATTGTTAGCACCATTGTGTTAACACCATTGTTTTTTTGTTTTTTTTGTTTTGTGATTAGTATTGAGGTTAATGCTAAATTGCATACTAACAGTGCTATATTTTCATTACTCATTGGTACTTGAGGGCTTTACAGTACTTGCTATGTTTAATTGTTATTTACTCAAAGCACTTTGCTGACGTTTTTTATCGCTGCCTAAATTCTGCAGTACACTAATTTCCATTTCAGCTTGTCTTTATTATGCAGAGAGATAGGGAAGTTGCAAAAGGCTTTGCTGTTATCTATTTTAGCAATGGATTTTTTCTTTGGGTTGAAAGCAACTGCACCAAAAATATTTTCATGGTATGACTGTGCAGTTTCTACTCAAGCTTTGACAATAATCGAAACTGGAAAATACACCAATTTAGGTTGAATATGACTGAATATGCCTTTGAATCAACAAAAATGAAACTTGCAGAAGAAGTAGAACATAAGATCACTTTCCCAAAACTGCTAATGTCTAAAAAAACACACATTAATGGGAGGCTAGCGAAAATAGTTTTTAGATAGAGATTTTTTTTCGGTTTTAGGTTTTTTTGGCTACCGTGGCCTACAAAGGGATTTAACATGGCACACACAGTTCTTGGAATCTCACGACTAGTCCCAGAATGTGGTGGACACATACCACGTGAGTAACAACATGTTTCAGGAAGCACTCAAAAAAAGAGATACTTCATCATGCTTTAAAACTCACCCCTGTAAGTGTGAGAAAGACAGATAGCAGCATGTCTGCAAGTCAACACAGCTCAGCTCAGCTGGGGGCTGGGCAGATGCTCATGTCCAAAGGTACACCTCACCTTTTCTCATTTTGCCCTTTTGAATGTCAGTCGCTATCATTGCAAGTCTCTGCCTATTCTGCTTGACTGGTATACTCAGTAATCCGAAAACTATTTCAACAATGCAGAGAAGAAGTCTCCTTGTTCTTGTAGATAAACATTCTTAGTCATTCAGTACCAAAAAAACACCTTAATTATTAACTTACATAATAACTATTCTTACTGTCTCTTGCGTTTTTTATGCAATTGAAAAGCAGATCATTTTTTCATTCTTATACTGTGGAAAATTTCAGAATATATATTAGTCCATTATTATGTACCACTAATCACCACTTATACATTGCAGTAACAACCGAACATGCGGTAGTGCCATAGTGTAGCATTTGTGATATGCTGTATATTCAGGCACCTCCTCTCTCCAGAAGCTACTTGAAGAGGTTTATTTTTCAACATGGGTGTCAGAAATCTGGGCATTCAGCTAAACAGCTGTTAAAACCAGTTTTTTTAAAGTTATAGTTAGACCTTACTTTTAGAAAAGCAGAACTTTTAGGAAACAAAAAAGTTTGTGCCAATCAGGCCATGGGTAATGTTTGAATTTGCCATATAGCCTCAGCTTTATATACTTAGCACTTAAAATATCCGTCTCCTGACTGTGTTTCCACTTTCCTCCACCATTTTGAATGTATACCATAGCTCAAACAGACAATGTTACTATACATAAAGACAAGAACCATATGAAATTGGAGACACGACTCAAGGGAGAGCACTGGCGGTTCAGGCATGTATAGACAAATTAAATGATTGCAAATGGCTTCTAAATATCTGTCCACGGGAGTGGACATCATGCATGAATGGGTGAATTAGCTTACAAATGCACTAATCTGTATCACAGGGAAGGATCTTCACTTCTGAGCCATTCCTGCTCACACACACACCCACACACACACACACACACACAGGGGCACCATCAGGGATTTTGGACTCCCATGAAGGGTTCACACATTGGGCCCTAGCACCCCATTAAATCCTATGTTCAAATATTTTTTGAGGGCCCCTGTCACTGAATCATCTTAACACAAATACTACTCCCATCTCCTTACGGTGCCCCTGAGAGTTACACTTACTACATGCAAAGAGGTGAATGCCATCTTAAAATAAGATGTGAATTATTAACAAAGATGTGTGAAACAATAAACGACACATAAAAAAAATTAAACCTGCAAGCAGGGTTGAAGGGGGCCAAGCAGTCCAGCAGGGCAGGGTTGCCATGGCAAATGGGATCAGCTGGAGGGGCTTGATGGCACACGCTGGGAGACCGGCTAGGAGGGAGTTGCAGTAATCCAGGCGGGAAATGACGAGTGCCTGGACTAGGACTAGGATTTGGCTGTAATGGACAAATACTTTCTTGGTGCTTCCTCAAAATTGGGTCCGAGTCCATGTACCCAGTTTGGTTTTGATACATCAAAGCCTTGCTGAGTTATGACCTCACTTCCTGTTTGGTGACTTTGGTATCTTGGGATCTCCTAAGGTACAACCACACACAATAATGACTTAGACAAACACATCAGCAGTTATTGGGCAAAACATGTTTTTACTTATTGCAGCGCCCCCCCCCCAGTGCTTAAATGATGCTTCCGAAAATCTAAAATCCATCTAATACATTTTTTGAGGCTTGGTTTGAACATCATCTCTGGTGAAGCTTGGACAAAACATCTGAGAAAATGTTTTAAACTTTTTCAGAAAATCCAATATGGCGGAAAATGTAATATGGCAGAAATGTATGTGAATGTGTGTGTTGAACTCAGCTTGATCCAAGGAATCGAATGGTACCTCATTATTAAAAATCAGGCATATGGCTCAAAACATACATGCGTAAACGTACCTCCAACTTTGACCCATTGGTGGCGCTAGAGCACTCGAGGTAGAGACATGAATCTTGCTGAAAAGAATCATGGGATGGCCCTCAATCGGTGTGGAAAATTTCTCTACTTCTAGGGGTTGCCATCGACACCCTAGCCAGGAAAAAAGATGACGATGATGATAATGAAGAAAAACACTTTGTGCCTATGCAGCTTCTCTGCTTGGTCCCCAATTAGTATCCCACAGATATTTTTTATCATGCCAATAAACAAGTCTGGGTAGATATTTAGCAAGAATATTTATATATTGTTCCATTGAGAAATGCAGCAAAAATACATATTTTTAATGGTTTTGACCCCCTCTTGACAATAGTAATTATTCCCTGTTATTCACAAATCATCTTATCATTAATCTTTGATACTGTTTTGACATTCTCCAAATCATGTCGCTATGCATATGTGCATGAAGCATATATCACACTGTGAAAGTTAAAGACTATATTAATTTATTTTATTTTTTTGGCAAAGATTGCTGTGAAAAACTTGTTTGTGCTAATAACTAATTGCCTATTTGCAAGTAGAAGGCCGGGAAGGTATCATTGCACCCATTTGCTACGGGAAGAAATTAACTCAACAACACTTATTTGCAATCTGTTCAAGTTATGTGCTAATGATTGCACCAAACTCATTATCACTGGTCTGTCCTTTAATTAACCACCTATTAATCATTCATCTTCATCAGACTGAGTTGCCTTGTTTTGTGTTCAGATGTAGAGGTGCAGAGCTGATTTCAGCAAAACTACGGGCTGCAATGCAGGGCACATGAACTGTATCCCAAATGACCTCCCCACCTCTAATGAGAGACATTGTAAGATTTGATAAATAACAGAAGAAGGTGGAGATGAACAACCTGTTCTTCTGTGTGTGAGTGAGTGTGTTTGTGTGTTTAAGTGTTAATTAGTTTTTGTGTTGATTCATGATATTTCCATGTGTGTGTGTTTGTGTGAGAATGAGTGTGACGAGTGAGAGAGAGAAAGAGAGAGAGAATGTGCATGTGATGAATGAGTGGTATATGTGTGTGCGAGAGACAGTAAGTTAAACAGAGAGAGAGAGAGAGTGGGTATATCTTTGTGTTCATGGGAACAGCATGCTCATAAGTCGTAGCTGTAGTCCGCTGGAACTTGCTGCAGGCCTGCATCGCAGATGCAGTCGTGGGCCAGGTGGCATCGTGGGCCAGGTTGGGCCTGTGAAAGAGACGGGCAGAGGTGCTACGTGGCTACGTTGGCGTGGGATTCTCTCTTCCCTTTGTCTCTAATGACAGCTCACCCAAGCATGGAGATGAGGAGCTATGCTTACGCCCTGTAATAATTACCTCTGTCTAATGACAGGCAGCACAATGTGCAGCTTGAAATTGCCAACAGTGCCTCCATTTTGATTATAGTGAATATGTACTCGTTAGGTATGTAATTACAGTATCTCCCCCGCATTTCCAAAAACACTGAGGGTGTGTGTGTGTGTGTTTGGGGCCCGGGGGGGCGGTGGCGGGGTGGGGGTGTTGGGGGTGTTGAGCCTGGGAAGAGGACATATATCTTTTTTCAAATCATGCCTTTTCACGGGCACAATCAACAAAGTATTGATTGACATCTTCATATTAGAAGACATTATTTTGAATACTGTATACAAACCCCCCTCCACACACACGCACACGTATGCCATACATGTGGGTGCATGTGCCTGCCTTAATTACATATCTTCTGCTTTTCGGAATTATGGCAATGGCAACGGTTTCTTGCCTCTATGACAGATGGGGATGGGGGTTAAATATGCTACTTCGCTAAAGGGGTGTGGGGGAGGACGGAGAATTGTTTTGAACTCTCTCAGTAAAAGCTGCCAGTGAGGAAGAGCTACACTTTACAGGCAATTAGAATCGATCGTAAGCAGGAGGTGTAAATCTGCTGCGCACAGTGGCTTGTTATAAACCCTCACGCTGCCGTTAAAAAAAAACGGGGGCTGGGGCACAATGAGTGTGTCGGGGTTCCTGTTTGAAGAACCGCTGCTGCCTGGCAGTGGCAGCACTGGTGGCCTTTTGATCATCTGTGATGTGACAGGTCTTAGACACGCACACTCCATCCTCAACGGTCTGACTGAAAACTGTGGAACCCCGTTTTGACACTGAGCCCAAATCTGAAGGATATTTACCCACCCCCGCTGGCATCAACCCCTCATTTGCCCCCCCCCACATTCCCCCTGTGATGCACTTGCTAATATTCGTTCTTTTTTTTTGTTTTGTCCTTCAAGGCAAAGCATTTCTCTCTCCCAGTCTATTCTTCTGTGACTAGTTTTCAGGAGGTTTGGGTCCATGCCAAGGATATTAAATTGTATCTGTTTTCAACATTAATTGGAACTATGTGTATGCTGCTTAAAGTTTCATTCTTGAAAAGGGTGATGCCAGTGACCTGTCCTATACCCCCAGAAAAGCCACCACACAACTGGACTGTTTTCCCTTTTGGGTTTGTCAATTTGAAATTCTGTTATATATTTATTTATTTATAATTTTTCTATGTCTTTGAAAAATGTTCAAAGTATATTTGTGAAGCATTTGAAGCACATAGTCATAGACGTGCACACACACGCACACACACACACACACACACACACACACACACTTAAACCCACACACAAAATTATGTTAAGTTCTCTGTTATTCAATGCACAAAAATTCATGCCAAGCTAATTTCAGGAATAAATCAATCAGTTTTTGAAATATGCTTTGAATGTGAGAGTCTTCTCTTCTCAGTTTTGACAAAATGGCTCCCATCTTTTCTCAGGCCTGGTAGAAGTCATTAGTCCTCTTTCCAGCTCTCCTTCAAGCTTCACACTGGCTTCATTCAGAGCTCAGTTACAGTGATCAGATGATTCCTATCTACTTATAGGCAAAAGCTGAATATCTGACCCGTTTAAATACCAATCTCAGTGCCATTTTGAAGGTTTACTACAATGGCAACGGGTTACTGATTTTGGTATTGCTATGTTGCACTATTTCTGTGTTATGGACACCATGAAATAAATATCAGAAAACCATCATTTAAATCCAACGGATCCTGACACAAGACCACACATTTTGTGGGCAATTTAGTAATATATATGCCTTTTCTAATTTCATGACTGTACATTTTATTTAATTTGAAATTAATTGTCCACAGACTTAATATGGCGAGACACAATGCTAACATGAATTAAGCTAATTGAAAGTTCTAAATGAAAAAAAAAAAGTTCTAAACACTATGTTAACATGAGACTGTTATGTTCAGCAGGATTATCACTAGCTAGTTTATCAGGCTAGTCCTAAACACCAACAAAATTAGTTCACTAGGCTAGCCAACTAGCTCTAGCTACATGGGAAAAAGTGTTGACAGTGTTGACAGTGTTAATGCCAACTAGTTAACTAGCTAGCTAGCCTATAGTTATGCTTTTAAAAGTATTTATGCCTTGCTAGCTAGCTAGCTCACTGGCTGATATGGAATATTTATCATTACGCAAGAGAACATGCAATCTCACAAGCAAGATGGAACTTAATGCAAATACCGTGTTGATGGCATACAGTTGGCCTCTCCTTAAGATTTCACTGGCAAGAAATGCGTTTCACATATCAGAATTATCATTGAAATAGAAAAGAATGACACTAACTAGCTATACTTTAAAATCATTTATACATGCTACACATGCTAGCTTGGAAAAATAAAACCTTTGAGAACTCTCAATTCAATCAAGAATGTATCATTCAATGAACAGCAACTACCACTTTTCCCCAGAAGATTTGTGTGTAAGAAATGGGAGGAAGAGCTTGGAAGACTAAATTTTCGTTACAGTTTTTCGCTTTGCATGAAATCGCTTTGGCCCATTTCATGCATTCTGTAAAACCCCATGGTTCACCTCCAAAATCAATGTTTCAATGAATTAGTCAGTGTCATCAAAATAAAAAGTCCCTTTAATATTGTTGAAATCAAATACTTAATTGGTTATACTTATTGTCGTTAGGACAGTACCCTGGAATAACCTTTGTTACAGTAAATTAATGTCTCCTGTAAAATTGTTGAGAATCAATTTTATTGATACTGTGACATAGTGCAAAACAGTAAACAAAACACATCAATGCAGAGGAATCAGTTGGAAATCACCAAGACATCACAGTATAGTTAATGTATTCGTTTTGAACTTCAAACATGCATTTACTGTAAACTGAAATAGCATGAACAATTACAATATTGCACATTTGCACACCTGTTTTCCCTTTTTGGGTGACACTATCATTGAGTGACTGTGAATGCACATTAGTTAATCATGGCATTGTTCAGTTGATCAATTACTTTTGGACAAATATGAATAATTATGTATAGGCTCTATACGTACATACTGTAGGCTATATATCTGCTTCAATACTTTTATCCAGAATTATATACAGTAGACCTATATGAATGAGATCATAGCAATATACACTCTATTTTATATACTTTTATATCTATATGCAGATCTGTCAATTAATCAGACTAGTTTACAAATTGTGTGCTATGTAGCGACACAGTTTGTGGGCAAGCTATGTTGACTGAGTGACACAAGATATGTGGTCGCAAATAGGACACATGGACATGTTGGAAATAAAGCATGCTTTAGAAAAGCTCAAAATACACTATTCAAAATAGTATATTGCCTCTAACGTTAATATGTTAAATTTCCAATATACTTTTCAGTGCACTACCCTAAGATTGTGAATTCTTTGAGAGGTTTGAATTTTAATCTGCCCAGTGGTGAGCAATGTTGTTTCACATAGAGTATGCATCGTACATGGCTGCAGCAGTTGCCAGAGATCTGTGCTGATATCTTGATGGAGGGCAGGCCGATGTTATCATTTGGGCTGATCAATTTAATTTCCTGTGTTTTCAGGCTTTCAGCAAATGCAAACATTTCACTTAGTTTTTTTTGTGATTAATGATATATAAGGTGTATAAAAATGAAGAAAATGATGTACATAGATCATAAGAGTATTGGACGTGGATATGAATAAGACATAGCAATAAAGGTACTTAACATTGTGATGTGGTATTGTGGACAGTAATATAATACTGATAACACATTATATAGGCAGACACATCAACTATGTGTTTGAAATATGTTACCACAGTCAGTGATGCGCAGGAATATCACTGACATCGAAAGGGTTGAAGTATTTCAAATAATTATCGGCGTTACCAGGTTCATATCAGAAGCATTAATGTCAGCAGCATCAGTATGGGAAAAAAAACTAGCTGTTACTGAATAACTAGACAGAGCTAGAGCTTTAATAAGTCAGGAGGGACGACTAAGGTACAGTCTGAAAAGGTGTATTTTCAGTCTGTGTCTAAATATGGGGTAGGATTCTGCTGTCCTGACTGTGGTAGGCAAGTCATTCCACCACTGAGGAACCAGAATGGAAAACGGAAGTGAACGTGCAGCTCGACCACCTGGTGCTCGTAATGAGGGAACCACAAGGCGACCAGAGTGGTCTTGCTGGGGTGTAGGGCGGATGATTTGTGATTATTAAACGTCAATCCTAATATTCAGTAAACACTGCTATTGATATGAAAGGATTTCCCTATTTTTAAAACTGCTATTTTGAGTGATGCCTTGGAACTGGTCATTGTATATTACAATTTATTCCAGTAAAGAAAACATTTTATATGAGTAATTTGGACTGGCTGTGTTCAATCCATTGTGACAGGGTACTTTTAACTCTTACGCATGGTCCCTAGTGGGCTCTCAAAGTTGATTTAGCACTAATAACTGTGCTGTATAATTGCACATGTGGCTTAGTGCAAATTACCAAGTTGGAATCGGCAGCTGAGATCAAGGAATCCACAAAATATGTCATTGACAGGCCAGTGGTAATTTTACACAGTAAAATGTTTGGTGTTAAATTAACTTTGATACATTTTACTCAGATAAACTACATTTAATCTCTGTTGGACTAACGCTGAAATAACACAGAGGATTTTACTGCAAAGGCAGAGTGATCCAAAATGTCCTGCATAAACTATCCAGTAAATCTGTTCGGGTAGGGGGGTGGGGGTTATGGGGGATGGGAAAGGCATTGGAGGAGGTGAAGGTATCTCTCTGAAGGTCGAAAGTTCTCACGCATTTTGAAATGCAAATCGTTATTTTTCTGACAGCTGATATTTTTTTCCCACACCAGACTATCGCAGTCGGCCGTCAGCTCCAAGGCGGGAGAGTCCTGTGGATATTTCATCAGCGATCTGGGGAGCGTGCCGCTCGGTACGCCGATAGCATCGGCGCGGTGTGATGGGTTTTCCGCCACGTCGAGATCGATAGTCTTAAGGGCGTTATCTGTTATGTGGGAGCACTGCGGGACAGAACGCAAACAGAGGTTTGGATACGGTAATGCCCGCCCATCACTGTTGGCTGTTGAACATTGCTTTGCTTTGTGAAAAAATATGTTCCCCTATTTATTAAAGTAATGTGATGAGAGGGTGGAGTGGTGAGGGGGTAGGGCAGGAACTTGAAGAAGTGTTCTCTGCTGCGGCTACCAATAGTCTTGTTGTAATAGCTGGTGTTTCAGCCAAAAATGGATTGTCCTGTACAGTATGAGGTAACACCTGTCCCTTAGTTCCTCCTGTCCTGCATATAGTAGCACAGTGAACCAAAAGGGGGTGACTCTGTGGGGGTGGAGGGTTGCAGGGTGAGGGTTGAGGGAAAAGGGCACAGTGCAGAATGTGTATGTGCAATATACTATGAACAAAGGGGAGGTTAATTGAAAATGTCTGGGAATTATTTTAGCAAATAAACCTGACCAAACACAATTGGTCCAACAACAAATCCCTATAAGAGAACTATGAATATCTTCTGGAAATTTTGTGGGTCTTAAAATTTTACCTGCCATTCATTAATTCAGCAGGTGACTGAAACATAAAACTAGTTTTATTGGAGCTGTTACGCATCACTTCAAATCATCACATTTATGGTAGCCATGGGCTGTGAATGTAATTCTTTTGATAAATGAACTCCTCCCCACCTTGCTCATATGCATGCATTGTGTTCCATATTCATGCACGCAGTCATCTTCCACCTTCCATCTTCCACGCCCACATTCATCACACCGTATCTTTTACAACAACCATACCAACAGTTTACCCTCTCATGGACAAATGTGGCCTTCAATGGTACTTGAATGGGAGACCAAATGGGAAAACACAGATCTCATTCCAATCACTCTTTTTTCTATTTCTTGCCTTTGGGAGTGGCTAGAAAAAGAGGCAAGAAAAATAAATGAAGATGGGGAAATCAAGAAAACTTGAATTAGGCAAATGGAATGTCCTGGCTCCTTCAAACATCAGTTTGAAGCAACTTGGGGAGATGGGGAGAGGAAGATCCTCAAGTATACATCAAGCTTTCTTAAAATTCCACAAAGAATGCGTTGATGTTTCCTCAGCCAAAGGAAAGATTGGGAGTTCCTAACTTCTACTTCTATCTCCTAGAAGGAACATTTATCAGGTTGGAATGTCCTTAAAGATGGCGGTCCTCGATCGATTTCCCTGTCAGGAGCAATGAAAATAAAATAAAACTAAAATAAATGATTTGGATGAACCCATAGTTCCTACTGGATGTGATTTTGGTGAGCCAGTAGGGGCCACTTATGCTGCCAAGCTAATCTGCTCCTGAGCAGTTTTTGTTCAACCCCATATAAAGAAAATATCCTCTGACCAATCATCTCACTGGAAAAATGGCACGTTACCAGAGGTTCCCGATTATGGAAGCATGAATGATATAATAATTTAAATTATTCATGTTCAATAATGTGACAAAAATTATGACAATTCAAATTCAAAAGCACAGTTTGCGTTTGTGCAGACCTATCCACTTTATCTGACAATTTGAAAACTTAAATGGAATGTTCTTTTTCCATGTAAGTGGAAACCATTATAATCTGTAGCCTACTTCCGCAGTACAAGGCCTACAAAAATGAAAATCTATTGTAGTTCTTCCTTTGCAATTGTTGAATGAAAACACAATGTAATTGCATACAATTCTTTTTTAATATGACCAGATTAGTATCCCATGCCCATTGACTTTATGGATAGCGAGTATTAGACCTTACAAGCTTATATAATAAAAAATATATCAGATTGTCTAATAACATATTGTCATTGAAGTGTTAGTGAGGAATTATTTCAATAATCACACTGAAAAACACAAAAATGTGGGCTAAAGGATCTAACAAAGTCAAATATGCTTACTGTATGAATTCACAAACCTACTAAAAAATGGCGCTATATGTATAGGCCTAAGGTAAACGTTGACTCTCTCTCCGTGACTCGGTACAAACACCACCCCTATTATGAGAATGTGCAGATAGATTTGGACTTTGTTCCAGGGTTGGCAGAGTGAGTTTATAACTAGTGTCTGTTATCCGTGATAACAGGTGAGGTGAGGTTGTGGATACCGTAACTGCTTTGTCAGTTTAATCCATTAAGTGCTGAGTAGTATAGTCAATTTTATGGACTATTAATCACAAAAAAAACTTTGTTTTAAGTGAAATCTTGTGAAATTTGCTTAAAGCCTCAAAAGACATTACATTAAATTGATCAGCCCTAACGCTAACATCAAGGTATCTGCACAGATCTCTGACAACTGATACAGCCATGTATAATCTCGACTGTGCTCACCACTGGGCAGATTGTTTAAGATTGAAACCTTTCAAAGAATTGATCTTAAGAGTAGTGCACTGTAAAATGTATTGGCAATTTTGCATATTAAAGTTAGAGGCAATATAATTATGTTGCACTTTTCTAAAAATTTGAGACCACATTTCATTTCATTTTTTCATTTTAGTCATTTGGCAGACGCTTTTAATCCAAAGCGATTTACAAGTGCATAGGTTCTACCACAAGTCAAAGCATCACATCCAGAACTAGGAAAATACACCTGGACTGCTGTTCTAAACATATAGTCGTCATCATAAGTGCAATTTTTTATTTTATTTTATTTTATTATTATTATTTTTTTGGTGGGGGGTTAGACAGGGATAGGGGTATCAGAAGGGGGGGGCGGGGTAAATCAGGAGGGAGGACTAATGTAGAGTTTGAAGAGGTGTGTTTTGAGTCTGCGTCGAAATAGGGGGAGGGATTCTGCTGTCCTGGTAGGCAAGTCATTCCACCACTGAGGAACCAGAACGGAAAACAGGCGTGAACGTGCAGCTCGACCGCCAGGTGCCCGTAGAGAGGGAACCGTAAGGCGACCAGAGCTGGCAGACCGGAGTGGTCTAGCTGGGGAGTAGGGAGTGATCAGGGATTGTATGTAATGTGGGGCAGTCCCCTTAGCAGCCTGAAATGCCAACACTAGGGCCTTGAATCGGATGTGTGCGGCAATAGGAAGCCAGTGGAGGCCAATGAGAAGCGGGGTGTCATGAGCCGACCTGGGCTGACTGGTGATCAAGCGGGCTGCAGCATTCTGGACCAGCTGGAGGGGCTTGATGGCGCACGCTGGGAGACCGGCTAGGAGGGAGTTGCAGTAATCCAGGCGGGAAATGACGAGCGCCTGGACTAGGAGCTGGGTGGCTTTCTCCGTCAGGAGATGACGGATGCGGCGTATATTATACAGAAAGAACCTGCAGGTTCTGGCAGTGGAGGATACTTGTGGAGCCAGGGAGAGGCAGTTATCAAGAGTCACCCCAAGATTCTTTGCCGTACGGGAGGAGGAAACTACAAAGTCCTCCACAGTCAGTGAGAGGTCGATTGACGGAGAGGACTTAGCAGGGATGTAGAGAAGCTCAGTTTTGGCAAGGTTGAGCTTCAGGTGATGGGAAGTCATCCACGCAGAGATATCAGCCAAGCAGGCAGAGATCTGTGTGGTGATTTGGGTGTCGGGGGGGAAGGAAATGAAGAGTTGGGTGTCATCAGCGTAGGAGTGATAAGAGAAGCCGTGGGAAGAGATAACAGAACCAAGGGACATGGTGTATAGCGAGAAGAGGAGAGGCCCAAGAACCGAGCCCTGCGGGACTCCAGTTCGTAGGGGTTGAGGGTCGGAGAGTGCGCCCCTCCAAGTCACCTGGTAGGAGCGACCAGAGAGGTAGGAGGAAAACCAAGCAAGTGCAGAACCTGTGACACCCATCCCAGACAGCGATGAGAGCAGAATCTCATGGTTGACTGTATCGAAGGCGGCTGACAGGTCGAGGAAGATGAGGACAGAGGAGAGGGATTTTGCTTTAGCAGAGTGGAGTGCCTCAGTGACCGCGAGCAGGGCGGTTTCAGTGGAGTGGCCACTCTTGAAGCCAGACTGGTTGGGGTCATGGAGATTGTTGTGGAGAAGATAAGTGGACAGTTGGGAGCAGACCGCCCGTTCCAGGGTTTTAGCGAGAAAGGGAAGAAGAGAGACAGGCCGGTAGTTGTTCAGGGCAGAGGGATCAAGAGTAGGTTTTTTGAGGAGGGGAGTGACTCTGGCCCTCTTCAGGGAAGAGGGCATGGTGCCGGACGAGAGGGAGGTGTTGATTAGAGAGGAGAGAAAAGGGAGAATGTCCTCAGATATAGATTGTAGGAGGGGAGAGGGGATGGGGTCAAGAGGACAGGTGGTCGGGCGGTGGGAAGTAAGGAGTTTCAGTGTGTCGGCGTCAGAGAGGGGAGAAAAGGAGGTTAGGGAGTTGGGGAGGGTAGGAGGGTCTGCAGGGGTGGAGGGTTGGGAGAAGGAATTGCGAATAGCATCGACCTTCTTTTCAAAGTCATCAGGTGTGAGTGATGAGGGCGGTTGGGGGGGAGGGGGGGCCAGAAGAGAGGAGAAAGTTGAAAACAGTTTGCGGGGATTAGAGGCGGCCGCGTTAATTTTCGAGTGAAAGAAGGAAGATTTAGCTAGAGAGACAGAGGAATGGAAAGATGATAAGAGGGCATGGAAGGAAGCCATATCACTGGGGAGACAGGACCTTTTCCATTTTCTCTCCACCGCCCGCAGTTCGGTTCGGACAGCTCGTAGAGCATCAGAAAGCCAAGGACTGGGGGGGGAGGCCCGAGCTAGTTTGGTGGTGAGGGGACACAGAGAGTCAAAGGAAGATGAGAGGGAGGACATGAGAGTTGTAGCCGCATCATCGGTAGACAGTCGAGAGAAAGACTCCGCAGATGGTAGGGAGGAGAGGATTGTCGATGAGAGGGTGGAGGAAGACAGGTGGCGTAGGTTCCGTCGACAGGTGACAGTGGATGGTAGGAGAGATGGATGGGTGTTAGAGGAGAGTGGAAGAGAGAAAGAGATGAAGGAGTGGTCAGATATATGGAGTGGTGTTACAGAGAGGTTGGTTGTTGTGCAGCTCCTTGTGAAGATGAGGTCAAGAAGGTTGCCTGCTTTGTGGGTGGGAGGGGAAAGAGTGAGGGTAAGGTCAAAAGAAGAGAGGAGGGAGAGAAAGGTAGACTGGGTGGACTCTGAGTTGAGGTTGAAGTCACCCAGGAGGATCAGGGGGGTGTCATTGACAGGTGAGGAGCTGAGGAGGATGTCCATCTCATCCAAAAAGTTTCCCAGAGGACCCGGGGGGCGATAAACAACAATAACAAACAGTTTGCACGGCAGAGTAACAGAAACCGCATGAAATTCAAAAGAGGAGAAGGAGAGGGATGAGGAAAAGACACTAGATCTCCATGAGGATGAGATTAGGAGACCTGTGCCACCTCCTCTGCCAGAGGATCTGGGTGTGTGGGAAAAAGAGAAGGCAGAGGAAAGGGCAGCCGGGGTGGCCGTGTTCTCAGGTGAGAGCCACGTTTCAGTTAAAGCAAGAAAGTCAAGGTTGAGGTGGGAGGCATAGGCAGATATGAAGTCTGCTTTCTGGACGGCGGACTGGCAGTTCCAGAGGCCACCAGCCACACAGAGATCAATACCAGGGGATCTGGGAGGGAAGATGAGGTTAGAGATATTCTGCCCATGTTGGCGGGAGGCGAACCTCCTACCTGACTGGGACCTGGGGAGAGGAGAGAGGACAGGGATGGGAAGGAAACACATGGAGGGAACTAGGGAGGACAAGAGGAATACTACACAGTGGAATGAGGGCAGGCAGCAAAAACAAAATCAAATATCAGGCTCTCGGACAGCCTGGATGGACACCCGTAGATAGACACCCTCGACTTTGTACACCTGCGACTTCGTACGCCGAGGCAAGTAGCCGAGGCTGCCGCACACAGCTGCCGCTGGTGCGCTACACAACTGCTTAAATAACACTGACGCTGAATACAGAAAATGCAACCAACCCACTGCAGAACAATAATGCACACTGAAGTGAGTTCAGGTGTGCCAGTACTAATAGCCTGAGCAGGGTGCAAAGTATTGGCTCCTCCTACAACAAAAGCTGTGGCCTGCCAGCCAGTAAAACAATAGCCTAACTTAATAGCCTAGCTTACCTGAGAGAAACAAACACCTAACCCACAGTTTCACTGAATCTAAATAAACACCACTTGTAATAGCTAACAAACAAACAAGTACACAACAGAACACTAAAATGACAACTAAACTGAATTTAGAATCAGCAAGCAAACAAATAATACTTAACTAATCCAGGAGAAAATGCAACCAGCCCACTGCAGAACAATAATGCACACTAATACATATCTTGTATCACTCTTTCAACATAGCTTGTCCACAAACTGTTGGTACCTAGCATACAGTTTTTGAACGAGTGTGATTCATTGATAGATCCTGCATTAAAGAGAGTATATTGTAGAGTATAGAGATCATACAGTATATTGTGATGATCTCATTCATATATGCTTACTGTATGTCATTCTGGATAAAAGTATAGAATATATAGCCTACAGTATGTATGCGTATGGGCCTATACCTAATTATTCATATTTGTCCAAAAGTGATTAAACAAAGTCATGGCTAACTACTGTGCATTCACAGTCCCTCAATGATAGTGTCACCCACAATCCACTTTGATTCTCACTGTAGGAAGACGTTTAATGTTGTATGTAATATATAAAATGTATTTTCAATATGTTGAATTTATGAAAATATTAATATGCTGCAATGTTAATTTTGTTCATGTAATCAGCTTTTTCACCATGAGGTTAAAATAATAGTTGATAGGTCTTTGTAAAGATGCAGTAAAATAACCTAAACATAATCTGTTTGGCCTACTAGCTAACTTAAGTAAAGAAAATATTTTTCTCCCCATGTCTTATACGCTGATGCAATGTACTGACAAAAATGATATTTTGTCATTCATGTTCATTCTTTGTTTTGTTTTCTATGCTCTCAATATAACAGTTAGCTAACATTAGAGCTGGCGTTAAACTGAGCTAGAGCTTAAGTTAAGTTAGCTGACTAGCTAGTTTGTGTTTAATTTTATACAGTGCAGGTCGGGAGAACGGATACCCCGGGAGAACGGATACCCCCCCATTAGCTTTACTAATGGTAGCTAGCCAATAATATAGCTACTTTCAATAGCTAAGATAGATGCCCCTGACAATGGAGTGCAGCTCAGAAAACTCCATCCCGGAGTGTTTTCCGTTTCTGTATGCCGACCTAGCTGCTCTCTTTTTGGCCGCCCTTGCTTTACTGTATCCGATTATTTATTGTATTTCATTTTCATAAATTGAGTGTGTGCTTGCCACTTTAAACAGTCCTTCAGAATGGCTGCTGCTACTATACTAGCCTACTGTCGGTCTGCATCTGCTGCCTGCCTGCGATTCCGTGGCTGAACGCAATGGTCTCGTGAGTCTCATGTCTGTTTAATAATAGAACTTTTAATTAGCCAAATTCACGTTAGCATTTTGTCTCTGGGCAGTCTATGTCTATGGATAGTCCATGGACAATTCATCATTGAAATTTAGAATTTCGAGGTCTAATTAAAATGTTATAAAATGTGAAGTCATGAATTTTGAAAAAAAAGCCTGTATATTTCTGAATTAGTGGTCTTGTGTCAGGATTCGTTGGAGTTATTGGGTGGGTGAATGCTGTGCTGGGATTGGGGGTGGGGGGGGGGGGGGGGCGGTAGGTAAGGTGCACAGTTTGTTTTGTCGGCGCACTTTGTATTAATTTGTCTCAACAGTCAGAGCCACCAATCACTCTGATTGGGTTTGTCTCTGCCAAAGTGGTCTCCTAGCAACGGAGGCAGGCGGCTCGGCGGAATCTGTGTTCTTTGTTTGCCGTGTCACGCGCGGGCTGCTGACGCTGTACTTGCCCCGCCGCCACTGTGTCCCTCTGTCCCGCAATGTGTTTAACTGGAAATCAGCCTGCTCTAAAGCGGGAGATAACTTGCACGTTTATTTCCCCCTCGCAAAGTGTGTTTACTGCCAACTGATTTTTTTCTTTTTACCCGCTGGCTACCTGTAATACTGTGAAAGGCAGCTGCCAGATCACGCTGATGTGTTTTCTTCAAAGAAGTCTTGTTGCAAGGAAATCGTGTTTGGGAAGGGAGTTATAGTTGGTGAGACCGTACAGCAAAAAGCCTGCTGCCTCTTAATTTTTCGGGTGTAAACTTGATGCTGTGGCTCAGTGTTCAGCTTTAATTCAGCACTGAAGGACGATACATATGTGTGTGGAGAGGCTGTACCAAGACTGCATTAGCATTAGCAGTGGATATTCCCTTATACATGATACACGCAGTGTTCAAATAGATTGCTACTGTATTCTTTCCATTGAGAATATAGCCTATATCTTTCATATAGGGTAACTTGTGGAGATTAGCCAGCTGATTCATTCAGTCTCAGCCCAACAAAAACACCCCCAAGCTCTATGGGAACTTCCTGGAGAGACACTCTTTTCCAAGGAGTTGACTGCCCAAAGGATAGTGCTTCTCTTTGTTTCAATCTGACATCTTGAACGTAACCCCAGCCCAGGTTAGTCATGCAGCATATGGTACCATGGCAATATACGGTGACAGTCAGCTTTGTGATACGGAAAACCCAGGATTAGAGCTGAGGTTAGCTCGTAATCTCACTTTGCAGTACACCCCCCTGATTTCACCATGCAAGGATCCAGTCAGGATATACAGAACCTCCCTACATGTGGACCAGTGCATAACATGTTTGTACATAACACACAATACTGTACTGTTCATGTGAGTCACCCTGGAAAAGCCTTTCTATCCAATCACTCATACCGTTCCTGGCACTGATAATGCGATCCTCCCACTCTCCCTCAAATCTGAGTCAATGTCAAATCTGAACAAAGCATTAACTGATTAGGCTGTATTTAAAGACCGTCTCTTCCACAGTCCAAATACATGCAGGTTAGGGTAATTGGAGAGTCCAAATTTTCCCTCGGTATGAGTGTGTGAATGAACGGAGTGTGTGCCTTGGCAGCCTGTCCAGGGAGTATTCCCGCCTTTTGCCCAATGCATGCTGGGATATGGTCCAGCACCCCCGCGACCCTCACTAGAAATTACATTACATTACATTACATGGCATTTAGCAGACGCTCTTATCCAGAGCGACGTACAACAAAGTGCAAATTAAACACAAGAACAAGTGCAAAGAGGACCTGAGAGGACAGTATAGTTCCGAGTCCTAGTGTAAACATGCAGAAAACCCTTTAAGAGTACAATCAACTTTCAAACTAGCATACCACAGCTAGAATACAAAAAATAACAATACCTATACAAGTAACAATATGTATACAATCTATACATAAGTGCCATTACAGTCTAAGGCTAATCATGGTGGTGAGTTGGGGAGGGAAAGGTGTAGCCTGAAGAGATGGGTCTCTGCCGTTCTGACATCCACTGGGAGGTCATTCCACCACCGTGGGACCAGGACAGACAGCAGCCGTGAGCGTGAGAAATAATGGATGGGTTTGATACTGGATGGATGGATTATTGGTTCTAAGTATCTAGTGGTGAAATCTCAAAATTGATTATCATTTGGGAGGGCCATGAATGTTTGTAAAGATGCTTTTTCTAGCGCGGTCCCATAAGTGAGAGTAATCATTCTGCTTAGGTATTCTTTTTCTTCAGTTCCCTGCCACTGTTTCCTCCTCTCACAAATTGCCTAATACGCACTTTTGATAACTATAGTTTACCTGATATTGTGGTTAAAGGACAGGCTTTTAATGAGAATATTTTTTAGAGGGTTTCCGCTGGTGAGCCAAGACACTTGTATGACAGACTTGGCCTATCAATCCTGTGTACTAGACATACGTTCATAGCCTAACAACCAGTCTTATATGAATTGTACCTTATCTAGTGTGTTTGGTAGTTTTTTTTATACGTCGCTTTGGATAAAAGAGTCTGCTAAATGAAATGTTATGTAATGTATGCTGAACTTGAGCAGAGTTATCAAGAATAAATCCCTCTACTTATTATCAGTCATTATAAAGGCACAGGATAAGGACTCCCAAGTGGATCAGTCAGCACTTGGCACTAATAACAATAATATTGGATAGAATTTTATGCGGCTTTTCATCTCATGATCTCTAAGCAGTCGATACAGGAAAGGAGAGGACCGCCACCAACCTGAAATACCCGCCCGGCTGATTCTCAGCATCTGTTTTGCGGCCGATTGCTCACAACACATTTGCTGAGGTAGGAAAAGGAGACAAGACCCTCATTCAACAACATATGCTCAACTCCTTAGCATAGATACTGCTAGTTTAAGCATTTTAATAGCTTATTACAACCAGGGATGTACTACCAAATGGACTTTAATAAAAAGGGCTAAAGTCAAACTGGGTCGGGCTGACTTAAAGTGTTGGAAATTTGGATTAACCATTGTGTTGTCTTAAGGGTCAAAAATGACCGCCAACTATGTTTAACAGCAGAGAAAACCCCCAAAATGATCTTTTTTCAACTGGAAAGTTTGTGATGAGTGACAGGTTGTTTCTTCATGCAAAATAGATTTGGTTTTTAAAATTCAATTAAACTGCTTTATTTTAAGGGTTTAGTGAAGACGGGTCATTTTTGACCCTTAGGACAAGGGGAATATACAGAATGTTAAGACTACACAATGGTTAAGGGAATTTTAGCAGATACTCTTATCCAGAGTGACTTACAATAATAAGGTTAAGTACCTTGCTCAAGTATGCAGTGGGAGTGTCCTACCTGGAGTTTCAAGTTCACAAGCCCAAATCTATACTCCTACGCAGCCCTGTATACTAGACTGACGCCCTTGGCTAAGACTAGGGATGCTGAACCCTCATGTCCTGGTCAAAGGGCCATAATAAAGGCTCTCTGTGTGCAATTGCCTGCAGATTCCCTCCCTGTTTTGATTCCCCAGGTCTTCATAGCAATTGAAAATTGACTTAGCAGTTGACCGGTCTTTTTAGATAAAGGTAAGCTGGGGTCTGTAGGACAGACATTGGCTTCATCCTGTGGGAAATACGTTTTCCCAGCTCTCTGTCTCGGTCTCTCTCTCATTTTTAACTGTGTGAATGTGTGCCTGTGCGTGCATGTGTGTGTGTGTGTGTGTGTACTCTGTGTGTGTGTGTGTGTGTGTGTGTGTGTGCTTGTGCATTGCATGGCCGTGTATTTTGCGGTTTTCACAGAATTTCCTGGGCCTTTCTTTGCTATTATAAAATATTTCCTTTGTTATACTGAGACATAGTCATTTAAAAAATTGTTACATGCCAACTGAATTGAAGTGACAGATTGAAAGGTGCAGATATAAGCTTTCTTGGACTGTAACTGCAACTCTGTTGGGCCTTTATTTTGAAGATAGAGACAGACTGAACCTTCTGTATTGTGTTTTATTACTTCTTTCTAATTCTATACTTCTGCTATCATTACTGTTAATGTGCTTTTGCTGCTTCTTCATTACACAGAGTAGATGAAAGGAAATAAAATGTCCAACTTACTTTTAGTGTTTCATCTGCAAAAGCATAAAATGTTTGTGACAGTAACACTGTAAATTGTTTGAATTGATCGGTGAAATGATTGCTGATGGAAAGGAGGCTGGTTTTTCTTGTTTGGAATGAGGAATATTTTCAAATGCATTTGAACTGTTCTCAGAAATCCATTTTCAAGCAACATGTACAAAAAAGTGCTTTGTGAAATTGTAGCCCTATGCAATTGAATTTTGAGGCCAGGGACCGTTTGTACCAGCTGTGAATAAGTACAAATAAAACCTAGTTGTTACATAAATCACTGTGCACTACTAGTTACAGACTACTAAAATAAAAAAGTAGCACCACATGGCATAGTTAGAATGTAACCCTACATATAAACTAAGTATTTACACAAGCCACTAACCAGGAATAATGGTGTAATTATAAGGTTCCAATGGCAAATATATTGAAGAATTGCTTAAAATGTTGTCGTATAGTATAGTCGGTTGAAAATATGACTGTAAACCCCTCAGTTTGGCAGAAAAATGCACACAATTCTCTATTACAGCCGAAGGGGAAATTGTGAGGTGCGATGCAGAGGACGCCATATTGGTTGCTGCAGTTACAGGTTTTACGTCCAAAATTAAGGGAGAACTCTGCAGGTGAGAAGTACAAAACATATGAGTGAGTTCAATTGCTTCCTTGCAGGTATTTCCAATATCTAATCGTGATTCTAGGCTTTTGATTGCCTTTGGAGTCTATTATTTGCATTTCTCAACTTGAGGACCAGAGGTGCACCAGTGAAAGTCCAGGAAGCCATTATGAGGCGGAGAAATACATTTTTTTTAAGTCAGAGACATCAGCGAAACAATAGGCTTAGGAAAATAAACTGTTTGGAAAATCATTATGATAGAGAGCACTGGTGAGCTCAGTAATTGCAAAGGGACTAGTAGGCCAAGAAAGTCATCTACTGTTGATGGACAAAGAATTCTTGCCATAATGAAGAAAAACCCCCAAACACTCAGCTCAGAAACACTCTTCAGCAGGTGGGTGTTACCGAGGCTACACTGCAAAATGCAAACATCCACTGCAATATGCAAACCATTAGTTAGCTGGCAGCAAAAACAAGATAGTCAGGTTACAATTTGATAAGAAGTACCTAAAGGAGCCTGCAGGGTTCTGCAAAAAAGGTCTTGTGTACAGATTGACTTGTAGATTGTTGGAAAGTGTGGAGGTCAAAAGGAACTGTCCAACATGCATCTAAAATCAATGCACTCCTTCTTCTTAATGATATTCCAAACATTTTATTTTGGTAAGCCAGTTGTTAGGATCTGCACTCGCTTGGTTTTCCTCCTACTCTCTGGTCCTACCAGGTGACTTGGCGGGGCTCAGTCTCTGACCCTCACCCCCTACAAACTGGAGTCCCGCAGGACTCAGTTCTTGGTCCTCTCCTCTTCTCGCTATACACCATGTCTCTTGATTCTGTTATCTCTTCCCATGGCTTTTCTTATCACTCTTACGCCGATGATACCCAACTATTTATTTCCTTCCCCCCCGATACCCAGGTCACCACACAGATCTCTGCCTGCTTGGCTGATATCTCTGCGTGGATGACTTCCCACCACCTGAAGCTTAACCTTGCCAAAACTGAGCTTCTCTACATCCCGGCTCTCCGTCAATCGACCTCTTACTGACTGTTGAGGAGTATCCTCCACTGCCAGAACCTGCAGGTTCTTTCTGTAAAATATACGCCGTATCCGTCATCTCCTGACGGAGAAAGCCACCCAGCTCCTAGTCCAGGTGCTCATCATTTCCCGCCTGGATTACTGCAACTCCCTCCTAGCCGGTCTCCCAGTGTGTGCCATCAAGCCCCTACAGCTGGTCCAAAATGCTGCAGCCCGCCTGATCACCAGTCAGCCCAGGTCGGCTCATGTCACCCCGCTTCTCATTGGCCTCCACTGGCTTCCTATTGCCCACGTAATGTAATGTAATGCACGCATCCGATTCAAGGCCCTAGTGATGGCATTTCAGGCTGCTAAGGGGACTGCCCCACCTTACATACAATCCTTGATCACTCCCTACTCCCAGCTAAACCACTCCGGTCTGCCAGCTCTGGTCGCCTTATGGTTCCCTCACTACGAGCACCTGGCGGTCGAGCTGCACGTTCACGCCTGTTTTGCGTTCTGGTTCCTCAGTGGTGGAATGACTTGCCTACCACTGTAAGGACAGCAGAATCCCTCCCCCTATTTCGAGGCAGACTAAAAACACACCTTTTCAAACTCTACCTTAGTCCTCCCTCCTGATTTCCCCCGCCCCCTTTCTGATATCCCTATCCCTCTTGTCTAACCCCCACCCCCCCCCCAAAAAAAAAAGAATTGCACTTATGATGACTATATGTTTAGAACAGCACTTCCTATATATTTTCCAAGTTATGGATGTGATGCTTTGACTTACCTATGCACTTGTAAATCCCGTTGGATTAAAAGCATCTGCCAAATTACTAAAATGTAAATGTAAATGTAAAATGTTTGGCCTATGTCTCTGACTATTTTTCTTATTTATCATAATTTCTCTGAGCCTTGTGGCTTCCTTGACTTTCATTGGCATTACTCTGGTCTTCATGTTCACAAATGCCAATAACGAATAACCGAAGACCAATCAGAATATTATGGCATCCTAAAATGGGAGGGGAGGGACTATGCATAAAAGTTCTGTCATATATAAGTAGTCTTTAATAAAAGCCATAGCTTTGCAAATCCACATGTGAATCATTTTATTACAAATCTAAAATTATGGAATACTGAGCCAAATCAAGAAGAAATATGTATTTGTCCTAGACTTACAAGCAAACTGTATGTGTAAATAAAATCAAATCAAAGCAAACAGTAAAATAGCAATAAGAATATTACCGTGAGTGCAAACATACTTTGTAAGAGTATAAATTACCAATAAGCTATTTTCATATTTAGAAATAAAAGAACCATAAAATAACCAAGATTAATCTTATTCCATTTCCATGGAAACAGGGTAATATTGCCGTACGTCTTAGTCAGATGGGTTAAACCATTATTTAATTACTTTTAAAATGTTTCTTTTTTTCCCTGCAA
Organism: Conger conger; assembly: GCF_963514075.1. Taxonomy (NCBI): domain Eukaryota; kingdom Metazoa; phylum Chordata; class Actinopteri; order Anguilliformes; family Congridae; genus Conger; species Conger conger. The sequence continues at coordinate 36,230,436 of NC_083767.1, forward strand.
TTTTAGGGGAAAAAGAGCACTCACACATTCACATTATGTTCTCATTTTCTGTGTAAGAAGTGAAGGAAAAAGAACTCGATGCTTTTTTATGCCAATCCCAATTAACACATGCATAAAATGTTTTACAACACAGTAAAACAGACCATTTTAAGTTGTCTCCGAATGACAGTCAGGGCTGTGGTTGAAATAAGTACCATTTTATACAAAACCATTTAAAAGAAAAACAAATCACCTGGAAAAAGGCAATTACACTCATTTTCCCACACTGTGCAGCTCTTCAGACAGCAGAACAGAAGAGAACACTAAATGAAGGAGAAAATAAATGGGTAATTTTTACATCGGCATAATGGAAACGTGTTCCTGACAGTGTTATTTATCACTCACAAATGGATAATGGTAAGACTGTCTTGGGTGAACTATTTACTTCACACTTAAATCAACAGAAGAAAATAATAAATGTAGAACTGATACAATGGAACTGTTTTAAAAAGACATTTAAACACAATTGGAGAAAAACTGTTGGCAATGGTTCTGAATCCCTTCAACTCTCAGAATAAAAGTGTACTTACAATGAGGAAAACAATACTTTTGGCTTTCTGCAATTATCACCATTAAACTCTCTTCTCTACAAACTGTACCAATACATAATACATATAAATTCATTAATTTTATCACTGGATAAAGCATGATGTGCCTATCATTCCTCCTATGAGATATGGTAATATACATTTCACAAAGTAAACTTTATGCAGTTCTTGGGCTGCATTTCAGTATGGAAGCTACAGTGGGGTGCTTAAATTTGGGCACCCTTCATTCAAATGTCTGCTACAATGAATCTGTATGTGATTGAAAGCAAACCTGAAATCTAAATGGTAAACATGACACCTTTCTGCAAATTCTTTCGCAATTTTATTGCTTTTTATTTGTTTTTTTTGTTTTTTTACTGTTTTTAAATGATAAAAAAAGGATGAGGGCCCTTTTGGATTATTTTTTTGGATTGTTACTTTTTAAAAAGATGATTACTCGTTACCCAGGTGATTACCCAGATATTTACTCGTTAGGGCTGCAATGAGTCAGATGAGTATAGCCGCATGCCTTCTTAGGTATCCAACTGCAGTGGCTATTCTGTCTGGTGTTGCCAACCATCGGTTCCTCTAAACAGTTGTCCAAGGATTTCAGAATGAAGAAGGTTAATTTCCGCCAAAAAAGAGAAGGAAAAACTCGATGAAAAACTCAACTACCTATTTTCACGGTCAGAAACATTATTAGAAAATGGAAGATAAATGGAACAGCTGAAGTCAAGGTAAGGTATGGAAAACCAAGGATAGAACGGCCCGAGACCTGCTGAGAAATGCTAAGAGGAACCCACACATCACTGTAAAAGTCCTGCAAAAAAGGTCTAGCTGTAACAATAAGACAAGGACTTTAAACAACAAAGACCTACATGGCAGAGTTGCCAGAAAGAATGACCTCAACACAAAATTAAGCGTCTGAAGTATGCAAAAGAAACATTGAGAAACCTGAAGCCTTTTGGAACAATGTGCTTTGGACTGACAAAACCAAAATTTTGACCACCACCAAAGAAGGTATGTTTGGAAAAATAAGGGTGAAGCCTTTGTATAAAAGAACACCTTGGCAACTGTGAATGGAGGCGGATCCATTATGCTTTGGGGTTGTGTGGCAGCTGGGGGCGCAGGAAGTTTTGTGCGAGTGGAAGGAAGAATGGATTCCACTAAATATAAATAAGTTCTAGAGGCAAATGTTCAAAGGTCAGTCCAGACATTGAAGTTAAGGAGAGGTTGCAAGAGGGCTGAAGAATATCTCTGAGCTAGAGGTGTTCTGCCATGAAGAATGGGGAAAAATTCCAAAAGCGCGAAATGAAAGACTCTTAGCTGGCTACAGGAAGTGTTTACAAGCCCGAGGAGGAGTTACAAAGTATTAACTGACAGCGTAAACTTTTGCACAGGGCCTTTACAGCTTTTTATTATTTTGAAACTGTAAAAAATTCAAATAAAATGTTAAATTGCTTTAAAATTTGAAGAAATGTGTCGTGTAACGTTGTATCATTTAGTTTAGATTCACTTAGATTTTAATTGCTGTGGATGTGTCCAAGATAGCTATCAGGCATCCTGTTTATTTTTGCACTGAACCATATCAATTTTTGTGTAAATTATACAAACATAAAAAATTACATCCAATGTATGAGTCATCATTTTATGTCTGCGCTGCCTTTCACGCACATGTATGAGTGCCCAAAAAATGTTTTTACTTATGAGCGAAAATCTGTTCAAAGTCTTTGTATATTTCCCAAATAATAATTACTTTTAAGAACACATGAAGAGGTACAACAGACATTCAACAGAAGTGCTTTGCATGAAATCCGTTTCCCCTTTCTTATTTGACCTTTGTACATAATTGCAGAAAAAAAAAAACACAGATGAATTTGATTCTTAATAAAGGTAATCTTCCTGGTGATTAGGCCTCTGTAATCTCAGGCGTTGGAAGGAAAGGGATCACATGTTTGATGGGTGAGATAATGGCCCGCTACGTGCTTGTGGAGGTGAGAACGCAGAGAAGGCTGCATTTTAAATCCGAGCGCCGCGCTCTACCAGATTGCTAACATCTGTTCTTGTTAAATTGCAACGGGCTTTTATTGATCTTGCGCAGGGTAGCATTCCTGGACAATTTACTGCAAGTCGAGATGGTGTAAAAGAGAGCGGCAGTGAAAGCAAGCTGGTTCAGGTGGTTAAGGCGCACGGCTCTTTTATTTTATTTTTTTGTTCAAGTTTTTTTTCAAATTCTCAAGTGGCACATGTGCGGGGAATTCGAATGAAATTGGACACCGCGCTCTCATGGAAATAGGTTGTCCGAGCGCTCGGCTTTGATTTAAGGGAGGTTACTAGGAGGCGAAATTGGCTGCAGTGGGACGGGTGACCACAGTAAATGTTGCTTGACCTCCGGAAATGATTTAGTTCTACGTCCCATAATCCCCTGCACAAATGAATTATTGAATTCAAATAAGAATCACTCATTTAAAAACAGAAAAAGAAAAAGGAACCCTTAACCTTACCATAACCAAAGTTTAAACCATCCATCTTAAATTTTTTTTTTTTGATCTTTTTCAGCTTTATTGGACAGTATATAGTATAGAGAGACAGGAAGAATGGGAGCGAGAGAGAGGGGAAGACATGCGACAAAGGTCAGATGGTCGGACTCGAACCGCCAACATCGTGGCTCGCAATGAGCATGCGGTCAGTGCTCTACAGGCTGCGCCACCGAGACACCCTTAAATTTTTCTGTGGACAATTGTTCTTCCAAGTTAGCAAGGATAATATTCAATTTAGATTCTATGCTCAAGTTTTATATCTGGATCCATTTGGAAAACATTGTTTTGTGGTGAGAGGTGAATTTCTATGTGCGGGTCAGTACTGTGGAGGGAACAATGTCTTGCCTTGAAATGATATTTCATGTTTCTTCAACACGGAGATGATGAAAAGTAACAATGGGGATTGTGTATCATAATAATTTCAGAACAGTTCCCCTTTCAATTCCCCTGTCAGTTCAATCCCCCAAGACCAAAGTTTAAAAAAAATGATCATCTTGGTGAAAAAATACATTCTAACTACAATAGATCTGCCTCTGCTTTGAGGTTTTCAAAGTCACTCTAAGCAATACCCTGGGAGGTAAATACAGGCGTATGCTGTTCATGAGCGCCTCTTTCCCACAAACACTTCACAGGCTTGATCTGTATGCTGCCAAACTTCTGACTGAATTAATGAATTTGGTTTATCTTCAGTAATCTGTGCTTTCTAATGTAGCCTTGTGTGTATACTATAACTATAGTTTTCCTTTTCCCATTTTCATCTCTCTCTCTCTCTCTCTCTCTCTCTCTCTCTCTCTCTCAAATATGCCCCTGAGTATTGCCTCAGAATTTATATAATTTTGCAATACCCCCAGGGGTGCCCGAGAGGGGGGGAGGATGAGCACCCCAACTGGACGGATATACAGGCAACGACCCAAGCTAACGGAATATCGACTATGAGTGCAGAATGTGTATGTAGCAAAGTCTGCAAAAACCCGCATGGCCTGAAGATTCACCAGGCCAAAATGAAATGCTTGAGGGTGGAGCAGGTGGTACAGCGCACAGGACCAGTTCCTGGTGAGACGCAGGAGGAGCCAGGCCCGGAGTCACCCCACAGTGCCCGGAACCTTCAAGTTCCACAGGCTTCACCCCAATGCAAATCAGAACATCGGCGGGTCAAGTGGCTTGCAGCCAGCAAGGAGAGTGAGTGGCGCCAGTTTGACGAGGATGTGGACGGGGTCCTTGAAGCCACTGCCAGGAGTGATGCCGACCAATGGCTCCGGTCAATGTCAATGATCATTATTAACATCGCTGCTGAAAGGTTTGGCACAAAGGAGAAACGTGTGCCCAGGAACTCTGGTGGGCCAAACCGACGGCAGTCAAGGATCAGCCAACTAAGGCAGGAGTTGAGGTCTCTTAGGCGGCAGTTCAAGGAGGCAAGGGAGGAGGACAAGGCAGCATTGGCAGAGCTCCGTAACATCATGAGGAAGAAGCTCATGACCCTCCGCAGAGCAGAATGGCATAGGAGGAGGGGGAGAGAGAGGGCCAGGAACCCCTTTGGATTCACCAAACAACTGCTTGGGCAGAAACACAGCGGCCACCTGGAATGTTCCAAAGAGGAGATCGACCACTATCTCCGCAACACCTACAGCGACAACGCAAGGGAGCAAGATCTGGGGAACTACAGGGCCTTGATAACACCACCAGAGCCCACTTCTGAATTCAATAACAAGGAGCCCACCTTGAAGCAGGTTCAGGAGATTGTCAGATCTGCCAGAACCAGCTCAGCTCCTGGCCCAAGTGGAGTGCCTTACATGGTCTACAAGAGGTGTCCTAGGCTCTTGCATCGACTATGGAGGATCCTCAAGGTGATCTGGAGGAGGGGGAAGGTAGCCCAGCAGTGGAGATTCGCTGAGGGTGTGTGGATTCCAAAGGAAGAGAACTCAAGCAACATCGAGCAGTTCAGGACCATCTCACTCCTCAGTGTTGAAGGCAAGGTATTCTTCAGTATCGTTGCCCGACGCCTGACTGAGTACCTCCTGAAGAACTCCTACATCGACACCTCAGTGCAGAAGGGGGGAATCCCAAAGGTGCCAGGGTGCATCGAGCACACAGGGGTTGTCACACAGCTGATCAGAGAGGCTGCCAGGGAAGTTCAAGGCCTGGATTTACCAACACGGCATCCTTCCACGACTCCTCTGGCCCTTGCTGGTATACAAGGTCCCACTGACTATGGTTGAGGGCTACGAAAAGGAAGATCAGCCACTTTCTCCGTAGGTGGCTGGGCCTACCACGAAGCCTGAGCAGTATCGCCTTGTACGGGCATAACAACAAGCTACGGCTCCCCTTCAGCAGTCTGACCGAGGAGTTCATGGTCACTCGTGCAAGAGAGGTGCTGCAATACAGAGACTCCACCGACACCAAAGTCTCGACAGCCGGCATAGAAGTGAGGACTGGGAGGAAGTGGGGGGCGCAGGATGCGGTCGACCAGGCCGAGTCCCGGCTGCGGCACAGCTTGTTGGTGGGATCAGTGGCGTCTGGACGGGCAGGGCTTGGTAGCGTTCCAACAACTCGCTATGATAAAGCATGAGGCAAGGAAAGACGTCAGCTGGTCCAGGAGGAGGTGCGATCAGGGGTTGAGGAGGTGCGCTCCAGTAGGATGGTGGGGATGCGGCAGCAGGGCGCGTGGACCAGATGGGAGCAGGCAATGGTCCAAAATGGTCTCTTGGGCAGAGCTCTGGAAGGCCGAGCCACTCCGCATCAAGTTCCTGATTCAATCGGTGTACGATGTCCTCCCCAGCCCATCCAACCTCTTCTGCTGGGGTATGGTGGAAACACCGGCATGCCCACTGTGCCAGAGAAGAGGATCACTGGAGCACATCCTCAGCTGTTGCCCAAAGGCCCTGGGAGAGGGGCGCTACCGCTGGCGTCACGACCAGGTGCTTAAAGTGATAGCAGATGTCATCTGCAATGGGATCACCCAGAGCAAACAGCACCGCCCAGCAAAGCAGGCCATCACATTTGTCAAGGCGGGGGAGAAGCCGCAGCCTCAGCCAAGAGTGTTAGCTGGGCTGCTCATCACTGCACGAGACTGGCAGCTCAAGGTCGACCTGGGGAAGCAGCTCAAGTTCCCAGACACCATCGCAGTGACCACGCTCAGGCCAGACATGGTCCTGATGTCTGAAACAGCAAGACGGGTGGTCCTGCTGGAGCTGACTGTTCCCTGGGAAGACCGGATGGAGGAGGCCTTCGAAAGAAAGAGGGCAAAGTATGAGGAGCTGGTAGGCGAGTGCCGGAGGCAAGGGTGGCGGGCACAATGTCTGCCAATTGAGGTGGGTTGCAGAGGCTTCGTAGGCCAGTCCCTCTACAGGGCCCTCAAGCTCCTTGGAATCACCGGGCTGCACAGCAGAAAAGCCATCAAGAACACCACAGAGGCCACAGAGAGGGCCTCGAGATGGCTGTGGATCAAGAGGGGCGATCCGTGGGCAACATAGGCTACTTGGACACGAGTTGGGGCCTGATCAACCCTGGCTGGGTCGCCTGGGTGCGGGTGTATGATTGTTGAAAGACCCGAAACACCCAATGACCCCAGGTAACATCACTGATGATGTGTCCAAGTGCATCGCAAGATGTGTGAAATAACTGCAGCAATTATTTATTCACACATGTTTATTATGCATACAGTGAAATTGCCCGTGCTAATTAAACTCTAACAGAGTCTAATAGGGATCATATTTAGTCTGGAAGAGTTCCTTTAACTCTGAATAGTTTACAGTGTACAAGCACACAAGCTCGCCCAAAAACACACAAGCAGACACACACACTCACTCTCTCTCCCTCTCACATACACTCTCACTCTCTCTCACACACTCGCATTCCAGGAAAGGGGGGGAAGGAAAGGAGGATCAGAGGAGAGATAAACGCCATAATAAATCACGTCAATCAGTCATGCCGCCAATGCCAATTCCCTCATCTTGAAAAAAGGGCTGTTTTCATTCCGCGGACCCATGGAAACCTATGCCCACTCGGGATCATTTTTACCCCCTTCAGCTAGGAAACACTTGTTTCCTCTCTCCCTCAAAGGTTGAATGTGCAGGGGCAGGCTTCCTAGGAAACCATCACCCATTATACCCTCCGCCACCTCTACAAGTATGAGTGCTGTGAGACTCCATTCCGCATGTTATTCTAAGGACACACCTCATCCCCAGCATCAAATAAAAAGCCAGCGGCCATGCCAAACTAAACGCTGTTCAGATATCCTTAATCCTTGCGGTTGCCAAAGCACACTGCCGATGGATAAAGAGGGCAGGGCATGGGGTCGTCCCACCAATAAAACAATATTATCGCAAGCAAAGTTTTCCAAACATTTCTCTAGAGGAAAAAAGCTCATCTTTGCATAACAGCACGGTGAGAAACTAGGGTAAATTTTGCAGATGGGTGTAAGTCATGGGCTTGTCATATTTACTCATGTACTGTTTGTCCCGTCTACATGGGAATGGCATGTACAGTAAAGTGAGGCCTTATTATTGGGTAACAGTACGAGCAGAGAGTGTGGGGGATAAACTAGCATGTGTTGGAGGCGACATTAGCTCAGGAGGTATGAGCGGTTGTCAGTCGAAGTCTGGGTGTGTCGAAGTGTCCCTGAGCAAGCCACCTAACCCCCAATTGCTCCTGAAGAGCTGGTTGGTACCTTGCTTGGCAATCAGTTGCTGTTGGTGTCTGTGTGAATGGGTGAATGAGAGGCATCAATCTTAAAGCATTTTGGATAATATATCGATATAAATGCAGCAAATGCCATTTTCCATTATGATTCTTCAATATTGGAAAATAATCCAAACCAGGCTTTATTATTACATTGCATTATTGGCATTTGGCAGACACTCTTATCCAGAGGGACATACTGTTGATTAGACTAAGCAGGAGACAATCCTCCCCTGGAGCAATGCAGGGTTAAGGCCTTGCTCAAGATCCTTGTGTGGATCTTATGGTGGCTAGACAATACATTACATTACATTGTGGGGCGACATGGCTCAGGCAGTAAGAGCAGTCGTCTGGCAGTCAGAGGGTTGCCGGTTCGATCCCCTGCCCGGGCTGTGTCAAAGTGTCCCTGAGCAAGACACCTAACCCCAAAATGCTCCTGACGAGCTGGTCGGTGCCTTGCATGGCTGCCAATCGCCGTCGGTGAGTGTGTGTGAGTGTGTGAGTGTGTGTATGAACGGGTGAATGAGAAGCATCAATTGTACAGTGCTTTGGATAAAGGCGCTGTATAAATGCCAACCTACATTACATTACATTATTGGAATTTGGCAGACGTACAGTTGATTAGCAGGAGACAATCCTCCCCTGGAGCAATGCAGGGTTAAGGGCTTTCCTAAAGGGGCCCAACGGCTGTGCGGATCTTCTTGTGGCTACACCGGGATTACACCAATTCGAACCATGCACCGACCTTGTCATTTACCTTAACCACTACACTACAGGCCGCCCTACCACCTACCTTGCTGGTCACAGTCATGTACCTTAACCACTAGGCTACAGGCTGCCCTATATTAACTATATTACATTAATTAGTGTCAAAACACATGATAAAGGGCAGAGATTGGCTTATGTTCACAATCCTAATGTTCACTCATTTCCCTTATGGACAATATCCAACCTCATTTGTTGCCATGAAGATTATTGATGCAGGCTGTCTGTACTTCCCCAACCCTCTGACACCCTGGCATTTTATGAAATCATCCATTTATTTTGACAATGATTCTGTTTTTGTTCAAATTTCCAATTGAAACAGTTTCTGCAATGGGTAATCAGATGGATATTCTCCAACAACTTGCCACCCAGCTGACGTTTGGCAATTCAATCTGTTTTAAAATACTATTTTTGTTTTTATTAGATCCCGATGTCTCCCAATTTTGAATGCACAACTTGTACGCACATGCTCTTCCCTGCAGCTGCCTGTATCAAAACTGGCGAATCAAAACCTGACAAACAAATGATTTCCTCCGAAATGTGACATCAAACTGCTGTGCTAAAGGAGGGCGCCTCATGTGCATTTTCTGCAGGTGGACTGTAGGAGGCATGGTCATCATGGAAACCCTGATCGATCCATACCCTGGGGTACATGCCAGGGTATTTGTGGGGCCACTGGCATGCTCAGGGTTTGGCAGCACCCACATGCAAGAACTAAGTTACCCAGCATCCCTTATACAACTAAATATATAGTATATATGAATGGGACTAGATACTTAGCTCAGTGGGACATTTTAAAAAAAGGAAACCATTTACTCTGCCTGTTCTGTACATGCCCAAACAACCAGACAATGAACTTTGGCTTTGCAGTCCTCAGAATTCAACACAAAAAAAACACAAACCCCATAATGTCAGCCAGCTTAGCCCTATCTAATCCTCCTGGAAGGATGTTCCTTTTAATTAATGGGGAAAACGATTAATGTTTGCATTGCAGCAGATTGCCGTGATGAATGGGTGCACAGAGGTAACGGGGAGATGAGACACTCTGTCTAAATCAAAAAGACTGGGGTGGTGGTGGGGAGGGGGGTTCCAATCCATTTAAAAAAGATAAATACATAAAAACGTATATACTTGTAGCTGACGGAGGCTAATGAACCTCCTCTGCCTGGCTCCTTTCAGGTTGTTGTCAGAGAAAGTTTTATGACCCACACCAGAAAAAAAGTTTCATAATTTTGCGTTCTGTTCTGGTCTAGCTGATTTACGTGTGTGTTGCCACCCACCCTCCTGAACACAGCCCTAAGGAGGGGGTGGGGGAGGAGGAGGAGGAGTAGGAGGAGGGATGAATCAGAGGCTGAAGACCGGATTCTGTTATGTGAGAGAAGCGCACATTTGGACGAAGCAAATGGGCTGTAAAATCAGAGAGCAGGGATGCGAGACGTGCCAACCCTTCAATATCCGCCGCCAAATCTACACGCTATTGCGCCAACCTTGCTTTAGCACGCAGCATGCTACGAGCAGTTTCAATTTTTTCCCCCCTTTGCCACAATAGTTTTGTACAGTTATAACACCAGAGCGCTAGTAAACAAATTAAGTTGGCGAGAAAACAGGCGAGGCTCCTGAGGCTGGCTGATTCCCACCCTACAATGTCTTGATGACTACTGTCCATAAAAAAACAATACTTTGGAGCCCAGTCTGTCGACTTCCTGTTCTGCGGAGCTGACTAGGACAGAGACATGTCTGTGTGTCCGTGGCAGGTAGAGGGCAGGCCTTGGCACCAAAAGACTGCCACTGGGTCAGTTTTGGCAACTTTTTCCCCATGGAAAGCATGCTCAGTTGCATATTATGATTTACAGATTTATCATACTGTATACAAATGTCTGTCTCACTGGTGATCCAAAACGTCGCAGCCCGTCTGGTATTCAATGTTCCCAGACATTCACCTGTCACCCCCCTGCTCAGCAACCTCCACTGGCTGCCTGTTATGGCTCGCATCAAATTTTAAACTTTGGTGCTCACGTACTAGGCAGTTAAGGGATCAGCCCCCATAAGTATTCAATCACTTATCAAGATGTATACACCAGCAAAACCCCTCCATTCCGCTACTTTGGGATGCCTGGCACCTCCCCCTCGCCTCACCTGCACTTCTCGGTCACGACTGCTGTCTCTTCTAGCCCTACGGTGGTGGAATGACAGCAGAACAGCAGAATCTTTGACCACATTCAAACGCAGACTGAAGACTCATCTGTTCAGGCTGCACCTTTCTCCCCCTACCTCACCCTCATAGCCTTCTATATTTATATATATAGTTATATATAGATATTCTTGTATTGTATTAGATATTGTATTGTTGTACTTGGGGTATTATAGCTGCCAACTGTGGTATGCTAGTTTGGAAGTTGATGTATTCTTCAAGGGTTCCGATTGTATCTGTATGGTCATGCTAGGAACTGTACTGTCCTCTAGGGTCCTCTTCACACTTGTTCCAGTGTTTGAACTGCACTTTGTTGTATGTTGCTCTAGATAAGAGCGTCTGCTAAATGCTTTGTAATGTAATGTAATGTAATGGTGGATAGTCAACTATAGAACTCACTAACCAGCCACTGTTATATGAACTGTGGTGTTACAGCAAAAGCACAAAAGACTGCAGACCAACCGGTGACTGTTTTCTCAAGAATGTAACTGGTGCCTGCTCAAAATTTGCTTGATGTTGCCAAATTGGCATAGCTGGCTGGGTTTCCAGTGAGGCTCAGCCAAGGTACATTTTTCCTTACCTGTAAATGGCGAGCTTGTGCTTTGAGAGAAATGCAGCCACTCCCTTTTCTTCAGAATCTGTTGGGACAAACAGCGGTTAATGAATAAGCCTGGGAAACATCCGTTGACACACCCAGAGCCCTAACCCAACCCCTGACGGGGTATTGATCAGTCACTTTCTCTAGAACCTAAGCCATGCCTTAGTTTTTACGCCAAAGGCAATTTATACCATCTTCCTTGTGAGTTAACGTGGAATTCCTGAGAATAATCAGAGAAGGTGGGTGGTTTCCACTTGCCTGAAGATTGAACTACATTTCCAATGAGCCTGCAGGATCGGCAGGAAGTGCTTTATTGGAAAGGTGCAAAGTAGGTAATGGAAACCCTGTGGCATTTCAGCTAAGACAATGGGAGAGGAGTCACAGGAAGTGAACTTGCCACAGGTGGATGAAGGCAATGATCCTGCTCTGACCACAGTGAACACAATCGAAGAATAGTCCCGTGGGACTGGCTTGTGCATGAGTCACATGCTAAGATTAGTGTGAATCACTCTGGATAATTATCACCTGCTTTTACCAGTCAGGCACTATGCAAAAAAACCCACCCACAAGCAGCAGCAGTAACTCTTACACACCTAAAAGGAACAGTGAGAACCAATCAATCCTGATGCCAGGATGGCTGCTATTAAACTGGCTTCCTCGGGCCTGAATTCATTATCAAGTATCTGCTGAAGTTTACATTTTTTCAGCTCATTTGAACACCTCCTCCACCCCTCCTCTCATCCCCAAGTCACATGACCCAAATTTCAATCTGTGTTCATAACATTAATTATACTTACATGAGAAATTCAAACCATTTACCGGTGGTATTGATACATTCCTTACTGAGGAACAATGATAATATTTGACTTGTTAGTCATTTCCTGTAGGACAATATCAGCGGGGGGTGTCAATAGATGACATGTCCTTGTTAATGGTTTGAGGACAGATTTGCTATAGACAGAATTATAAGATAACAGTGTGGAATTTAGGGTAGAGGCCGTGGATAATGGTTGAGGGTTCAAGGAGCTATGAGCTTCATTTGTCACTGTTAAAGTGATTAAGCTGCTTAAATCATGAGTCTTTCAAGGGACACCATTTAGAGAAATTTCTGTACTGTAAATGACTGACTTCCCATAATTCAAATAGAAGAAGATGGAAAAGTTTTTACTTCAGAAAAGAATGCCAAGGTCACAGTTTTTCATAATACATCTCCCCAATGCAGTAAAATGATTACACAAGTATTTTCCTCACAGTACAGACTGTGGATAAATACACACTTGGATGTAGACAGAAAATGTTGCTTACTTCACAAATTTCTCATCCACTGCACTCAACGGTAGGCAAGTAAGCAGTTTCAGACATGAAGTCACCCTATTGTATATGCCATAGACTGTGATGGCACTTATATAGCTATATATAGATATTGTTGTGTTTTGTATTAGCTATTGTATTGTTGTATTCTGGGTATTCTAGCTGCCAACCGTGGTATGCTAGTTTGTAAGTTGATGTATTCAAGGGTTCCAATTGTATCTGTATGGTCATGCTAGGACTCGTACTGTCCTCTAGGGTCCTCTTCACACGTGTTCCTATGTTCAATCTGCACTTCATTGTAAGTTGCTCTGGATAAGAGCAACTGCTAAATGCCTCGTAATGTAATGCAATATATTGCCATTTGGCATTGGAATTTGAATTATGGAAGGGAAAAGTGCCTCCTGCTGGCCTGACCATGTGACTTCCCGCCTTTTTAAGTTGACATCTTGTTCTCACAAGATACGGATCTTGTTCTCAAAACGAGTTCTGTAAAATATGGTCAGTCCAGCCCTTTCCTATCCTCTGGTACCACACAGACTTTGGGATTACATGACAAGTTTGCATTACAAAAAAAATGACGTGGATATATAATTGGACATCCTCAAAGACATGGATGCATGAAAGAATGGGGGCACGTCTGGTGGAAAATGACATGTTTAAAACAGGAACATGGGATGGACGGAAGAACAGGGCTGGGTGGATCAGCCGCAGCAGAGACATCTCATCCAGCCAGGGCAGGGTCGAGGCCGGACTATTTCTGGCAGGATGGCTGGGATGAATGACATGTATAGGATGGGCCTCATTTGTCAGGATGATCTGCAGCCATCAATAATTACGGTTTCCTCTTGCGGTTCATGAGGTTGGGTCATTCTCACTGAGGCACTCCATATAACGGTGAGATGAACGAACCCTGGGACCCTCAAGTATCAGATAATAATCATAATAATAATAATAATAATAATAATAAGAGGTAAGAGCAGGCATCTGGTAGTTGGAGAGTTGCCGGTGCCAGGCTGGGTGTGTTGATGTGTCCCTCAGCAAGACACCTAATAATTGCTCCTGATGAACTGATTGTTGCCTTGCATGGCAGCCTCTCGCCATTGGCGTGTGATATAGGGTTAATGCAGTCCATAATATGTTGTCTGAGCTGCCTGCTGAATGCAGAAATGCAATGCAATCTGAAGCACACTCCAAACAGAGCAGGACAGCGTGTCAGTACAGAGAGAGGCTGCTGAACTTCACCTGCAATTTGTGGCCCCGCTCGTGAGTTCAGAGGCCTGCCGGAAATGACAGGCTGGTATCCCTGGGTTACACGCAGGCACTGGGGCGGGGGGCTTGTCCTGTGCATGGAAGTTTCCAGAGCTCCGGAAGTCCGTGCTCTGTGTAGATCCTGTGTGTTTATCACCAGGCTGCATATGTTGGGAAAGGCATGGACAGCTTCTTCCCTTCTGAAACGAGCGGGATAGTAACTGTCACCAAGACGATACCCAGGCTTGTCAGAAGCAGTGTGAGAATGTGAGTATGCACCGATAGTGGGGGGACGCCTGTCTCCCCCATTGTGAGGGATTAGGGGATACTGGGGCAAGAGGGTGAGCGTCTCCTAATGTTTTTCCAGCCAGCAAAGCCGGTGACCCCACATCAAAAGGAACAGTTTTTGGCAGAGCTAAGCTCAGTCATGGGAGAGGGCATATCGCCTCCCTCATGTCCCTCTCCCTAAACAAACCCCCCTCCCGATGCTACTGTTTGTAAAGGGATTGGTCCAAATCTCGTCGAGAGAGAGAGCCAAATGCAGTCTTTCAAACATGCCTCCTATCTCCCCCAGAATGAGGGCTGAACAGAGCACTATAACCAGGAATATTCACTAATGCGTGTTAGTGTGCAGATGTGTGTGTTTGTGCGGGTGTGTGAATGAATATCCAGACTGCTAAAATGCATACCATTGTATAAATAATAATGGAATTATAAATAAATAAATACATGTTAATGATAGAAAAGCATATTACATGAATAAATGTTAATTATAGAAACGTATATAAAAGAAATGTGGATGATCGGGGCTTTGAGTCACTTGGTATTAAAAAATGTAAATAAGTGAGCAGGTGCCTGACAATAGAACACTCTGAAGTACAGAAATTCTTGCTTTCTGTTGCTTAGGTCCCATTAGGAACCTCACAGAATGTATATATAGAACATCAAGATCAAGCATATCAAGATATACAGTATATCATGTTATATAGTGTGCACTTTTTCATGTGTATGTCTGTTTTGTTGGATTGTTAATATTTTTATATTTTGTAATGCAGCAGACCCCATGTCCAAGTCTAATAATAAAGAAATACAGCTTACCTTGTAAGTTATTAAACACATCATCATGTACATAAGATGTTTGGGATAGTTCATGCTGTGCCAAACAGGAAGGTATCTATTGGTAGTTTTCATTCCTGTAATCTTCGACATTTCATTCATTATGTACAGGTAGTTAATTAGCATGGCACGAGAGTGTGACCAGCTTGATGAATTGTCAGTGTGGCTCAGCTCCCAAGTTTACGAACAACTGTTTGTTTGGGATAGCCTCAAGCAGTGCCACGTGTGTAGATTAAACACCTCTGGAAGTGCTAATTCCATTCAACACAGCTTTATCTATTTAGAGTATATGTATTTACTTATTTGGTAAGGAGCCACTCTTCTCCAGAATGGATGCCGTGACATGCTGGAGCTATTCATATAAGAAGGCAAGGCATTATTTATATAGTACATTTCTTATACAAAGAAAATTCAAAGTACTTTACATAGGCATAGACGGCAGAAAAAAGCAGAAAAATATAGTCTTAAACATGACATAAAATAAGTACATTTTCATTAAATGAGTATTACAGTACAGCATTAAAAACACAGTGCCTTAAGATTATCCTTGGGAGCTGCGCAGTCACCTTAAATCATTGCAAGACCCAGTCATTTATTTTTGTCCCCTGCACGAGACATTAATCTCCATCATAATCTCAAGAACCATATATTCTACTGCGCTGAAATTTGCACTGCTCGGGACATTCAATAAGAATAACATTTCTGAATGCATTTGTCATCTAGGGCACTTGTGTTATGTCAAAAAATTAAAATACCTTTTTTTCCCTCTTATTTTCTGCCAGGTCTCAGGAGGAAAAGTGAACATCAATCTTATCCTAATTGTGATCTACAAAAGTAGTTTCCATGTGAGGAGCATGATGTAATTCATACGGGGGCTGAATTTACCTCAGATTAAAACGCTCTGAGAGACTGACAGTAATCACAAAGCGCTACCTTGCAGTATAGACACTGCTTAAGGATGTAGTAATTAGATTCTAGATACTTCCATGGCCTCCCACTGCGCTTGAGAGCGGTTTGAATGACACCGTGGAGGCAGATGGGGTAGGAGGAATGTTCCCAGCTTCAATTTGAGAGAAGAAATGCAATAAATAAATACACACATAAATAAATAAATAAATAAATAAATAAATAAATAAAGTTTCAACATCCTTGCTGCATTCTCCATTCTCCGGTTACCCTGTCTCCCATAGAGGTTTTGGAAAGGAATGCACACCGGTGTCAAAACTAGTGAATTCTGCATGTTCTGGGGCTCCAGTATTCCCAGAATTCAATTCTCAAATGACACACACATACACAATCTACAGTGGGCTCCAGAATTAATGGCACCTTTCATAAAAAGGCTGCATATTATAAACAACATGGATAATGCTCTACATATATTTTATGTTCAAGTATACGCTACAACTGTATGCTTTTATTTCAATACATTTACTCTCATGTTTCAGGGTTGTTTATTTCATAATCAAATTTTTTCTGAAAACCCCAAACAATTATTGTATATAAAACCAAAGTGAAATTGGCAATACAATTTTACTTAATTTAGATAATCTCAGTATCTTCACTAGAGTATAAAAATGAGATAACAAGCATGCAAAATCCCTTTGTCATCCATCAGCACAACCCTTACTGAGCGCAATAAACAAACCACGAGTTTGCCAAACCTCATTGGAATTGTGACTAGAAGAGAGTGCTATGGTCAGATGAGACCAAAATTGGAGATGCACCTAATACAGTACCTAAGACAGTACCACTGCCATATTTGACAGTACAGTACATTGTTTTGGAGATGATTAGCACTATTTAAGGTCAATGCCATAATTAATTCAAGAAAATACCAGGAAATCTTGGCAGAAAATCTGGTTGCCTCTGCTTGGATTCTGAGACTTGGTCATAGGTATGTTTTCCAGCAGGACAATGACTTCAAAGATACATCAAAAACCACACAGAAATGATAAAGTAAAATCAACAACCATGTTCTGCAATGGCCATCTCAGTCTCCAGATTTAAATCCCATGAAAAACCTGTGGTCTTACTGAAGAAGGGGTATCCCAAGGATATCAATGATTCTGAAAGGTTTAGCATGTAATGGTCAAACATCCTTGAGAAATGTATTCTCTAACCTTATCAAAATTGGAGGAAAATACTCATGGCTGTCATCTTTGCCAGTGGTGTTTGCACAAAGTATTAAACTAGGGGTGCCAATAATTGTAGAACCAGAACATTTTTTATTTGAAAAACATAGGACTTTGTTTGATTCCATTGTATAAAGCACACTGCTTTACACATGTTGGAAAATAAAACTTTGTGTATATTTTTCAAGGGTGCCAATCATTTTTGAGCCCACTGTAAATGCCCCCATGTCCCAAAGCAGCATATTTTCATTAAAACAAAAGTATTTATACTTTGTTACTGACGTCCCTAGACTCTGAGAACAACTGTGTACGTTTAATTCGAATACTTCACAAGACAAGCCATTAATCAAAGAGACAGGCATATTTCTGCTTATTAAAAGTCTCAGATTTCATTATATTTATAGCTTGAAAAATAGAAATTCTCATATTTCTCTGTCTCCCCCACACTTTCTCTTTTTCATTCTCTGTCTTTCCTCTGCTCATTTATCCCTCTCACTGCCCCCTCCCTTGTTCTCTTTTGCCACTCTTAGTCTCTCTCTCTCTCTCTCTCTGGCATGGACTACCATAGCCTAAAATGTGCCTTTTGATTTAGGGTAAAATGTTCAGCCCTAAATCAACTGGTATAAAGAGTACATTTTCATCTGACATGTTTGATCCCTGTTGAACATTTTGCTGTGTACAGTCAAAATGGTGAAGGGTTAGAGTGTTTTGCATTTGCACTTTCATTCTCTCCTTGCCACTTTCCTTGTTCTCTCTCATTCTCTCTCTCTCTCTGTCTCTTTCTCCCTGCTTGTGAGAGTTTGTTTTTAGTTGTCGTGTGCATTTTTAAAATTTCCTACAATCTCTGAAAATTTCCCCAATAAAGGGGTTTTAAAAATCAAATTCTCTCTCTCTCTCTCTCTCTCTCTCTCTCTCTCTCTCTCTCTCTCTCTCTCTCTCTCTCTCTCTCTCTCTCTCTCTCTCTCTCTCTCTCTCTCTCTCTCTCTCGCCGACCGATATCCAGGTCAATCAGCGATGCATCCTCAGCCGCAGGGGCCGCAGAAGCCCTCGCGTTTGAACTTTTTTTTCTCATGACTCACTCTCTCACACCTCTCGCCCCCCTACGAAGCCCGCTCACCCGGCACCAGAGGACAAAGGCCGGCTTCGTCAGCACTATCCCGCCCCGAGAGCGGGTCTTAATTACCCCCGCGTGCCCGCTCGTTATCTGGATGAAGAATGAGAGCTCTTCATCAGCAGGGCAAAACAGAGATAACATTTACAAATGGTTCACGTTGTCCGGGTGCTCGATGGACGCGTAACGTCGGGGTTTGAAGACCTCCCGCTCCGCCGCTTTCCGCGGCGGCTTGCTCTCGACTCCGCTTTTTAAAAACCTCATTAAAGTTAACTCATATACAGTTAGATGCTTATACTCCTCGGTGAACTTCTTGTAAACTCACGAATCAACAGTCTGGAGTAGTGTTACGGTTATGTTACCGGAAAGGGCGTTTATTCATATACTTCATTGCGCACTGCCGCATGACTTTTTTGCAATGCAATTAACCTGAATTATGGTGAATGTGAACCTATATAAATGTATGTAAATTGATCATATTTAAGGTGTAGGCAGTTGCAATTATCTGCCAAGCAAATGAGCACAATAAAGACAGCATGAACACAGAAGAATATAGATAACATTTCATGATTATTTTCCTGAAACTTTGATCTTATGTAACATTATGTAAGAACTGGAGTCTGCTGCAAATTATTGTTGGCTTGCGAGATATTGTTCCATCTTCAAGGAACGATGTGACAGACACCATTCATGTGAAACCAATCAGCCTGTGTTTTTGCTTCTATTTTTATTTGGAGAACAAATATGGGACAAATTTTGGGCTAAATGTATACGAACAATCTCTGGAATGTATCTCTGTACTATAATCTTTTTGAACTCCTGCAAGAGAGATTTTGTGCTGGGATATAGATTGTAGATTTGGTTCGTAGTCGTCATCAAGCATTGTGATTATTGGGTCATGAGGTACTGTATTACCATATCAATCAGGTCAGGGCTAAATGTATACAAACTGAAGGCATTGTGTACTGAAGGCATTGTATACATTTGATGAAAATACATTTCAGAAATCTCCTCCTGAGACCTGGCATAAAAAGTGTTTCAAAGTTTATTTTGACACTATATACAGGGGCTGATCCCTTAACTGCCTGGTACGCGAGCACCAAAGTTTTAAGTTTGATGCGAGCCATAACAGGTAGCCAGTGGAGGTTGCTGAGCAAGGGGGTGGCATGTGAATATCTGGGGACATTGAATACCAGACGGGCTGTGGCATTCTGAATCAGTTGTAGGGGTCTGATGGCAGATGCTGGAAGGCCAGCCAGCAGAGAATTGCAATAGTCCAGACGGGACAGGACCATTGCTTGGACAAGGAGCTGAGTGGAGTAAGTGGTGAGGAAGGATCGGATTCTCGGGATGTTGAAAATATTGGGTGCAGAAATGTATTTCTGTGTCTTATGCGGTTAAAGAACAATTCCTTTTGTAAATGTTCCGTATTATTCTCTTTTGCCTTCAATCATCAGTTCTCCTTAACATTGACTTGCAATGAAATGCATAGTAAGTTCCTTCACAGACACTGGGGAGTCCATAATTAGCAAGAATGTACTTTCCAAACGTAAAAGAGAACCAAAGGAACAAATCAGGCAATTTATATGAAAATGAAAGTTACAGACAAATGTTGATTGAGTTCAGACAAATTCTCATTTTCATAAGAGTCCTCCAGATGATGAACAGTATCTTGCTTATTTGGATATATCGTGTCATGTAAGGTTATCAAATGGGCTCAACAGTTCCTTCCTCACGTCCAGACACTGGTGGATCACTTTGAATTGCATTCAAAGAGACTGTAAAATACCGTTGAATACGACTGGGATAAAATAAGATACGGAATAAAAGCTTGCAGCTTGCATTATAGAAACTCCCACACCAGACCGTTCAGATTATCTCTCTTCCTTTACCATTCCCCTAGTGCAATGCTTTGAGATACTTTCTGTGTAATGACTTTGAAGGAGAGCACTGAGCACAAAGTCTGTAGCAGTTAGCTGGCTATAGCAATCACAGGGGTGTGTAGGTGTGTGTGTATGCACGATAGGTCAATAGTAGTGTGTAATAGGCTAATAGTAGCAAGACTATTGCTACTATGAGCCAATTACCATGAGCCTTCTGTGGCTATGTATAATGATGGCACAGTAAATAAAACAACTCTGCACTCTCAGAAATAAAGATACAGTGCAGGTACTTATTTTTGTTCTTTAAGGAACTTTCCCAAATGTACCCTGAAAGTGCAATTATGTTTTATTTGCATGCAAATACTGTAAGTACCTTATACAAGCAAAACAGGTATAAAGGAATTGAGAATTGCTGGCTAGGGATACAATTTTATGCACCTAGACCACAGGGTACATCCCCAGTAACTTTTTATGCACTTTTTTATTTACCTTATTTTCTGAGAGTGCAGAGTGCTAAACTGAACATGCACTAAATTCAACGACCTCAGACTACCAGTTGATCTCAAATTACCAGTACTTCCCCATTCCATCCCTGTATACACTGTAAATGTTCAGTGTAAAAATAAACTGAGATAGAATGTTTCACTCTGATAGAGAACATTTGACTGCTCTTGGTGTCATATTTTAGTATTTTTTAAAGTATTTTAGTGTTAAACTAACACTGAATATGTGCGTGTAGAGACATGTTTACGAACTATAACGGCCCTAACAGTTCCAAAAATGAGCATTGCTTTTGTAAGGACATTTCATTTAAGCTTGGCTGCCAGCGATTCTCTATCAAAACAAAATCAGTCTTTCATCCGTTGGTAGCCCGATGGACTGGACATGATGCAGGACTGCCTCTGTCTGACAGGTGGATCCGTTTACAATAATTTAGCCTGGCCAGTCATCTGGAAAGAAAGGAGAGAAGAAGAAAAAAAAGAGAAGACAGTAAAGCAACTTGAAGGTCTCTCATGCTGTTTCAGCCAGAGCATATCATTGGTAGCAGAAACAAATGGTGAAAGTATTTATGGCAGTTTACACAATGAAAAAAAAGAGCCTTTTTCACTGCCAGCAGCTTGATGCGGGGGGGATAGGCTGGCCTCTTGTGTCCATGGAATGAGGAGAGAGAGAGAGAAAGAGAGAGTGAGAGAGAGGGAGATAAAGAGAAAGAGAGAGAGTGAGAGAGAGATAAAGAGAAAGAGTGAGAGAGAGAGAGAGAGAGAGAGAGAGAGAGAGAGGGAGAGTGAGAGAGAGAGTGAGAGAGAGATAAAGAGAAAGAGAGAGAGAGGGAGAGAGGGAGAGAGAGAGAGAGATAGATAGATAGATAGATAGAGAGAGAGAGAATCTAATAAAAGAGGTGAATAAAAATGGCAAGCAGATACTGTTGCTCTGTAAAGGCCTGGGTCTGTACATTGTTAAAGGAAGGACCAGGGGGAACTCTCTGGGGAAATACGCTTATACATAGCTCAGTGCTAGGTAACAGTGTAGTTGATTATGCCATTACAGACATGGACCCAGAATATATTAATACATTTACTTGTCATGCCACAAACCCCCCACGCAGACCATAACCAGGTGACCTGAAAAAAACAAAACATGCTCTGAAAGATCACCATCCTTCAAGAAAGCTTCTTAACGTAGAGCCCACAAGTAAGACCACACCAGCATTGCAGAATACCTGGCAGCACAACACACTATAAAACTAGCCACGCTGAATAACTTTCAACAAACACAGTACTCAAGCAATAATGAGGGCTTAAACCGGACAACAAGATATTTCCGTAATATATTTGTTAAATTTACAAGAAAATGAAACCTAAAACTTGCAAACATGATGCAACAAGACAAGATCAAAATATGAATGAGGCAGAAAAAAAAATGGTATGAAACTGAAAGCTATATCTTGGGAGGGTTTGTTGTTGACATTGTTGTAGCTCACTGCTAACTAATGCATTAGTTAGGAGTTAAGAAATACATTAACTAATGAAAAGTAAATTTTATGCTTAATTAATGCATTTGAAAATCATTAGTTCATGTTAACAACTACATTGGTTAATGTCAATTCATGTGACCATATTGTTAGTGTTAGAGAGAGAGAAATAAAAAGAATGAAAGAGGACTAGAGACACAAGGAGACAGATACAGAGAGACACACAGAGAGATAATGCCCTCAAAGAGAGAGTCAGTGAAAGAGGTAGGGAGATAAATTCAGAGACAGAGAGAGCAAGAGATAGGTCATAAAATATAAATTTATGCAAGGAATACAATTAGAGTTGGGTTTGTTATTGGAGCAGAATTATACACCCTCTTTATGCCTGGCGATGGAACGTGTGTTTATAGTGTTGCTATTATTCAGGGCGGTTAAGTTGCTATAAAGCTATAAACTTTATGGATTCTGAATAATTGCAGACTGTTATTGCAATATGAAACACAACATAAAGCCGATAAAATGCAACTTGGCTTTATGGAATAAATTGTGAGTTGCATGTCTGATGGTTCATTAATCTGTGAAAAGGAAATTATTATCTTGAAATGATCTCTTTTTAGGCTACAGTAAAGGTAATTTCTAACATCATGATGTAAACACTGTCTATTTGTGAGCAGTGTTCCAGATTTTAATTTGCACTGTTTCCTCAGTCTCCTTATTGTTATGACTGGGAGAAACTTCGTTTTTGTCAGCAGAATCCTCTTAGTTTGCCACTCTAAGTACGCATAAAGATAACATTTTTTGTAATGAATATACTATCTTGAATTCTAAACAGTTTTTGGTTGTTTTATGGAAAATACCTCTTATATTTGTTGGTACGGATTATGAGTTGAAAATCGGTTATTACACAGAAAATAGCCAAAGTGGGATTAAGGGAAAGAACCTGTTAACTTTCATATTTTGAATATTTTGAATAAATATTATAGATATTATTTTATCCAGCCAGAAACACCCCAGCTGTGTTGTCAACTGTCTCTGAAGTATGAATTACAGTAGTGCAAAATAAATAATTATAATAAAATAAACATGACTGGTGAGACAGAAATGAATTAATACATGCCTAATGCAGAAATGCTTTAAAACACTTTATATTATTTATATTATCTTTCTATTTTAACCTTCTGCTGGTAATAGATTTGAAGATGATGTCTTTGACTGGACATACTGGGGTAAATGGATTGCATTAATACTTTAAGTTCTGATAATCATACTCGGCATGAATAAATATAACAGTTAATTAACCCTCAAGTGACCAGCATATTCCGTATGCGCAAATGACCAACTGGGGTCAGATATAACCCCAATATCAAACTAATGAAAAAGAAGCCCCAATCAATTCCAAAACAGTTTTCTATTATTAAAATGTCATTAAACCGGTAAAAGACATTTTCATTTTTAAAAAAACCTTAAGTATTTATCGATATTATTTAAATGACAAAACATTTAGCAATCATTGATGTCACCCACATTGGCTTAATATAGGGGAATAGTAGCCATAACACAGGTAACCTGTGTGAGGTCTATATAAATGTTTTTGAGGTAACATTGTGATCAATTGCATACATCCTTGTTTTGAATGTGATATGACACTGGTCTCTTGTATTTATTTGTGAACTCATTCAGGGGAGTCGGACTATTCGGCCTGTTGCGTAGTGGTTAAGGTAAATGACTGGGACACGCAAGGTCGGTGGTTATAATCCCGGTGTAGCCACAATAAGATCCGCACAGCCCTTGGGCCCTTGAGCAAGGCCCTTAACCCTGCATTGCTCCAGGGGAGGATTGTCTCCTGCTTAGTCGAATCAACTGTATGTCGCTCTGGATTAGAGCGTCTGCCAAATGCCAATAATGTAATGTTAATGTCATTCAAAAGCTTTGCATTTGCTGTTGTCAGTGTATGGTCAGTGAGCCCCAGACGTCCCCTACTTCATGCAACAGCCCAGAATTTGAACATTTTCCCCACACTCTATTGTGCCACGTGTGGTACTACCACATTTCTAACTTTATAGTCAATGTTTATAACTTAAACATTTTAAATATACCATGTCAATTAAGTACACGTATATAATATTTTAATTTGAAACATAATTTTACCTGCCAAACAAATCTGTGGGTATGAATCACTTGATATCTTGTCCCAGCAGAAATCTGGATTCTTATTGAGATATTTTTACCAAGTTGCATTGGCGGAATGTGTTGCTTTTCACTGGGGTCATATATGACCTCAAAGGATATGTCATCACAATCAGGAAGCGAAAACGCAGGTGAAACAAATAACAATGAATGAACAAACAGGTTGAAATGACAGGTTGACTACGGTGGGCACAGAGTACAGCTACTACGGAAAAGAAACACACATAAACAAAAGACAGGTATGTATTTATGGAGGACATGTTGCTTGACAAAGTCAAGACATTTTTGGAAGGATCAACTATATTACCATTAAGATATCAATAAAAGTATACTTTATTAGCTAGCCCTGTACACTAGCTTGTTAATGCAAATATTTAATCAGCCAATTATATGGCAGCAACTAAATGCATAAAAGCATGCATATGTGTTCAATAGGTTCAGCTGTTTTTCAGACCAAGGGCCAGATTTACTAAGCCTTTTGCAATGATTTTCAATTAATGCCACAGCTGGAATATTTTGTCCTGCGATGGATATGCTTTTATGTGGCAGCCAATATATGGATATCGCCACATGCAGTGAAGATATTCAATGCACCAAACATGTGTTTTAACAGTACTGTTTAAGATCTATATCTTTTTCAAAATGCGGTTTGATGGCAGTCCCATTCCCTGATTGCGTAGATTGTGACTGCACCCACAAAGCCTCATCAGGCCACATTTTGTGCTGCGAGTTTAATGGATGTAAATCTGGCCCCAAATGTGAAATAAGTAAGGGTGGTTTGAGTATCTCAGAAACTGCTGATTTTCTGCGGACTCCTGGGATTTTCACGCACAATGGTACAGGAAACAAAAAACATCCAGTGAGCAGCACTTCTGAGAGCAGAAATGCTTTGTTAATGACAGAGGTCAGAGGAGAAGGGTCATACTGATTGAAGCTGACAGGAAGGTGACAGTAACGCAAATAACCACACATTCCAACATGCTTACCATGCTTCTGGTATGCAGAAGAGCATATCTGAACACATGTGTCAAACCTCAAAGTGGATAGGCTACAGCAGCAGAATATTTAATAAGTATAAAAAAATCAGTCTAATAAATACCTAATAGTACTCACTGAATGGATATGTCTGGGGTCAGATATGACCCCAGTTGGTCGCTTGAGGGTTAAACATATGCACATGCACACACACACACACAAACGCACACAAACATTAATACTCAGTTGTTTGGTCTGCAATTTACTATCCTGTAATTACAATAGGTCCTATCTAATTTTCCATTCTGAATTGATTCCATGGAATTAAACATGCATCACATTTTAATTGTGCCAATTGGGTACGGATTTTACTGTGTGCCAATGTTCATGATGGTCTAAACAGAACTTCCTTTTTGCATCATTACTCGAGAGGATGAAAATTATTGTGTGCTATTTTCAATCATATCTGGTTGCCTTAGCAACCAAAAGCCCACAGAGGGAGGAACAGGTAATAATCTTTCAATCATCATAAGAATAAATTATAAAAAAATTTAAAAAATGCAGAGTGCACAAATCTTTAGAGAGTCTGAAGCGTTTATTAATTGGCAGTTATGATATAATTAAATGTTCATATGAATTATTTTGATCTGGCAAGGGCTGTAGATATTCATGTGATGACAACGTACAGCCAATGTGCAGGAAAATGTGTGTGAGAGAAATGTACCATAGGGTAATTTGGTGCTCTAAGGCAACAATGTCAATGCCAGTAACAATGACAACAGCTGCAGCAGCAAAAACAGTTACAAGAACAACACCACCAGTGATGGTTAGATGTAAAGAAAGCAGAGAAGTGTGTCACAAGTTTTTATACACAGCAATGCAGCAGTTTTAATTGTTTAATTCATTAATTCATTATCCTAACCCGCTTATCCTGAACAGGGCCCCCCTGCGACCTATCCCACCATACATTGGGCGAAAGGCAGGAATTCACCCTGGACAGGTCGCCAGTCCATCGCAGGGCACACACACACCATTCACTCACACACTCATACCAATTTAAACTCTCCAATCAGCCTAACCTGCATGTCTTTGCACTGTGGGAGGAAACTGGAGTACCCGGAGGAAACCCATGCAGACATGGGGAGAACATGCAAACTCCGCACGGAGGCCACGGCCGACAGGGATTCGAACCCAGGACCTCCTTGCTATGCGGCAGCAGTGCTACCCACTGCACCATCCGTGCCGCCTCTAATTGTTTAATATGGAAACAAAATTATTTTAAATAATATATCCATTGAAATACCCTTCTTTGTCTTGATGTGAATGGAAATTAATGTTAATGGCAGTAATGGCATTTCTTCTTTAGCTGGTACAATTACAGATTTATCTATAGCAAGTCCAAATCATGTAATTATGCACATCTGTATATTAATTTTGCTCTGCAAACACAGCGATATTTGAATAGGACACGTTATACCTTGTTGGCAAGGCTTGGAAACCCCATACAAGAAGCTTACCATGTTTTACATTAGTTCGGTACTGAAATTAACAATAATATGTTGTTCAAGACGACATCCGCTTAGGTATATTCCCCAAAGAGATTGTCTGGACACGTGAGATAGTTGAAGACCTCCTGAGATACTCAGGAGTTTTTAACAGAACAGAGTCTGCCCTAGAATCATTAATTCAGCTCATTTTAAAGAGTAGCTTGTAATATTTCAGTGACAGATGCTGTCATTTCCTGACACTGATACAGGCATAGACATAGACAACACCACCTACCCAAAGAGACAACTGGAACTGGGGAGGGAGAGGTGCAGGCATGCCCTCAAGGACACAGATGATTTCCTGGCTGTTGGTGTCCTGGCATCAAACCATCAGCACTTCTCCTAGCAAGAGAAGCCCCTGCTCAACCAATAACAGATAAGGCAACAAAGGGCTTAAAGTATCTCTCATGAAAAATTCAACAAAAAACTGGATGATGCAATCAAAGACAATAAACTGCTAAAAGAAACTGTTCAAACTTGAAGCTTGAGCAGAAATATAATACTGGGTAGTAGAAATGAACGCAAACAACACTGAGCCTGTGAACTTGTGGTAAAAACAAAAGGATGATGTCTTTGAGGCAGATCCTATCATATGCCCCTGACTATTGCCTATTTTGTGACAATTGATAATGCACACATGTACACACATATGCATACACAGAACACAGTGAATTGTCCAGTGGTTGTTTATCTCCGAGTATGAGTCCAGATCCATGCAGGAGCGTTCAAATCTCTCTCTCTTTCTCTCTCTCTCTCTCTCTCTCTCTCTCTCTCTCTCTCTCTCTCTCTCTCTCTCTCTCTCTGTAAGCTGCCATCTGTAAGTGCACTTTTATCTGCTGTGCTAGGACAGTTAAACACACACAACTCGGTGTTAATTTATGATGTGGTAATGATTGTAGTCAGATGGATGCTAATGGCCTGAATATACACTGTAATAACAATTTGAAAGCTAGTAACATCATGTGTCGCAGAAGTACACGTACACAGTGGGGTCTTTGAAGCTTTGAAGTAACTTTGAAGTAACTTTTGAAGTAAAAAGAAAAAAAAAAAGATTTTCAATGTGGTCTCAGACTTTTGGACCCCACTGTATATTGAATATATACGCATATTTTTGGCAAGCACTTGAAAATAGTTTGTTAAAATAAACAAACATGCCTTACAATATACATTTACAGTATTATGATTTCACCAAGCCATATGTACAATGTAATCATTGGGATGAGAGAGGGTGCAATGCTTAAAACAGGGAAACTGTGTCAAATAAGTCAAAATACGTTCTTTCCTTCACCACAGAGGAATCATTGCTTCATAAAGCATTTACATTTACCCACAAGCACAGACCATGTTTATAAAACCTCAGTGTGCCAGAGGTTAATGAATGGGCATTAGTTTCCTCCTCAATATAATATGGAATGCCACTACTTCAACATGAATAAGAGCATACCATTTTCATGTTTAGCAGAAACTACACATTCTGCAGTGGTTATCTTCCACTTTCAATTATTTAATCACCATACATTTATAAACTCAATGAATGAATGAATGAATGAATGAATGGTCTGAGTTGCCATTATACTGTAGGTACTGTACTTGTCACAGAAGTGATTCAATATATGCTATCAAAAGAGAATTGAAGTATGTAATAGGTTAGTTCATAGAAAAGTACAAAACATGGAAGAAAAACAGGAAATAATTTAAATGAACCACACCTTATCCATTGTTACCAGCAAGCATATTTTTGGGAATGTACTTACCTGAAAACAACTAAAACTGTTCTTCCCAGAACTTACAGAGTTATTACTTCCTGTTTCCTACAGTCCCAACAAAGTTATACAGACGTTCCTACAGTCTCTTCATATAGCAAAGTGGAATTATAGCCAGAGATGTATAAGACCGTGTTGAATACTAAGCCCTTAGGGGGTGTTTGCTGCTGCGACTCCCTGCCTAACCCATGCAGCGGTGAGAAGGCTTCCAGAACACAGCCGCACTGCCAAACATAACCGTTTGCGAATATTTTCATTCTCCTGTGATAAATGTGAAATTCACATTTTAAATTTAGATTTCCCCATGTGAAATAGAAGATTTCACATTATTTTTTCATAAGTGAAGCTATGATAAAAGTTAATGCTGAATAAAAGGCACAATTTCCATGTGACACAGGTGAAAAATTCTGGTTCATAAAGTAAAAGTCCTCCCCTGTATTTTATACCAATCACTGGGATTTCCTCATTAGCACAATTCTTTAGCAAGGAGGTGGAACTAATTAGTGAAATCTGATTGCTGAGTTCTTTAAGGGAAGAAACACATGACTTTTACTTTCAACTATGGACTTTCAACCTCTGGCGTGTAAGATGTCCATCTACATTTGCAATGATAGTGTTTATCATTTGCAATGATAGAGTCCATGAATGCACTACTACTAGCCTTAGCATCCAAAATGAAGCTACAGTCAAACCCGCTAAGAGAGCTTTTAAAGACCTGCACAGATCTCAAGATGAGCTGCTTTATTAGCACCTTCCTCATAGGCTGCACCTCCTGCTGTCCTACAGATCTCAGGGCCCTGGCAAAGGCCCCTCTCTCATTGTCTTTAAAGCTCCTGCTGCTCTATCATCATTTTATTCATCATTTCATCATTCCCTGCAGCTTTCTCCTCTCCATACCTTTCATCATCTGCGACCTGCGCCCCCCTCCCCTGCCCCCCGCCCCACATCCCACCTCCATATATCAACCTCCACCTCTTCATCTCTCATCTTCATCACCCTACCCCCCACCACTCCTGTTTTCCCAGCATTATTTCCCAGCACTCATTTTGTCTGTCCCTGTGAGTGATCCCTCCTCCTGAGCCCCCCAATGAGTCAAAGCTTCCGGTGACTTCCATGTCGTTATCGTCAACCTCATCTCCTTCCTCCTCAGTCCCATAATCCGGTAGCACCCCTCTGCTCTCCACTGCTCTCTCATTTTACATTTTACATTTTAGTCATTTGGCAGACGCTTTTAATCCAAAGCGACTTACAAGTGCATAGGTTCTTCCTCAAGTCAAAGCATCACATCCATAACTCGGAAAATACACATGAAATGCTGTTCTAAACATATAGTCATCATAAGTGCAATTTCTCTCTTTTTTTTTTTTTTTTTTGGGGTTAGACAAGGAGGATAGGGATATCAGAAAGGGGGGTGGGGGAAATCAGGAGGGAGGACTAAGGTTGAGTTTCTCTCCATCTTCCAAGCACTGGGACTCACGCCTGTCTTCCCTGTGTGCTGCTGTGTCTTCATTGCTGAACCAGTCAGGTCCTTCTTCTGCTTGCTCTGGAGTGTCACTCATGGGCCTGTTCAGACCACCTCCACTGACCATCCCTGCCAGATCGGCAGTCCCAGACAGGCAGTCTCCACATCCCTACCACTAGGACTGGGCGATATGACCTACAATTTTTTAGCACAATAATAATACTAGTATACACTCTGTGAGCACTTCATGAGGTATTTATTATACTTACTGCTGTAGCCTATCCACTTAGAGTCGTGATGCGTTGTGTGTTCAGAGATGCTCTTCTGCATACCACTGTTGTAATGTGTGGTTATTTGCGTTACTGTCACCATCCTGTCAGCTTTGACCAGTCTGGCCATTAACAATGCGTTTTTGTCTGCAGAACTGCTGCTCACTAGATTATTATTATTATTATTATTATTATTATTATTATTATTATTATTATTGCAAACTCTAGAGTCTACCAGGCTTGAAAATCAAAGGAGATCAGCCGTTTCTGAGATACTCAAACCAACCTGTCTGCCACCAACAATCATTCCGCAGTCAAAGTCACTTAGATAACTTTTTTGCCCATTCTGATGGTTGATGTGAACATTAATTGCAGCTCCTGACCCGTATCTACGTGATTGTATGCATTGCACAGCTGCCACACAATTGGATGATTAATAAAGTAAAAATGTTCCAAATAAAGTGCTCAGTGAGTTTAAGACAATACAAATAAAAATAGTAATTACGTGTCATTCAGTGTCCCTGTGGTTATAGCAGGCAGAAATATACTTTGCTGAACCGGGCTCAGTTGGTCTCAGGACAATGGGAACTTGTTTTATTTGCTTGTATCCATAACACATTTATAACTAAAGTGTAACATCTTGTAAACTCATTCATGATCACTTTTGTGTGTGATTTTAAAGAATAATTCAAATTACATTTTCTGCTCTGTCACATTTAGCTGCAGCTTTTCAGAAAACATATATTATGAACCAATGTAGTTAGGACCGATTACATTTTGTGTGATGCTTTGACAATATTTACAGAATAGCTATCAGCCAAAAGTAGGAACAGCAAGTGGGATGTAGATATCAGCTGAAGAGATTCTGAGAGAATGCATGTGATACTAAAAGAGTAGATACTGTGGACCCAATATATTTTACGACCAATGACTGCTTTGAGACTTCCATAATGCTCACATAAGCCAGAAGCCAAGGGGAGACTTATCGTCAGTATACCGGCAAGCTTGCATTTCTTTCAGTGTTCCCAGCAAGAATGCCATTAAACATCCGAGGTCTTACAAAAGGAAGCTTTTCACAACCGAGCCGTTTTGTTCTTTGAATGTTTCAAGGAGAATAAAAAGTATTTTTTTCAATATCTCTCAGCAGTGTCTTTAGATTAGTTTTGCAACACCTAGTCCTGGAGTTTGTTATAGGGTCGTGGAGCCCAGGTTTAATTGGGGGCGCAGAGGCAAAGAGGGAGGGCACCTGAGCAACTAATAGCCCCTGGTCATGTCAAGGCAGCCATGAATAAAGGAAGTAGTTGACATGAGGCTAAAAAAAATAATAAGTCTCCTTGGTGCTGCTCTATTTCTGATAATGACTCTGAAACAGCGGCCAGAAGAAAAGGCAAAAGAGGCAGTAAAGAAAAGGAACAAGACTAATGGGGTATTTCTAGGGGTTTAAAGTCATTTCCTGTTAAAAAATGCCTTAATTTAAGAATTTGCTGCAGTTGTGATTCTTTGATGTTCAGGAAGAAAAGAATGAGTGGTTGAAAGTCCCCCCCCCCCATTTCCCCCAAAGATACCTTGTTTACCGCTAACGGCACAATCAGCTTCTTCTGCTCACACTGATCATTAATCACTGATGTTCCCTGTCAGAAGTAGGCAAAAATATCCGCCAACTTATATCCCAACCCGGTCTCACAACCCATTCGTATCCATGGTCGGTTACAATGTTAATATGACTGTGAGGGCCAGGGTGTCAGAATGGACAGTGCAGGTTTTACGAACAGGAACACAGTGGAAAGCATGAGGGTTTGTGTCGTTTCCCTAACTGCAAAAACATATTTGCTACCATATGTGGAGATCCGACATATAATATACATTTTCTTCGTTTGTCATTTTTTGTGACAATGGAAAACAATTTCTGCTATTTTCAGCGTTTAAGTACACACACATAAGCACATGCACGCAGCAATGACCAGGATACAACAGGCTTGTTTGTGAAAGAAGACGCTGTTGAAATGCGCAACATATTGTCATTTGTACTGAGAAATGTACTGAATAATGTATAAATATTTTTTTCAGAATGTACCAGCTGCTGTATCTTTGGTGTTTTTTGGGATATATGAATAATACCAACAGGATGATATGCCTCGGAATACATGATGACAAGAGCAGGCTTTTTATCCCATCAATGCTTGGCAATTACCAACAGATGAGAGAGTGTCTAGCACCCCGTTATGCAAACTGAGGCCCTCGTGAGCCAAGAACTACCCTTCCTTTTCCTGGGGGTCAGGACAGTCAGGCCAATCAGAAGCACTAACTGCAAGGACAGAAAACCAGGGACGGATTTAGATTTGAGGGCCAGATTTCAGTTTCCATGATCAAACACTTCACCAGGCGGAGGCTGAGACTTGAAAAGCCCCAAGGTCCCTGCCTCAAATATTATGAAGCAAAAATGTCAATACATTAGCATTTATTAAAACATTTAAAGTGGTAGCATACATCCATACATCCAGTTACAATAAGGTCATATGAATTGGCATGAACTAATGTAGTTATTAACTATCTAACTACTGAAAAGCTGTTCAGCTTTGTTTATGTATTAGTACATCATATTGGAACAAGAAACCAGTTAACATATCTGTTAATGGTTAACTAATTATATGTTAATCCTATGGTTTGCTAATATATAAACATTCATGTAACCAAATGACTAATAGATTAATTAGGAGTTAAGAAATACATGAACTACTGAAAAGTTGATTTCATGCTTAATGAATGCATTTGTTCATCATTAATTCATTTTAACAACTACATTAATTAATGCCAATTCACGTGACCTTACGGTAAAGTGTTACCTTTCATTGGATATGGACTGTAGATTAATATTCGTACAGCCTCCAGTGTGTATTGCACTATTAATGGAAAAAAATGGCGGACGGAGACCCCTCCGATACTGAAGTGAGGAAATGGCACTTCGGTGCTTTACGACTCAGCAGACGTGATTCCCGCAACAGGTTAGGGGAAGAGGAAGCAGTGTTTATTTTCAGATCCACTGCACCGCGTGTGAAGATTCGTAATGTACATCCAGGCACTTTTAGTCAGAGGAAGTGCTATAAATGAACCTGCAAGAACCTCACAGGACAGAATGAGGCTGAGACTGTCATCCATAGAGGTGCTCCTTAAAATAAATAGTTGTTTGGTGAGATGGAGAGCTTGCTCCTCATTTTCAGGAATAGTGCAAGCCTGCAACTTTTTCTTTTTTTTTTACCCATTACTGTTTTTACTGTTAATGGTACTTTGCTACTGGTATGTAAATGAGGAGGTAATTGTGTTAGGCCACTCTAAAACCAAAGGTTGTTGCACATAAAATCACACAGTAAAAATTTCAGTGTTTAGAAGGTAGATTTTACTCTGATGATACCTGAAAGAGCTGATGAATGTGAGCCCTGCTGGGCTCATGAAAAGTAATTTTGAATTGAATTATGAGTTATAACAGTGACCATGTAATGTCTGTAATTCCACAGATCACCCAATATGGATGTAGTGTAAATAGCCAACAATTAAAGATAAGCTCTTGCACTTAAATCTGATATTCATTGTTTTATTTCAAATGTAATGCGCTGGAGTACAGAGCTAAACAACAATGAGTCTTATTTCCTATATACAGTGCCTTCAGAAAGTATTCAGACCACTTAACTTTTCGCACACTTTATTGTGCTGTATATCAAAAACTGAGATCTCTAATTTACGTAAGTATTCAGACCCTTTGCGATTGCAGAATTGATTGGACATAGGTTTAAAAAGGCAAATGTCAGGACAAAACCAATCCATGTGGTGAGGCATAGATCAGGGCAAAGCTTTGAGTGTTCCCAGGAGCACAGTGGCCTCAATAATTGTGAAAGGGAGGTGACCAAGAATGCAACAGTCACTCTAACAGAGCTTCGGAAGTCCTCTGCAGAGAGGTGAGAACCTGCCAGAAGGAGAGCATCTCATCAGCACTCCATCAATCAGACCTTTATGGTTGACAGGCTGCACGGAAGCCACTCTTGAGTAAAAGGCATATGACAGCCCACTTAGAGTTGCCAAACTGCATTTAAAGGACTCTCTGGTCTGACAAAAATGTAATTCTTTGGGCAGAACTACAAGCACTATGTCTGGCGAACACCAAGCACTGCTCATCACCTGGTCAGAATTAAGGGGAGGATGCAAATACAGAGAGGTCCTTGAAGAAAACCTGCTCTTGAGTGCATGCAACCTCAGACTGGGGCAACGGTTCACCTTTCAGAACGACAATGACCCGAAGCATACGGCCAAGAATGCCTGTGTGGCTTCAGGAACAAGTCTCTGACTGTCCTTGAGTGGCTCAGCCAAGGCCCAGACTTAAACTGCATAAAGCATCTGTGGTGAGGCCAGAAGATGGCAGTTCACAGACCCTTCCCATCCAATCTGACGGAGTTTGAGAGGATCTGGCCGAAAGAATGGGATAAACTGCCCAAATCCAGGTGTAGAAAGCTTGAACTGTAAGCTGTAATTGCTGCCAAAGGGGTTTCTACAAAGTACTGAATTAAGGGTCTGAATACTTGTGTAAATTACAGATTTCAGTTTTTGATTTTTAATACATTTCCAAAAATGTATCAAAATATGTTTTCACTTTGTCATGGGTTATTGAATGTACATTGAGATTAAATCTACAACCCAATAAAGTGTGCAAAAAGTGAAGCGGTCTGAACACTTTCTGAAACCACTGTATACAGTGTATACAGAATATTAATAATCATACATATACAGTGGTGTGAAAAAGTGTTTGCCCCCTTCCTGATTTCTTATTTTTTTGCATGTTTGTCACACTTAAATGTTTCAGATCATCAAACAAATTTAAATATTAGTCAAACACAACACAAGTAAACACAAAATGCAGTTTTTAAATGAGGGAGATTAAGGGAGAAAAAAAATCCAAACCTACATGGCCCTGTGTGAAAAAGTGATTGCCCCCTAAACCTAATAACTGGTTGGGCCACCCTTAGCAGCAACAACTGCAATCAAGCGTTTGCGATAACTTGCAATGAGTCTCTTACAGCGCTGTGGAGGAATTTTGGCCCACTCATCTTTGCAGAATTGTTGTAATTCAGCCACATTGGAGGGTTTTCGAGCATGAACCACCTTTTTAAGGTCATGCCACAGCATCTCAATAGGATTCAGGTCAGGACTTTGACTAGGCCACTCCAAAGTCTTCATTTTGTTTTTCTTCAGCCATTCAGAGGTGGACTTGCTGGTGTGTTTTGGATCTTTGTCCTGCTGTAGAACCCAAGTTTGTTTCAGCTTGAGGTCACGAACAGATGGCCGGACATTCTCCTTCAGGATTTTTTGGTAGACAGCAGAATTCATGGTTCCATTTATCACAGCAAGTCTTCCAGGTCCTGAAGCAGCAAAACAGCCCCAGACCATCACACTACCACCACCATATTTTACTGTTGGTATGATGTTCTTTTTCTGAAATGCGGTGTTACTTTTACGCCAGATGTAATGGGACACACACCTTCCAAAAAGTTCAACTTTTGTCTCGTCAGACCACAGAGTACTTTCCCAAAAGTCTTGGGGATCATCAAGATGTTTTCTGGCA